>NC_136061.1:1055150152-1055460152 GCF_964261635.1 Lissotriton helveticus | reverse complement strand
GGTGGTAATATTGTGTCATTGTGAACTTGCAGCTGCACTTATACCTAGAGTGGAACAAAGGAGATTCAAAGATAACTGTGCCTGTGTTCTGACTACCACTCTTGGAATTAACGGATAGAAGTTTATTAAGAGTGTTATTCAGGATTGAAAAAGATGGCCATACACCAAGATCTCCTCTTCAGCACTGCATCAGTTGGATACTTACATGACTGGCAAGTGCGAATGGCAAAGGGGGGCCGTTAGTAGATTTAGAGCCACCCATAAGGTGGATCCCACCAAAATCCCAACAATCGCCACAACTAAAAGCAGACTCAAGTCAAAGGACTCAAAGCATGCTTAGACATGTGGAAAGTAATTTAAATATGCCTAATGTATGCCTGGCCTCCTGGCATGAATTGATCCAAAATTCCCAAGAGGGTGAGAAACAGCAACAGGCACAAGGAATCCAGATTTTAACTTTCAGAGTCTGGTAGCAGCAGTGGGCCATTCTCCAAGAAGAAGTTAATTACTTTGAAAAGCATGAAACACGACTTCTCAAGCATTTTCACTTCGGCCCTTTCTGCAGGAGATAAGCTGGCATGCTGTCTCCCTCCTGGACTGAGATTACCATTAAAGCATACACATAATAAACCGTTTCAAATATACAAGCAACACTATAGCATTAAACCTAAATAAGGGAACTGGTAAGATCAGTGCCTTTGGAAAATCAAGTACCTCCTCCTGCCCAAACCCACTAAAGGTAACACAGCCACCACCTTAGCCAGTAAGTGATATTCACAAGGGAGCCACAACGCAAATATGTCTCATTATGAGACATCTATGTTTTCTAAGGAGTGGGTAGAATCAGACACTATCAAAATTATGAGATCCACAGGAACATAGTTCATTCCACCAGTTCTCTACGTCTGCTAATCAGCAGAAATGTCCAGATGAAACTCGAGGGAGAAATGGGAAATAACCAGAGAAAAGTGTAGTATTCCAGATTCTTTTTGTAATTTCTCAATTCTGAGGATACCCTCTGGGCACATGTCATACTACCTGAACATTCCTGATCCCCCCTTGGAGAACTCCATGGGTGGGGGGAATATCAGTCATGATACCATGGCACTCACAATAGGCAGTGGAGGCCGGCATGACTCGTGTGTGTCGGGGGATACAGGGGGGGAGGGGCACAGAGGTCCAAGGTTGTGGAATGTAAAACAAAAAAATATTTAAATAAAAATGTTGCACTTATGTTGCCGCAGTCCCGCGGTTCTACTCCTTGCTCCTGCTCTCCTCATGGGAAAGAAAGCCAGGATTCAGGAAGAACAGCCATGCTCCCCTGACCAATCACAATGCTGCAATACAGCGTTGTGATTCGCAAGCATCCAGGCTCCCCTGACCAATCACAACGCTGCAATGCAGTGGTTTTGAGCTTCCTGGTTCAATGCTCAACCAGGGAATGGGGGCCTGGGCTTGTTCTCCACACAGGCTGTAATGCAGCCTGCATGGAGAATGGGGAAAGTGTGCCTGACTGATTTGGGTGTCCCGAGATGGCCGACCAAACAGTCATTGCGCACTTAGGAGTGAGAAACCACTCCTGCCCTGCTCTGTGAGCAGAGCAGCTCCGCCTGCCAAGGAAACATAAAATGATAATAACTCAAAAGTTATTATAATTTTATATGTCCTTGCCTTTACACTGCTCAAAAGCAGTGGGGCGATTCTCCTCCGCCATAGCGCAGGAGTCGCCACTGATAATAGGCCCAAAATATCAATAGCTTGTCAGGGCTGGCTTTAGTAAAGGTAAAACAGTATCCCAGGAGGTATAATTTTTAAGACAATTTATACAGTATGCAAAACGCATTACGTAACATATTGAAAGGAGACATCTACTCAGATAATTTTTGAAAAAGTAATTTCTTGTCTGATTTATATAAAGGCTTCAATTTTTGAAAGACAGAAAGTTATTTACAGCACATATATCAAATTTTAGGGTGACAACCCTAGAATAAACTTGGTGCACGATATGTACAAGTGATGGTGGCGACTCAAGTGAAAGCATGTGCAGCGGCGGACGGCGCAAAGTGAGCAAGGTGCAATATATACAAAGAGTGGCTCAACAGTGACATAAAAATAGTGACAATTTAATATGTAATCTATAATTGTAACAATAATTGGAGTCACAACAATATGCGCCTAAAATTTGCGCTGGAGGGTCGACGACGTTTCGGTCCTTAGTCAATGTGGACCATCTTCAGGACAGGGTTGTCTCGGTTGGGAGTGGATGGGGTAGATGTATCAGGACGTGAGATGGTCACCTGGGTAAAATAGTAGCCCTCTGAATACGTCAAGGTGGAAGTACTTGATGCCCGGGGACCTTTTATTTATGCGGTGTTCCCCGAGCAGCACGTCAAAGAAGCAGCAATTGAGGCGAAGCCCTCTTCGTGTACAATCTCCTGTATCTAGAGGGGGAAGCGTTGGACCCACTTAATGCGGTCTGCCATCGCTCGTCAACAATCCGGGCGAGTAAAGGCTGGCGTGTTCTGTGTCCGGGGGCCGAGGGCTGGCTTTAGGGCAGTGCAATTGGAGGCACCGGGCACAGGCCTCAGAGGGTGCTGTCTTTTCCGATATATTATTAGGCTAAAAGCACCTACTGCAGAGTTTCTTGTGTGTCCAGTAATTTTCAGATAGCAATAAAAATGGCAAGATAACTCTAGTGATTAATGTACCTGCTGGCGAGATATCTGAGTTTATAGAGGCAGGTTAACACACCATAAAGTAGCACAGAGGGTTAATATGCCTGCTGCAAACCATAGGTACTATCCAGGTAACAGAATTGTATATTATATAAATAGTTCAGTGGGTGACTGTTTTTTACTTTCAGCTTATAAATTGCAACCTTAACATAGCACAGTAAGCTATGAACTATAATCAAAGAGATACATGCAAACTCCAAGGTATAGGTTAGAACATCGTTTTTCACCCAGTCTTTCTTTATTAATATGTTTCTAAAGAGCGTTCACTTTAGTGAAAATAAATTCATGGTAGCCAATCCTAATCACTGTGTTACGTTTTAAACCCTGAGTTTGTGCTTCTCAAGACCAAGCACTCTAAAAATATACTGCCTACTAGTATGGATTTGTGACTCCATAAAACATGTAGTCCTCTTTGTCTTACGTAACATTTCCTATAGAGATTAGCAAGCATATGATCATAGCCTTGATATAATGTGTGTGTGACCTAAAGTGCTCTGACACCCTACACTGGAATGAATAGCAGTACACAACAAGAGGAATACATGTGAGAGAGTGGGTTTTGAGACATTAGGTGCACTGTTGGAGGGTGGTAGTAAGAGAATCCATGGAGAAGAAGCTCAACGGGCAACAACAACAAACATTGTCGCACCGGGCGACACCAGAGCTAGAGCTGGCACTGTAGCATGCATTTCTTTTCTAAGTGAAAGTTGCGACCTTAGTTGTGTCCCCAAAAACCGTTTGTGAAAATAGCAGAGGTAGACGATCTTTCTGCTGGAGAGAGAGAGATAGAGGAGGAGAAGCACAGGCAGTGACTGAGACATGAGAGAGACAAAGAGAGAGAGAGAGAGGGAGAGAGAGAGAGAGAGAGAGAGAGAGAGAGAGAGAGAGAGAGAGAGAGAGAGAGAGAGAAAAAGAGCACAGAAACACTGTTCAAAGTGTTGCCATTAGTCATGTTTATCTCAATAATAATCCATGGCCCAAGAATTACAATCAAAATTAATGTATCTGTTACATGTAATTTGAACCAAAAACGTGCGTCGCATTTTAGATGGAATGCATTAAGGTGCAGTAATGGAAAGGAAACCATTCTGAACAATGCCTCTCAAAGTAGCATTTTAAAACCACAAATTAGACCAAATATGATTCCTCAGGGCTAAGTATTCATCACAGAACCATAAAATACAATTTCAATAAATCCGTATCCCTCAATTGCTGCTTTAAGTGCACATTGTTACTAGTCTTACAACAATCTACAGAAATACTTGTAGCTTTTATTTCTTTTCGACAGTGTTTTCAGAGTGTAGAAAGAAAGTATGAATATGTTAGTGGTTTGTTTACTTAGAAGCTTCGCGAGACTCCTAATTCATAAGTTCTTCAATAATATAATTTTATTGAAGTTTTATAATTATATATAATGGAACACAATCCCATTGATTTCTGCCATGCCCTCACCGTACAAGCTTAAGAAAAGGTATGCACATATCTAGAACATTAAACAGCCTAACAGGCCTGTGGTGTAACGAAAGTTGAGGGGTCCCCCTTGCAAGGAACACAGAGGGGCCCCTGCTCCGGATTTAGGGGCCGATTAGGATGGCGGACGGACTTGCGTCCGTCCGCCATCCCAGAGGTGGAGGGACCATCCTCATGGGCTGCGGCGGTCCCTCCGTGCAAATTAGGATGTGACCGCCACCCTGGCGGTCACATCCTGGATATTTAACATTGCGGCGGGTGCTGCTTCAAGCAGCACCCGCCGCAATGTTAAAAGTGCATGTTTTACATTTACATGCACAAAGCGGCAGGCACCATGCGGTGCCTGCCGCTTTGTGCATGTAAATACTGGGGGGTACCACAGGTACCCCCCATGTGCACCCCCCACCCGCCTACACCCTGGGGGCCCGCAACGGGCCCCCAAAATCAAAAGTACACATGCTTTTCCACGGCGGAAAAACCGCCGCGGAAAAGCATGTTTAAAAATGCATCCTAATTTGGCTGGCGGTGTCTGATAGACACTGCCAGCCAAATGAGAGCTTTTCCGCCGCGGTTGTAATCCGACCGCAGCGGAAAAGCAGCGGACAGAAACCAAGACCCACCAGCCATCGTAATGCGGCGGTGGGTCTTTGGTGACTCCGCAGAGGATTTTCCGCCTCCTCCGGGCCGGAGGTGGCTTCCACCGGCCCGGAGGAGGATGAAAATCCTCCATCCTAATGACCCCCTATATCCGGAGCTCTCAGGCCTGAGTACTGTGCTGAGGGAGGCCCGCAGCTCGGGCGGCCTGCACTGCGGGGCCTGTGTTATGCCCCTGTAGCAGGCTAGAAGCAGCCATACAACATGAAACAAGTTCAGTCAACAAGGATATCCAAAATATTCCGGTTTCCACATATCTCTCCCCTTCCTGCAACAATTCCTCTATATACCTGCAAAGCAGACCAAATGTTAGCATTGTTGTTTGGACAACCCCATGACTCATAAATTGGTAGCTCGAGAACCATGCAATGACCCAGCCTCTTTGCCCATCTCCCAAGGGTTGGACAGGATCTGTTACCCAGTCTCAAGCAATCTCTCTCTCTTTTTGCCATCAACAGCCCCAGATGAGGGAGAGCCATCTGGCTATCTGTTAGAGTCAAGGTTTTCCATGAGGAAGAAGATATAATGGTTGCTTTTATGATGGAATCTTGGACAGATGAGGCATCTGGTCCAGATTTAGTCAAGGCTACGTCCCCAGGCTATTCTTGTCATACCTTAAATAGGCCTATTAATGAAGGTGGGGGATTTGAGGTTATTTACCACACCTCCATTAATGCGACTTTTGGAACAGATTCCATCTCAGATTGTGAGGCATTGGAGTTCCGCTTATATTACTCCCATCAGGCTACTTTCAATGGTACCCTCCTTTATAGGTCACCTGGACTCAGGAAACATTTGTAAAATCGGTGGGAAATCTGTTGGAAATGGGACTCTGGGACTCTGTGCCAGTTCCTACACCTTACTGGGAGACTTCAATTTCCACTTAAAAGCACATGCAGACCCAGATACAGTGACTTACTTGGATTTTATGAAAAGCGTAGATCTTAAACAGCATGTTGTTGGGCCTACTCATACGATAGGGCACAGGTTGGATGGAATCTTTTCCAACAACTCGCAACTTACTTTTACAGGCTTGCTTCCCTGGTCTGGTCAGACCATGTGGCAGTACGCTTTGAGCTAGCCGTTTCTAACCACCATGAGATGGGTAAGCTAGCCAAGAAGCAAAGGGTCTCCAGAGCATGGAATAAAATTGAGGCTAAAGAGTTAGAAGATTTGCTGAACTCTACCTCATTTTGTTTGCCTGTAGACATAGAAGAGGCGACTACTCAATACTCCAACTGGCTTGAGGCAGCCGGCAATAAGTTAGCGCCCAAAAAGGTCTCATACTCTAACAGAGCTCGGCCCTCCGCCCCATGGTACTCTCAGGAACTGAAAGATGAAAAACTGAAGTGTAAATTGTTAGAGAGGAAGTGGAGGAAGGGATATAACGCCACAGAAAAAGAGGCATATAAACAAAGCCTGGTGGTTTATACACACCTACTTTTTACAACTAAGAAAGAATTCTTCGCCAACCAAATTAATTCTGCTATAAATTCGGCTAAAGAACTCTTCAAAATAGTTACCAACCTGGCGTACCCTGGTACACCTAGTGTTTCACAGAATCAGGGGCTTTGTGATGAAATAGCCAGATTCTTCTGTAGTAAAGTGGAAGGCTATTTTCACCACATTTAAAGGTCCAACAACAGATGGAACACTGGGCGCCAGGGAAAGATATAAATCTCGGTCGGGTCTCCTTCCGAGTTTGGAGAGTTTGCACCTGTAGCAATCTAAGTGGACACCACAACTGAGTACAGGCAATACAATAGATACTTTTCACAGGATGGTGGAATTGGATATAGATAAATTGATTGATAGGGGCTCTAGGAGCGGACATCAAAGAAAGCCAGATAACTTGACTAGCTCAGAGAGGGCGGCACTGAGGACCTTGAGAGATAATGACGACATCACCATTCGTATGGCGGATAAAGGTGGTAATATTGTCGTCATGGATACCACTAAGTACAATGCAGAGATTTATACTCAATTAAATGACTCTCGTTATTATGAGGTACTTAATGGGAACCCCTTAGACAAATTAAAAACCAGTATTAATATCAACCTCAAGAAGTGGTATGACCTGACTCTTTTGGATAATGATGAATATAACTATTTGATTGTCTCGACACCTAGAGCGCCCTGTATGTATACGTTGCCTAAAATCCACAAAAACAGAGACCACCCACCAGGGAGACCGATTATCTCAGGGATAGGTGGACCCACTGAAAAGATCTCACAGTATATTGATGTATTTTTAAGACCATATGTACAATCGTTGCCCTCTTATATTCAGGACACAAAGCATGTGCTCAATATTATGTCGGATGTGACATGGGAGGAAGGGATGTACTTGGTAACATTAGACGTGGTTTCTCTCTACTCTAACATTGAACATTCCCTTGGTATTACAGCAATAGAGACCTTTCTCAACAAGAGATCAGTAGAGTTGTTTGAACACACGGGGATGCTGTTAGACATGACTGATATTGTCTTGAAGAATAATGTGTTCTTATTTGATCAGAGATGGTACAGACAGCGCCTTGGGACCGCGATGGGTTCCGGATTCGCTCCGTCTTTTGCTAACCTCTTTATGGGGTGGTTTGAGGCGGAGTGGATCTGGGGCCATCGGGGACAGAGATGGATAGAATATATCCAATACTGGGGCAGATATATCGACGACTGTCTCATGATCTGGACTGGTTCGCTTGCTGACTTACATTGTTTCTTTGACTACCTAAATGGGAATGATGTTAATTTACGGTTTACTACCAAATTTGATATGAAGAGAATAGAATTCTTAGATGTTGAACTATTTGTGAAGGATATGGGACTCTGCTCTAGGATGTTCAGGAAAGATACGAGTTGCAATGCGGTGTTATATGCAACTAGCTGTCATCCAAACTGTCAGAAAAGATCTATTCCCTATTCAGAGATGACCAGAGCAAGGAGGAATTGCTCGGAAGACGAGGACTTTGAACATAATTTACAGGACATGTCAAATAGATTCATGGCAAGAGGTTATAACAGAGGAATAATTGGCAAGGCTAGGAGGAGGGCTAAGAATCTACAGAGGCAGCATACTCTAGCTAGTAAAGAGACAATTGGTGATCGTATAGATAAAGTGAGGCTGATCACACAATATAATACTGAGTCCAGTATATTGTATTCTATCATTAACAGACATTGGCACCTACTAAAGGCGGATAAGGATTTACTGCCATTCATAACTACCAAACCCTCTATTACGTACAGGAAGGGCAGAACACTAGCCAGCGATTTAAGCCCAAGTTATCCCATCAAAACAAGGAGAGAAGTGTGGTTTGATGATCTGAGGAAGGGCTTCCATAAATGTGGGCGTTGTAACTCATGCAGATGGGCAGAGAAGAAAGTACTACGATTCAGCTACAATGGCTCAGACACATATGCCATCGATGTATTCATCAACTGTGACACGACTTATGTTATATATGTCATTGCCTGCTCATGCGGTCAGATATATGTGGGTAGCACCATTAGGAGACTGAGGGATAGAATGGTAGAGCATTTCCGAGCGTGGAAGAATGGGGACACCAGATACCCTATTGCAGCCCATAGTGTACAACATCATGATAAACAGGAACAACACCAATTCAGTTACCATGGAATAGATCATGTTGCAGTAGACCCTAGAGGTGGTAACAGACAACTCAAGTTAAGAAGAAGAGAGGTAATCTGGATTATGAAGCTTCGGGCAGTAAGTAGGGGTTTGAATATTGACAATGAGTATCAATATTACTTGGGGCAGGATTAACATTGTCCATGTTGAGGATTCTGGCTTCATATAGGATAATATGTATGTGATACTATTAGAGAAGAAATATGTTATGCACTGTGTCTGTTTCTATGTACTAGACAATGTATGGGTTGAGAAATGTTGGGATCCTAATATTAGTCTTATGTATTTCTCTCAACTGTAGATATTTTCTGCCGAGAGGATCTTTACTTTCCTCTGAACTTTGCAAGCAAATATTATGTTTTACTGATATGTTTCAGTGTATGTTACGGAATGTATAGTTAGATAACTGTTACAATAGGAAATTGTCTTTCCTTCTGTTGGTGGGTAATCTGCCTGTACACCTTTTCTTTCTTTATTTATGGTATCCCATAGTACACTTGGCTACACAAGGTGTTTAATTATTTTACTTTGGCTTGGACTCGACTATGGAACGCGTCCGTTATTTCCTTATGCATTGGCAGTGGTTAGATTTGTTATCTAATTGAACAACCATAGGATTTTTTAGACTTATCGAGGCTACTGACTTGCGCCTCGTTCTCCACTCACCCTATGCATCGGTGGATATGAATTGACAACATGTAGGTGATAGCGACAAGATTAGGTAGAATCCTATTATTTTCAATAAGAAAGATCGGAATTTCTGTCTACAACAATTATACAGGACACGCTTATAATATTTGCGGTGGCACATTACTTTTATTGTCACCCAACGATTAATTGATAACTATATGACACGGAGGACGCGTTAACATTAATAATATCATCTCTCTATATTGGATTGCATAGATATGGTAAGAGAATTTTGTAATAATAATATTGAGATTGACTTTAGCGCGAGTACACCATTAAAAGATGGCGACTATGCTTTAGACTATATCTAGGCATTTCAAGATGGCGCTCACAGCTATAGCGCGACACCATTACAATATGGCGACTATGCTTTAGCCTATAACTTGGCATTTCTAGATGGCGCTCACAGCTAACGCCGGAGCGCAGCGAGGACACTTGCCGCTGTATTACGGGTGAGTGCCTTTGTGTTTCGAGTCCGTAACAGGGTTTGTAATGCGTGTATGACTTAGGTAGGATGCCTGGTCCTTAATGGCTTCCTTCGTGTTTTTTAGGTCGGGACGGTGATGAGGTTCCACTAATTCAGACTACCCTCGGTAAGATAATTATGTGGGGGTAGTATTTTAGAGTATCTACTTATGATACCTAAGAGTCTATCACTTACAGATTTTCTCCGATTATTTTCTTGTCTTTTTGAAGGTCCTTGACTACTTAAAATTGGTACACGTAAATGACATTATTGAATGATACGGATTCGTCTGGGGACCGGGCGTTATTGTTGTGACACATAGGTGAGAACGTACTAAGTTTATAACAACTGTCACAACTACCAGCATTATGTATGTGTATAGTGAATACTTTCGCTATTTAATTTTTAGCGCCCCAGCACACAGTGATTTACAGCATTGGAGTGGGTGAGTGGAGGTTCTATTTTCTAGGCTTACATTAATGAGTTATATGCACAGTTGGTTTATGCTCGTTATGTCATAAGGATATTTTTGTTTTAGCAGGACTGTGACAGAGATGATAAGATATTTCAGGTGAAAGAATCACCACTAGATAGTGGGTGAGTTACTGATTTACACCCGGATTTGGAGTAACATACGCTAACTAATGTCGGGTCCATTATTGAATATGACGTATTATGACTTTCATATGATAAAATGAATTATGTTTTTCGCTTGATTTTGTTCCTTTAACTACTGGAGCTATTTGGATATGCGGGCTTCTGCTAGGAACGTAGGGAGCAGTTGAACATATAATTTGAGAATAACTGAGTAATGTCTGTCTTTTATATTGTACAGACATTTGCCGTAATTTTTCTGGATTGGAGAACAGAAGTTTAGAGAGGATTACAAATATATTGCTTTAAGGTGAATACTATACCGCACTTTACTCTTATTCTTCTGCTATTGACACATAGAGTACACACTTTATGTTGGTGACCTTTATTTGTTGGATTTCTTCTTTCCTATTTTTCTCCGGTCTGGAGCCTACACATTAGTTGCACATAAGGATTTTCGGAGGTGATGGGGACTCTATCTTCCTTCCCAATAGTGATTAATATGTATGATTCTAATATAGGGCCTTTGTATATTGTGTTACAGCCCTGAGGCAACCTTACCTTCACCATTTGAATTGATGTATTGAAGAAATATATATTGGAACTTGATCTACTTGGAACATTTGGAATAAAACTTGGAAGGACAATTTGATGACAATTCCTATACTATTTGTGGTTTACTGATTGATTGGAAGCACAAGGACTACTGGATATAATGATTATAATTTAATTGTGTGCTCAGGGGCGTATAGTACTGTTCTATTTCTGTTTTGTACAGAAAGACGGGGGTGTTGGATACACGCCCTTCCTCTAGATGCACCAAATCTGACTAAGAATATAAGTTACACATTTCCCTGATATTAAGAGGAGCGCCCTGAGTTTGTTTGTATCCCATTTTTTGAAGTTGCACCTGTAGCTATCAGGGATATTCATGAGTCATTGATGTCAACTAAATCAGGCTCCCCTTATGATCCATGTCCGGTGGCGTTATTAAAACTAGCCCCAGAACCCATTGTTATAACGCTTACCGCTATGATAAACTCAATGTTCACGGAAGGACATTTTCCTAAAGCCTGCAAAATCGCATCAATATAACCTCTACTCAAGAAGCCTAACCTGGACCCGAAGGATTCCAATAACTTTTGGCCTATCTCACGTATCCCTCTGCCAGCCAAACTGGTAGAGAAAAGCATGAATGCACAACTAAGCACATACCTACGTGAAGCGCAAGTATTGGATCCAATGCAATACGGGTTCAGAGAGGGACACAGTACTGAGTCCGCTCTTTTAAAATCCACAGAGGAAATTAGGGCCGTACTTCACCAGGGAGGTAACGCTGCAATGATTATGCTGGACCTGTCAGCGGCCTTTTACACGGTCCATCATGACTTGCTGATGGACTGGTTGTGGGAGTGTGGAGTCCAAGGTAAAGCATGGGAACTCCTGAAGTCCTTCCTCGCGGACAGAATGCAAACAGTGTCACTCGGCACATTCTGTTCCAAACCCTTTTCACTGACCTGAGGCCTTCCGCAGGGTTCCTCTCTTAGCCCCACGCTTTTTAATGTTTATCTGTCCTCGTTGGCCCCCTTGATCAAATCCTTTGGATTTGCTTTGACATCGTATGCAGACGACACTCAGATTGTGGTGTCCCTGCTACCAGGGCAAGAGACGGAGACTGTAAAACGGTTTCATGACTGCATGGAAGCAGTGGGTAAATGGATGTACCAAAATTGTTTAAAACTCAATTCTGGTAAGACAGAAGTCATTCTGTTTGGCAATGACCCCAAGCTCTGGCCCCTAAGTTGGTGGCCAGATTCGTTGGGTGTGATTCCAATCCCCACTAGGAAAGTAAAAAATTTGGGAGTGCTGATTGATAACAAACTCAATTTTGAGGACCAAGTTAATTCAGTTGTCTCGGCTACTACATTTGCTCTTAGAACATGCAAGAAAATCTTACAGTTTCTACCTAAGGAAAAACAAGGAACAGTAGTGACTGCATTAACTATGTCGAGGCTGGACTATTGTAACAGCCTTTACCTTAACATTAAGGAGCGATTACTGCATAGACCCCCAAATTCTACAGAACTCGGCCGCCAGACTGCTCACAGGGACGGCTAAATTTGCTTCTGTCTCCGGTGATATCAGAAGACTTCACTGGTTACCCGTTAACAAATGGGTGCAGTTCAAATCACTCTGTACTGTTTACAAAGCTCTTCAGGGTACAGGTCCAGAGGATCTGCAGTAGCAGTTTCAGTGGTAAGTTCCCAATAGACCACTTCACTCTCTGGCAGCAAAATTGGTAACAGTCCCCATCTCTAAAAAAGCCAGCTGGGGAGGTAGGAGTTTTTTGGTAGGAGCAGCCAAGGCATGGAATGCCCTCCCATTCCATCTTAGAAATAGTACTGATCTACTGGCATTTAGGAAAGCCTTAAAAACTTGGCTTTTTGGCATTTAATCTGGAGCTTCATATGTCGGTCTGATATGTCGGTCTCTCTCGGGACACCTTCGGGTAGCAGTTTGCGCTTTAAAAATACTAATAACATAACATAACATGTGTAGCAAAGTAATCTTAGGCTTCGGGCCCTGAGGTTAACACAACAAGCTCTCCGAGCATTGCCAATACTCCATTCCAAAAGCGCTGAAATACAGGTCAGGAAAAAAATGATCTGATGAAAATCACCTCCTTTTTACCACACCAAGGGAGCGGTCCCTCCGAAAGCGCCACAGTTTACTGGGTGATATACACCCTGTGTGCTATCTTCAAATGTACTAATCTAAACTGCATGGTAATGAACAACTCCTGGGGGCTATCCTTCAATTCCTCCCATCTTAATGTAACAGGGATCAAATATTCCTCTTTAGAAAACGCTTCATTCCTATATAAGACTCCCTAGTACCAAGGCCTTATGAAAAGACTGTAATCAGATACAAGGCTTTTGATCTGTGAGGACTAGGGCTCTTCTCTAAAGGTTCCATCAATTGTAAGAGCATATAAAATTTTAAGGACCCAAAAGTTCAAACATATAATAGATGTGGCAAACATCAGTAAATTACAGTTCCATGGAGAAAACAAGCATTTGTATTGCAATCGATCTCACATTTGTGAAAATAGAGCTATTTGTGTTGTAAATGACAATGGGCCTCTGTGAATACCGAACATCGAACTTTACGACATTCGGTATGCACAAGGGGCATTTACGAGTAGTAAATGCACTTTGGAAATACCAAAAGTCGTAAAGTTAGACTTTCATCTCACTTTACCTTTGTGAATCAGGCCCAATGTTTTTTACTTATTTTTTTTGTTTTCAGTGGAGTGATCATTTAGAAAACAATTGTGCATTCTATACCATATTATAATGTTTCACAGTAACTATACAATAAAGCAGTTTTGGTTTGTATTGACTCATAGACAGTGAGGGAACGGATTGAGAAGTGTTCACTCAGAAACCCTTAAGAAAGGTTGAGGGTAGGACTTGGATGAACACAGACATGCATGAATAGTGGAAGAGGACCAGACATGGAAACCCAGCCAGAGATTGAAAATCTAGTGAATGGGTGGGTGGGAGAAGGGGTCAATGGACATGGAAATTAAATTAATGAATTACTCAAAAGATTTATATTGCGCAGCGAACTAAGTTCCCAGTAAGAAGTCTCTGCCCTGTGGTGGTGGTGGAAGGATTAGCAGAATGCATAGCACATGCCAACCCTAATGCCACACTACAATACCCCATATGCAATTGCCTTGACAGCAGTACATTGTGGTGAAAAAGGATGTCACTTCACAATGCTGGAATGCTGAAGTCAGGATTTAAAGGTACAGGCACCGGCCAATCGGAGGAGTGGGTCAGGAAGACCCCAAACAAGTTAAAGGGACGGTGAGATGGTGACTATCGGAAAGCCAGAGACTGACGAACTGGTGAATGGGTCGGCGGGAGAAGAGGACATTGGACATAGAAATTACATTAATTAATTATTGCACACAAAAAAACATAGAATGTTTTAAAAGTTGAGTTGGGCAAGCCATGCAGAACAAAAGAATAGTATGAGACCACCATTAGTAAAGAGAAAGCAATGCATGTCGCGCTGCAAAATAAAACCAGAAAATGTTTTAAAAGTTGAGCTGGGCAAGCCGCGCAGAACAAAATAAAAAAGGCGCACGGCCGGCATTCTTAAAAGATAAAACATGATATGGTGTTTTGCAAAAAAAGCATAAAATATTTTAAAAGTTGAGTAGGGCAAGCCACACAGAAAACAAGCATTGGTCTCACTTTTGGGACTTTCTAAGTATTTAGTTATGCAGCACAATATCCTTGGTGCAACAACATCAACTGTTGCGTGGCTAAACACTTATAAGGTCCCAAAGGCGAGACCTATTGGCTATGCCAAAGCTTGTTATTTTTTGTTCTTGGGGGAAACTGGGCTAGTGTCAGGAGGGTCAAGGGTGAGTGGCAGGGAGGTGAGGAGTGAATGCCAGGAGGGACAAGGGTGACTGTCAGGCTATGCGGGTGAAGGGTGAGTGCCAGAGAGGTGAGGAGTGAGTGCCAGGGAGATGAGACGTAAGAGTCAGGAGGGTCAAGGGTGAGTGCCAGGGAGGGGAAGGGTGAGTGCCGAGATGGGGAAGTATGAGTGCCAGGGGTGAGGGGAAGCTGCCAGGCCAGGGGGTGAAGGGCTAGTGCCACGGAGGTGAAGGTTGAGTGCCAGGTCAGGGGATGACGGGTGAGTGCCAGGGAGATGAAGGTTGAATGCCACGGAGGTGAGACGTAAGATTCAGTAGGGTCAAGGGTGAGTGCCAGGGAGGGGAAGGGTGAGTGCAAGGGGTGAAGGGTTGCTACCAGGCCAGGGGGAGGAAGGGTTAGTGCCATAGAATTGAAGTGTGAGAGCCAACGGGGCAAGTAGTGAATGCCAGGAGGGACATGGGTGAGTGTCAGGGAGGTGAAGGATATGTGCCAGCGAGGGGAAGTAAGAGTACCAGGAGGGTTGAGGGTGAGTGTCAGGGAGGTGACAGTTGAGTGTCACAGAGAGTCAATGCTGAGTACCAGAGAGGGAGAAGGGTGAGTGCCAGGTGCGAGGAGTGACTGCCAGGCCTGAGGTGTGAAGGGTGAGTGCTAGGGAGGTGAGGGATGAGTGACAGACTGAAAACAGTAGTGAACTGGGGTCTAAAAGGAGGTGCGGAGATCATCACCCGGTGTGTGTCAGGCTGGGACGCACCAGTGCAAGGCCAGACTTGGGTGGATGCAAGAACCTCTGAAAGGCGGGTGCCAGGTCACTCGTAACCTTAGTACAGGAGTGGGGTGAGCAGGAGAGAGTAACATCTTCAAACAAGAAACTATTCAAAATCCTTAAAACTCCACTTTATGGTCTTGCAACCTTATGTGGAAAATTATTAGCAAATGAATGGGCTTCCGTAGCAAACTTGCAGTTTGTTACAGCAACTTATTGAGATAAAGCTTACATTGCAAATAAGCCAAAGCTAACACAATTTGAATTAGTAACGGTAAGATTTGCAATGAACTAGAGACAAGTTAAAAAAGCACCCCAGTATTGAACCGAGGATGCAGAATAATAAAAATGGGGGCAATATTGGTCTCCTTTTCACAGCTGACAGCCAAAAAAACAGGGTGTTGTGGAGGCCTCGTATTCTGGTGGAATCAGAATTTTTAAAAGAGTCAATTTTTCATAAACCTTTTTTTTAAACAACTCTTTTGGACACACTAGTATATAGAGCCATGCGAGTGCCACTGCCCTTCTCCTAAGACTTAACCTCTGTGAAACAAACCAACTAGAATAACTGTTTGCTGTTTAAAACTAAGTGGGGCACGAATGCAGTTTAGCATTCTGGTTATTGCTTGAAGGAAGGATAAGAAACCTGGTTACCTTTGTCTGTACCATTGATATCTATGTGGATCGGAGAAAATGCATGGAGTGGTATGGTTGACAGGAGATGTGCAGGCTGCTTAAATATTGTAGAGATTGTATTGTCAAGCACTAGGAAACAAGAGTGAATGCTGAATAAAACTAGAAAAGCAATCACTTTCACGGCGAGCGCAGCAGTGAAAGTGAAACTGGACGCATGAAAGTGAAACTGATTGTGATCGCGCTACCTGGCTGAGAGGAGGCTGATAGGCAGTGAGTGGCCAGGGGTGTGTGTGTGTATGTGTATGGTTGTGTGTGTGTGTGGTTGTGTGTGCATGTGGCTGTGTATGGTTGTGTGTGGTTGTGTGTGTGGTTGTGTGTGTGGTTGTGTGTGGTTGTGTGTGTGTGTGGTTGTGTGTGTGTGGTTGGTTGTGTGTGTGGTGCTGTGGTTGTGACTGTGTGGTTGGGTGTGGTTGTGGGTGTGGTTGGGTGTGGTTGTGGTTGTGTGTGGTTGTGGTTGGGTGTGGTTCTGTGTGTGGCTGTGGGTGTGGGTGTGATTGTGGTTGTGTATGTGGTTGTGTGTGTGTTGTGTGTGTGGTTGTGTGTGTGTGTGTGTGTGTTTCTGTGTGTGGTTTTGTGTATGTGTGTGTGTGTGTGTGTGGTTGTGTATGTGTGGTTGTGTGTGTGGTTGGGTGGTTGTGTGGTTGGGTGTGGTTGGGTGTGGTTGTGTGTGGTTGTGTGTGTGGTTGTGTGTGTGGTTGTGGTTGTGTGTGTTGTGGTTGTGTGTGTTGTGGCTGTGTGTGTAGTTGTGTGGGTGTGTGGTTGTGTGTGTGTGGTTGTGCATGTGTGTGGTTGTGTGTGTGTGGTTGTGTGTGTGGTTGAGTGGTTGGGTGGTTGGGTGTGGTTGTGTGTGTGGTTGTGGTTGTGTGTGGTTGTGTGTGAGTGGTTGTGTGTGTGTGTGTGTGTGAATGTGTGTGTGTGTGTGTGTAGTTGTGTGTTGTGCGTGTGGTTGTGTGTGGTTGTGTGTGGTTGTGGTTGTGTGTGTGGTTGTGTGTGTGTGGTTGTGGTTGTGTGTGTAGTTGTGGTTGTGTGTAGTTGTGGTTATGTGTGGCTGTGGTTGTGTGGTTGTGTGTGTATTTGTGTGTGTGTGGATGTGTTTGTGTGGTTGTGTGTGTGGTTTTGTGTGTGTGTGGTTGGTTGTGTGTGTGTGTTTATGTGTGTGTGGTTGTCTGTGGGTATGGTTGTGTGTGGGTGCTGTTGTGGTTGTGTGTGGTTGTGTGTGGTTGTGTGTGTGTGGTTGTGGTTATGTGTGCAGTTGTGTGTATGGTTGTGTGTGTGTGTCGTTGTGTGTGATTGTGTGGTTGTACGTGGGTGTGGTTGTGTGTGTGTGGTTGTGTGTGTGGTTGTGTGTGTGGTTGTGTGTGGTTGTGGGTGTGGTTGTGTGTGTGTGTGATTGTGTGTGTGTTGTGTGTGTGTGTGGTTGTGTGTGTGGTTGAGTAAGTGTGTTTCTGTGTGTGTGGTTGTATGTGTGGTTGTGTGTGGTTGTGTGTGTGGGTTGTGTGTGGTTGTGTGTGTGTGGTTGTGTGTGTGTGGTTGTGTGAGTGTGTGGTTGTGCGTGTGTGTGTGGTTGTGCATTTGTGTGTGGTTGTGTGTGTGTTGTTGGTGGTGTGGTTGTGTGTGTGGTTGTGTGTGTGGTTATGTGTGTGGTTGTGGTTGTGTGTGGTTGTGTGTGTGTGGTTGTGGTTGTGTGTGTGGTTGTGGTTGTGTGTATGGTTGTGTGGGGTTGTGTGGTTGTGTGGTTGTGGGTGTGTGGTTGTGGTTGTGGTTGTGTGTGTGGTTGTGTGTGTTTGTGGGTGTGGTTGTGTGGGAGTGTGGTGTGTGTGGTTGTGTGCGTGTGGTTGTGTGTGTGGGTGTGTGTGGGTGTGGTTGTGGGTGTGGTTGTGTGTGTGTTTTGTATGTGTGTGTGTGGTTGTGCGTGTGGTGGTGTGTGTGTGTGTGTGGTTGTGTGAGTGGTTGCGGTTGTGTGTGTGGTTGTGTGTGTGGCTGTGTGTGTGGTTGTGTGTTTGTGGTTGCATGTGTGGTTGTGTGTGTGGTTGTGGTTGTGTGTGTGGTTGTGGTTGTGGGTGTGTGTGTGTGGCTGTGGTTCTGTGTGTGGTTGTGTGTGTGGTTGCGTAGTTGTGTGTGTGTATGGCCGTGTGTGTGTGGTTGTGTGTGTGGTTGTGTGTGTGTGTGGTTGTGTGTGGTTGTGTGTGTGTGTGTGTGTGTGGTTGTGTGTCATTGTGTGTGTGTGGTTGTGTGTTTGTTTGTGGTTGTGGGTGTGTGTGTGTGGGTGTGGTTCTGTGTGTGGTTGTGGTTGTGTGTGTGGTAGCATAGTTGTGTGTGTGTATGGTTGTGTGTGTATGGTTGTGTGTGTGGTTGTGTGTGTGTGGTTGTGTGTGTGTGGTTGTGTGTGTGTGGTTGTGGTTGTGTGTGTGGTTGTGTGTGTGTGTGTGTGGTTGTGTGTGTGTGGTTGTGTGTGTGTGGTTGTGGTTGTGTGTGTGGTTGTGTGTGTGTGTGTGGTTGTGTGTGTGTGTGTGGTTGTGTGTGGTTGTGTGTGTGGTTGTGGGGGTTTGTGTGTGTAGTTGTGGTTGTGTGGTTGTGGTTGTGTGTGTATTTGTGGTTGTGTGTGTATGTGTGGTTGTGTGTGTGGTTGTGTGTGTGGTTGTGTGGTTGTACGTGGGTGTGGTTGTGTGTGTGTGGTTGTGTGTGTGGTTGTGTGTGTGGTTGTGTGTGGTTGTGGGTGTGGTTGTGTGTGTGTGTGTGTGATTGTGTGTGTGTTGTGTGTGTGTGGTTGGTGTGTGTGTGGTTGTGTGTGTGGTTGAGTAAGTGTGTTTCTGTGTGTGTGGTTGTATGTGTGGTTGTGTGTGTGGGTTGTGTGTGGTTGTGTGTTTGTGGTTGTGTGTGTGTGGTTGTGCGTGTGTGAGTGGTTGTGCGTTTGTGTGTGGTTGTGTGTGTGGTTGTGTGTGTGTTGTTGGTTGTGTGGTTGTGTGTGTGGTTGTGTGTGTGGTTATGTGTGTGGTTGTGGTTGTGTGTGGTTGTGTGTGTGTGGTTGTGTGTGTGGTTGTGGTTGTGGTTGTGTGTATGGTTGTGTGTATGGTTGTGTGGGGTTGTGTGGTTGTGTGTGGTTGTGTGGTTGTGGGTGTGTGGTTGTGGTTTTGGTTGTGTGCGGGTGTGGTTGTGGTTGTGTGTGTGGTTGTGTGTGTTTGTGGGTGTGGTTGTGTGGGAGTGTGGTGTGTGTGGTTGTGTGCGTGTGGTTGTGTGTGTGGTTGTGTGTGGGTGTGGTTGTGTGTGTGGTTGTGTGTGTGTTTTGTATGTGTGTGGTTTGTGTGTGTGTGGTTGTGCGTGTGGTTGTGTGTGTGTGTGGTTGTGGTTGTGGGTGTGTGTGTGTGGCTGTGGTTCTGTGTGTGGTTGTGTGTGTGGTTGCGTAGTTGTGTGTGTATGGTCGTGTGTGTGTGGTTGTGTGTCTGGTTGTGTGTGTGGTTGTATGTGTGTGTGGTTGTGGTTGTGTGTGGTTGTGTGTGTGTGTGTGTGTGTGTGGTTGTGTGTCATTGTGTGTGTGTGGTTGTGTGTGTGTTTATGGTTGTGGGTGTGTGTGTGGGTGTGGTTCTGTGTGTGGTTGTGGTTGTGTGTGTGGTAGCGTAGTTGTGTGTGTGTATGGTTGTGTGTGTATGGTTGTGTGTGTGGTTGTGTGTGTGTGTGTGGTTGTGTGTGTGGTTGTGTGTGTGGTTGTGTGTGTGGTTGTGTGTGTGTGTGTGTGGTTGTGTGTGGTTGTGTGTGTGGTTGTGGGGGTTTGTGTGTGTAGTTGTGGTTGTGTGGTTGTGGTTGTGTGTGTATTTGTGGTTGTGTGTGTATGTGTGGTTGTGTGTGTGTGTGGTTGTGTATGTGGTTGTGTGTGTGTTGGTTGTGTGGTTGTGTGTGTGTGTGGTTGTGTGTGTGTGGTTGTGTGTATGTGGTTGTGTATGTGGTTGTGTATGTGGTTGTGTGTGTTGTTGGTTGTGTGGTTGTGTGTGTGTGGCTGTATGTGGTTGTCTGTGTGTGGTTGTGGTTGTGTGGGTGTGTGGTTGTGTGATTGTGTGGGGGTGGGGTTGTGTTTGTGGGTGTGGTTATGTGTGTGGATGTGTGTGTGGATGTGTGTGTGTTTTGTGTGTGTGTGGTTGTGTGTGTGGTTGTGTGTGTGTGGTTGTGTGTGTGGTTGTAGTTGTGTGTGTGGCTGTGTGTGTGGTTGTGTGTGTGGCTGTGTGTGGTTGTGTGGTTGTGGTTGCTTGTGTGGTTGTGTGTGTGGTTGTGGGTGTGTGTGTGGTTGTGTGCCTGTGTGTGGCTGTTGTTCTGTGTGTGGTTGTGTGTGTGGTTGTGGTTGTGTGTGTAGTTGTGTGTGTGTGATTGTGTGTGTGTCTGGTTGTGTGTGTGGTTGTGTGTGTGGTTGTGTGTTTGTGGTTGTGTTTGTGTGTGTGGTTGTGTGTGTGGTTGTGTGTGTGCGCATGGTTGTGTGTTGTTGTGTGTGTGTGGTTGTGGTTGTGTGTGGTTGTGTGTGTAGTTGTGGTTGTGTGTAGTTGTGGTTGTGTGTGTATTTGTAGTTGTGTGTGTATGTGTGGTTGTGTGTGTGTGGTTGTGTGTGTGTAGTCGTGTGTGTGTTGTTGGTTGTGTGGTTGTGTGTGTGTGGTTGTGTGTGTGTGGTTGTGTGTGTAAGGTTGTGTATGTGGTTGTGTGTGTGGTTGTGTGTGGTTGTGTGGTTGTGTGTGGGTGTGGTTGTGTTTGTGGGTGTGGTTATGTGTGTGATTGTGTGTGTGGTTGGGTGTGGTTGTGTGGGTGTGGTTGTGTGTGTGGGTGTGATTGTGTGTGTGTGTGTGTGTGATTGTGTGTGTGGTTGTGTCTGGTTGTGTGTAGTTGTGGTTGTGTGTGAGTGGTGTGTGTGTATGGTTGTGTGTGTTGTTGTGTGTGGGTGTGGTTGTGTGTGGGTGTGGTTGTGTGTGTGGTTGTGTGTGTGTAGTTATGTGTGTGGGTGCTGTTGTGGGTGTGGTTGTGTGTGGCTTCGGGTATGGTTGTGTGTGTGTGGTTGTGTGTGTGGTTGTGTGTGGTTGTGGTTGTGTGTGGTTGTGGTTGTGTGTGGTTGTGGATGGTTGTGTGTGGTTGTGGGTGGTTGTGTGTGTGTGGTTATGTGTGGTTGTGTGTGTGTGTGGTTGTGTGTGTTTGTGTGTGTGGCTGTGTGTGTGAGTGTGGTTGTGGTTATATGTGTGATTGTGGTTGTGTGGTTGTGTGTGGTTGTGTGTGTGGGGGGGTGTTTGTGGGTGTGGTTGTGGTTGTGTTGTGTGTGTGTGTGGCTGTGTGTGTGTGGTTGTGTAAGGTTGTGGGTGTGGTTGTGTGTGTGGTTGTGTGTGTGTATGGTTGTGTGTGTGTGTGTGGTTGTGTGTTGTTGTGTGTGTGGTTGTGTATGTGTGTGTTGTTGTGTGTGTGTGTGTTGTGTGTTTATGTGTTGGTCATGAGGAAAGGCTAGGCAGGGAAGGGGGTTGCTACAGAGGAGGAGGGCTTCGTGCCAGAGGGTAGTGAGGGCTGCGTGGGATGGGGTAGTGAGGGCAGAGAGCAAGGGGGAGTAGGAGAATGCTGTAAGGCTTAATGAGCCATGAAAGAAAGGAACAAGCAACTTAATGACCCGTGACTGAGGAGAGAGATGGCGGCTGCACGCGTGCACGCTCACGTGAACACAAGCGCTAGGCTAGACTGTAGCACTTTGAAAAGTCACCTACTAAATGTCTCTCCTGCAGCGCATGCGCTGGCTCAGCGAGACCTAAAAAGAATGGCGTGCTGATGCAATGTTTAAGATGAAGCGCGGTTTGCAGCATTGCAAAAATAAAACATAGAATGTTAGCTTGCACGTACTCTTGTTGAGCAGCACACGCTATGTAACTGAAACAAAATAAAAACAGAACTCAAATTACACAATGTGCCCGACAAGTGAGATTTGGGAAGTGCGTAGCTATCGTGCCTGCACTGCCAGCTACAACAAAAAAGTAATTAACAAAAAAAGTGCTCAGACAGAACTGTAAATGAAACTACAGAGTATAGTCACATGTAACAGGGACAGCCCTCATGGGAGGTTACAACAGTAGAAAAGGAGGGAGTACTACACAAATTAACCAAAAAAATAAGCATTTTCAAAAGACAGTCAAAGGAGCCAATTAAAAACATGGGCGGAAGATGGGCGGAGCTTAAAACCCATATCCTGGATTCAGCATGTCTCGAAGAGACAGCACATGCGCTGCCTATGCGAGACTTAACAAAGGGCAAGTCAACAAAAAATTTGAGTTCTTACTGACAGGAGGTCCTCGTAAACAGGAGCAGTACATTGTACAGTTCTCATTATTCTGACTTTGTTCCAATTCTGGCATTTTTCACAATTTTAAAATGAATATAGAATCTTGCTGCAACACCACCTTAGAACAGGAAAACCTCACAAGTAATAATGTTGAAACAAAATTGATTGTTTAGTGCAGAGGACTTCAAAAAGAGCTTAAGGAAGTTGCACCAAATCAGAGGGCATAGTACATTTTCAAAATATGAATGGAATTTCATTGTACAAACTACGAGGGCTATAGAAAAAGGTAACTTACACTTGTAAACAATGTACACATGTAATTAACTCTTTCAATTTAGAGTAACTTTATTACGTTGAGTTATTTACAAATCTGTGTGTAAAGTTACTGAAATACATAGACTTACACGTCTTCACACCTTGAAAAATGGAGGGGAGCCAAACTAACAAGTTTAAGTTACAACTGCCAAAAAAGAAACAGCAGTAAGCACAACACCGCAAATGACCAACCACTGGTACTGCAACACCCTTTCATAGAAATCAGTGCAGGTGAGGACTTAAAACAAAACCCACAGGAAATAATGTTAAATTAAAATGAATTATTTAAAAAAGTTACAAATATAAATAAATCTAATGTAATGTTAAAAATTATCTAAAAAGAATGCATATTATTTATTTAATCATGCAACATTTTAACAAACCTTTTTAAAATAAAAAAATCATATTAGATTAAAATTTCATAAAATATATTTAAATTACTTGTAATTCATTCTAGATAAAACATTTAATAATAATGCATACAAAAAACGTTTTTTTACTTTGGGATGGAATTAATTTTTTTATTTAAATTTCAGCAAAATCATTTTTATTTCATTTTTTCATTTAATATATTTAAATTAATTCAATTTGGAATTCAAAATAATGTATTAAAGCTTAACATGTTTTCTTTTGTTTTACATTTAAAATACATTCTTTAACCCCTCCCATGCGCCCGCGATTTTGCGGAAGTGCGGCACTTCCGCAAAACGGACGGGGCCGCGTCGGCCATTGGCCAACGGCAGCACCAGCGAGGTAGCGTTGCCGTCGGCCAATGGCCGACGGCAGCATGGAAGGAGTTAACCTAATTTACAATAGTATTTGAAATACAAATATTCTACTAACATTTTATATATATTTTATACACTTTTCTCTATACTCCACTACATGGAGAGAGATCACCACCACCAGAGATAAAATCTTTCTATGGTAACATATTTTCCCTATACGTTGTTATATATTATACAGAAATCTCTGTTCTAATTGAGGAGTCTCCCTATGCTAAACTAGAGGGAAAATAACAAAGTTTTGAAACATCAGTAAAAATATTTTTATGTTACATTATATTGCAAATTAAATGTATATATTTATTTAAAATGTTGAAGAGTAAAAATGGATGCTGCAGCACAATGAATTAATTATGAATTAAATGTTTAACTACTTTTAATATATAAAACTAAACATGAAATTCATATGAATCCTATTTGACGCCGGAATTCATTCAATTTTAATTTCTTAAATATTCAATGTTTTATCTTCGTAAACAAGCCTGTAATTCTGTTGGTTTTCGGTTGTGCTCAGCCGCGGCCCGTGGAGGGAGTTACGGGGGGCAGGGAGGCGGGGAGGGGAAGGGGCAGGGTGGAGGGTGCTAAAAACTGGCATATGGATAATTGCAGGTAAGTAAACAATTTAATTAATAAAACGAATTTCGTAGCGTGCACTGCATCGCATTTTGCGATGCAAGAGGCGCTACGAAATTCATTTTATTAATTAAATTGTTTACTTACCTGCAATTATCCATATGCCAGTTTTTAGCACCCTCCACCCTGCCCCTCCCCCTCCCCGCCTCCCTGCCCCACCGTAACTCCCTCCACGGGCCGCAGCTGGTTGTGCTTATACTTATATTTTATTCTTATTTTTAAGTTTTTATGGAATAACTGACCTGCTTGGCTTTTTAAGTGAATGGTCATAAAATTATAGAATAAACTATTAAATTAAACAAACATTATTATGATGAAGTTTAAAATGCAAAATAAATCCCAAGCCAAAGTCAGTTATTGTTTTTTTATTACAAGTGATGAATAGAATTACAAGTAATTTTATTATATTGTATTTAAATGTTTGTTATTTTTTAATGCAATAAGTAGATACATATTTTATAACTCAATAATACATATTTTTTATTTTAAACTGTTTTAAACATTATATTATACTTTATATATTTTCTATTGTAAAGAATTTATTTTCATTTCACATTAATTTCTACGAGGTTTTATTTTAAGTCCCTAACTCCATTATTATCTATAAGAGGGTGTTGCTGTACCAGTGGTTAGACATGTGTGGTGCTGGACATACCTCAGCTCTGAGCTGGAGTAATCTGCTACTGATTTGGTCCATCTTTGTGATAGTATCTTTCCTGCAGCTTGTGAACAAAAATGGGTTCACCCTTTTGTGGGTGGGTACATATCCCTGCCTTAACCCCTTCTTGAGATTCCCCAAAGCCCTCCTTACTCCCTCTGAACTGCTCCCATTAAATAGTGAGTATTCCTTATTTTCCAACTACTCACGCTGTCCCTCCCACATTTACTAGTAAAATGTATAAAGTATAATTACATGTGCAGAGATTCAGCTCTCGGGCAGGGATTTCTACTTAAAAAAGATAGGAGAGACTGAGAAAAAACTGTATGTAAAATTGGGAATATAAGAAATTGGGGTATTAGTTGTGGGAGCCCACCTCAAATGATAACCTTGATCATAGTCAGTGTGAACCACTGGAGTTCCTAAATAAACCTGTGCTTTTCCCTCTGGTAGTTTGGCACAAAGCAGTCAGGCTTAACTTAAAGGCAAAGTGTAAAGTATAAATGCATACTCACACAGAAATAAAGTGAAAACACAATACAAGAAAAATTCCATACCAATTTTGAAAATAATTACAATATGTTTATAAATAAAATATCACCAGAATGACAAAAACCCAACAAGCAGATCCACAGATTGAATTGTTAAAGACTGAATACAAAATAGTGCCAAAAAACAGAGCGTCAATTATAGTTATCTGCGCTAGACTGGGTCAAAGTCAAAGGTTAAGGCTGACCGTGGTGAAGGGCACATCAGATACAGGAACCATGTTCATCCAGGTGGAAATATTATATAAAATAGTGAGTGGCCTATTGAGTGTTGCAGCCCACTTGTAGCATTCAATTTAAAAGCCCTGGGTATATTTGGTGCCATATACTAAGGACTTACAAGTTAATTAAATGTACCAATGAGAGGTATACAATTTTAACATGTTTTAAAGGGGGTGGGGGTACAAGAACTTTACAACTGGTTAGTAGGGGTAAAGTGCACAGACTTCTATAGCCAACAAGAAAATGGTTTCTGCAACAGAAGGAAAAAATCTGGGATGATTCTGCAGAAAGGGCAAATTTTCAACAGTGAATAACATTTGGTAGAACGTTTGTAGTACTATTGTAGCACTATGAAAAGTACCAAGAAATGGAGTTTGCGAATAGGGACCTAGGTTTACACAAGACCCTCTGTCTTCTTCAAAAATCACTTCAAAAATCACTCCTATGTTACGGTCTGGATGAAAAATAGGCAAGCCTGGGTATGAGTCTAGGTTTGCTTAAAAAGAAAGTTAAACAACTATTCACTATATTAGATAAGATAGCTGGTCTTAGTCCAATATCAAAACGAAAAAGGAAATATGAACATCCTTGACTGTTAAATTAAGTCACAACTGCAGAGATCTCAGCCAGAAGTCCTGTATCCTCAAGTAAGGCAGTAATATTTTCAGTTCAGATATATTTGGATCCCAATGAAAGAACTGGCGGCAGTTTACCGTAACTCAATCTGCACTTTTAAATTATATGATTATTTTTGTAGACAAAAGATGGGTTGGACAACTAAAAATGCAGTGCATTTAGGTTGTGTATGTCCTTCTGATTTAATTTGTAGCTCTACAGCTAAGGACACGTAATGTTTAAAGAAATGATAATGTATGGGAGCATGCTATCCCTGTATAAAAGCCAGTCTCTAATTCCCTTATCACAGGTGACTTAGAACTTCTCTAAGTCACCCGTAATAATGAAATTATGTTGCTGCCCAACTGTGATAAGTTATTACAGTTGAGTTGTGATGTTATAATGCTACTACCAGAGTAAGCAACCAAGATGAAATGTCATGGAGCATCATTATAGTTGCATTGTAATCAAAGCAGTAAACATGTAAAATAGCTTTTTTCACCCCATCCAGGGGTTCCCCAAACTGAATATTGCCGTAACAGGCATCTTTAAGAAACAAAAACTGTGAGCTGCATTTATTTTTCAGCCACTTAACAACGTGCGGCCCTTGATGCTTCCAAATGATCAAATGCATTATCTGAGAAATATTTTGCTTGAAAATGTCATTATTACTTCTTACGATAGCTAAACATTTAACCATGCATTTAGTTAAGTTGTAATATTTTTTCAAATATATTCTAAGTATATGGCTACCCATCTTAAAAACACATTTAGGATTACCCCAGTCAGAAATGGGTGACATGGAAAACGAGCAAGACGGAGAGGCGGAGCGAGGCGAGCGCGCCACAGCGAGAAATCTGTTTTGCATTATCGGACACAATAATGCAAACCAGATGTTGGCAGTGCAGGTAACTGCCACCAATAGGCCGTGGGCGAGGCAAATGCGGGACATGCGCCCGCCTTTGCCCAATTGAGTGCTGTCTTTCTTAGAAAGACGCACGCAAAGCACAATTGCCTGCGAGGAAAAGAAAACCACACGCACAAGCTTGTGGTCAGATTCGAAAAGCCCTTACATGGAGTCTTCACCAGAGCAGCGCATGCGCACTGCTACAGGCTCGACCTAAAAAGGGAACAGAAGTAAACAAAGGAGAAAGCGAAAAGAAGCAAACAAAATAAATAGAAGTGAAAGTAGAGTAATGAAGATATAGAAAAAAATGAGAACAAGGAAAGAGCAAGCAAGAAACAAAAATTGAGAGAAGTAACGAGAAAAGGAGAGCAAGTAGAGTACATGTAGAAAAGGGAAGAGAGGAAGAAAAAAGAAAGAAAAATACTCAAAAAAGAAGAAGAAAGAAAGAAGACGATAAGAAATAAAGAAGCAAAGACCAGGAAAGAAAAGCCGTGAAAAACAGAAAAACTAGAAATCAGGGTAAGGAGAGAAAGAATGAAGGAATGAAAGAGACACAGAAAAAAAGAAAGTACAAAAAACAGGAAAGGGAGGGAAGTAGTGGAAGAAATGAGAAAATGATATAAGTGAAAGGAAGACAGCAAGAAATTGAAAAAAGGAAGATTAAAGAAAAGAGAAGTTGAGAAAGAAAGTGGGACAGAGAAGAAAGAAAATAGAAGAAAGGAGAGAAACTGAGGAGAAAAAGAAAAACTGAGAAAATAAAGTGAAGGGAAGTAGAAGCAAAAAGAAAGGGCTAAGGAAACAAAGAAAAAGAAATATTGAAAAAGGAAACCAATAGAAAAAGAAATAAAATGATACTAAAGTAGCAAAAAAAGTATTTGTCAGAAGAGAGTGGGCTACATGTTCGTGCATTTTCAGATTCCTGTGCCCCACAGAAAACATTGCACCTGTTGGAAACCCCTGTTGTAGGTTAACATTTCTGAACCAAGCAATGACTTATTCTCCTAACAAAGTAGAGTGTAAGGCACCTGCAACGAAAGGGAAAAACTCGAAATAATTTTGAAATTGACATTAGAGTTACAATGGAATACTTTTGGATAGCTGAAGCCTACCCCTAGTTCGACCCATGTTAGAAAGGCATTTGATTAATGTACATAAATCATAAGCTAACTTTTACCCTATGAATATATTGAATATGACTTCTTTAGGTTGATATACTGCAATCTGTTATCACACAAATTTAGATTGGAACACATGAGTTAACGTGATTAGTAATCATGATAGAGCACACAATGTCTGCTGCTCCGTCACTATGGGAATTGTAGACAGATATTCCCTATAAAAGGACCCCTTAAACAATGTTGGCTACCGGGGTGACCTGGCCATATTTGAGCTACCAACAAGCTATGGCCAGATTTCCAGGAGTACCAAGAGAGGTTTGAAGATATGTTCACTACCAAGAGAGCCCTGGACACATTACTACCAGGAGAGCTCTGGACCTATGTGTACTACTGAAGGAGCCCTGCACCTAAACATTCCCCGTCCAGGCTGCTTTAGACCGGTGTCTTTCGATCTACAGTGCCAGTGTTGTTGCAGGGGTGCATGGGCCCTAATACAAGAACGGAAAATGGTCTCCTTGGTCCCCTTTTGGGTAGTAAAAGTCATCCATAATTGAGGACTAGTAGACCCCTCATTTGGCCCCTGCAGCACTAGTGATAGCTTAGCTACGTCCTTGCAATAAACCATAGGCCTGTTAACTACCATATGAGCTCAGGGCAGATGTTTGCTGCAAAGGCGCTCCCAATTGGATGATTACAACCAAGTATGACGTAGGCATGTTTTCATCATGGGGTTTTTGTTATTTAGGGCACTTAGGCGTAGGCAGATATTTACAAAGTGAGAAGAAGTAGAATGTTATCATCATTTTAGGGAAGCCTAGTCAAAGCTGCAGGGCCAAGGGAACTCTAGTAGAAGGGCCTTCACTAGAAAGCAACCTGGACAGGTAGATGAACACAGCCGAATAAAAAAGTAAAAAGTACTACTCAAATATTCAGACAGTACTCTGAGTTCTCCACAACATAAGAACCTGAAAGACATACTTTCGGTGAGGGAGAGGAACAAGTTACAAATGCACAATAAATGCACCGGATGGAACAGATCTCAAGGTAGTAGAAAATGTGTGCGTTGTACAGATCACGCACCTCTGTAATGGCATTGACCATTGTAATTGTGGACCGCTATGGGCGTCGACTCGGGCAGCCTATGAGCTCCCAGACAAATGCAGACATATCAAAGGAACGCGCAGCATGCACAGGAAAGTGCAGAGGTTTACTCTCACACTGTGATGCAAGCATGTCTCCCCAATAAAACCAGCGGTTTTACGACTATTTACAGAATAAAATACTGCTGAGGAAGAGAAATAAACAGCCGCGTTTGGAGATTCGGGCCACACCTGCTTTGTGGGATGGGGGAGACGGAGGCAGGTCAGGGGTGTCTCTCATCTGGCGGGCAGGAGGGGGCGTGGCCTCAGCCTCTAGTCGGCTCTCGGTCCGCTCGTGAGCGCCGCTTCTTCCTTCCATGTGGCTGGAGGCGCCTCGGTCCTGCTGCTTGCTGGAACCATGCTGAGGAGGCTGGGGCTGTGCTACCTGCTGCTGTGTCTGCGGGTGAACGGCGCATAAGAGGCGTTTTCCGAGGTAAAGGTGGAAAGTTGTTGGGGTGATGGGAAGATATTACAAGGTAAGATCGGCACTTTCTGTGTGCTCGTGTGTGTGTGTGTGCGTGCGGGGGGGCGGCGGCGTGGGTGTGCTCGTGTGTCTGTGTGCGCGTTGGGGGGGGCGCGGCGGCGTGTGTGTGCTCGTGTGTCTGTGTGTGTGTGTGTGTGCGTGTCCGTGTGTGTGTCTGTCTGCGTGCGCGCTCCATTGTGACGGGGATCAGCCTGCCGGAATCGGAGCGCGTGTTCATGCGCGCGATCTGATCCGATTCCGGCAGGCTGCGCGTGACAGTCTCTTGTCTCCCCTTTAACGCCTTGACCGCAAAACTGATTGCAATAGGGCTCCACAGCGACAATCGCTTCGCGATTGCGTCGCAGTGCGAGCCCTAAAAAGGGGGATAATCAGGACCCAAAGTGTTACAGAGCCGTTTCTTTACTAGATGCACTGACAAAAGTGGCCGGTTGCATACTGTTTGAACGCTTGAATGATTGGGCTGAGGACAACAACATTCTGTCCGACATTCAATATGGTTTTAGGGCGGGATTAGGTACAGTGGAGCTGAGCCTTAATTTATCTATCCTGATGGGGAAATATATGCGAGTAGAAAAAGGCAGACTTTTCCTAGCCTTTGTCGATTTAACAGCTGCTTTCGACTCTGTAAGGCATGAGGAACTGTGGGTGATACTTGAACATCTAGGGGTAGATGTATAAATCATTCTCTTCCTCAGACGCCTATATAGCGGTGCTAGGGCGTGGGTATGTTTTGGGATTGGAGATCGAACTGACCCATTTCCCATCAGAAAGGGGATCAGGCAAGGGTGCGTCCTGGCCCCTTTTCTTTTTAATCTTTATACTAATGGTCTCTGAGCTGCCTTAATCAAGGACAATTATGATTTCCCACAAATAGCCGTACGTCACTTACCTACACTTCTCTATGCAGATGATGCAGTTTTAATGTCACGCAACCAAATTAGTTTACAGAGGGTTTTAAATAGTTTCACTCAGTTTAAGGGCCAATTGAATCTTAAGGTCAATACCTCCAAGACATACATTATGAGATGTGGACCAGGGAGCCAAAAATGCAGGGATATGTTACTGGAGGGTCAGAAAATAGAACATACCACTAATTTTGCACACCTGGGAATACTGTTTGATCCCTCTGATCGCTGGTCTTGTGCATTCTTGGCAAAAAAAACTCACTCTGGCAAGATCAACAATGGCTCTTGCCAGTTTAGCAAAGAAACTGGGAAGGAGACCACCACAGGAGTTACTGCAGATTTACAAAGCAAAGTGTGCTTCTGCAGCTATGTATAGAGCGGCGGTTTGGGGTTTTGTGGATACGCAGTCACTCCAGACAGTGGAAAATATTTTTTTGAGATATATTTTAGCCGTCCCCAATAGTACATCGGCATATGTATGCCACGCAGAGCTGGGTCTCCCATTTATTTCAGACCTGATAAAAATGGAGCCTATCCTGCTTTGGCACAGAATATGGTCTAAACCGGAGACCAAGCAAAACCAGGATATTTTAACTGACAGTATGAAACTTGAAGGAGCGCGGCTGATCCCATGGCTGAAATATAATAAAATTGTTATGTCTGATCTTGGCCATCCGGAGTACTACAAATCCCTGGGTATGATGCAATCGATCACTAGAAAGGAACTAAAAAAACATGAATTGATTTTTTTAGACACTATAAGACTGGTTACTGAGAATATAAAACCTTCTGTTCAGTACAACCAAATGATTTTATTTTATTTTAGTATTCAGTCGTACTTATTGTTTGTACCTGGTGGCTTTGACAGATTACTATTAACTCGTTTTAGATGTAATATCTATCACAGGCTTGTGAGTTTTCCCTGTATGAATGATTGGTCACGAACCTTAGGCCCATGCCCGTGTGATAACTGTTCAGATCAATTGACCACACATGTCTTTTTATTCTGCAAATTTTATAGCAGCCTGAGGAAAGTCTGGCTCGTCTCGATTATGAGGGAGTTGGGCCTGAGACAATGCCATCCAGCGTTTCTCTCGCTGCATTTACTGGACGATATCCACAGGGCCTGGAGGATATGTATGTTTTTAAAGAAAGTACTTAGTCACAGGCAAACAATTGTACTGTAATCATTGACTGTAATATGCTCTTTTTTGTATGACGATTGTTAACTGTGTACACATTTTTTAACTTTGTATAAATCCTCAATGTCTTTTTTATTGTTAATATGTACTTTTATGATTGTCTTACAAAGCAATCGAATAAAGTCAATTCTGATTCTGATGTGTAGAATACAATCAACGCAAAGCACCTATCTGCAAGATAAAAATAAACTCCACCCAAAAAAAACCATAAGAAACAAGGCAAAGGATACCATCCTTAATAAATCATATGAACTTGTCATCCCAGAAAACCACTGACTTGTCAGAGTCATGATCAAGTCTATCGGGTCATGATAGCCTAAAATATCATTTCCTAGCGTCATGGATGAAATGCAAATATAATTTTTTTTATCTTGTGCATACGCCAGTATGAATCTCCTCAAATGCAGTTTGCAGAGCAGGAATGCATAATGCCTTACAAGCTTCATTATTGCTAGTGTGTTTCATAGGGGCTTGGCGAGTTCTCAATGATCCGTTGCTTTCACTAATCATGGTGCACGCACTGGGTTTAATCTATTCATTTTAGGCAATTTCCTCCCCCGCAGACATAAAATTTGCCATTATCAGTTTGCAATCAAACACTGCCGGGGATCCCGAGAAATGATAGGCTAAGAAAACACATTGCAGGGTAGTAACTCTGATAAAGTAAACTGCTTCACTTTATGCGTTCTCAAGAGGGAGGGGGGAAGAAAGAGTGGGAGGGAGAGAGAGGAAGACTGAAGGGGTGGGCAGGGAGACAGTGAAGGGGAAGGTAGACAGGGAAAGAGTGAAAAACAAGCCATTGTAGCTAGACTACTGAAATGTTTACTGGAGTAAATAAATACGCTAGGGCTAACGATAATTTTTGTCTACTTGGAACTCATATATAAATACTAGATGGCAGCATAGTGTCACTGAATTAATCTATGATATTAGAATACATTAGAAATACCTTAAGAAAACAAGTTCATTATTTTAAAATGAAGTCACCAAACATGATTTGGTTTTACATCCAAGGAAAGCGCAACGCCTTACTCTATCTGTGCAGTATGGCCATTTACTAATATTTAGGCAGCAGAGGGTGGAATGCAGTGGCTGTGGTTAAATAATTCAGGATTGTCGAAGTTTTCAGTGCCTCTGCGGGCAGGATGTACAACGCGTATAAAGCTGCCCCAAAACAAAGCCGTACAATTGCCCCCGCGTATGGTTAAAAGAAGCTGGGTGGTGCTCTCGGGCAGGGCTAAGCACTGGAAGCGGCATGACATATGCATGCCTGTGACAAATTGAGAGCACGCTAAATGGAGCGACAATGATGCCAGCAAATGGCAATCCTACGGGCGGACTAAAGCCCACAACCAACAATAGATACAGCATGTCTTAGTACGAGACAGCGCATGCGCATCATATAGAGCAGAGACCTAAAAATAGTTTGTGACTTTGGAAGTTCCCTTAATTCCGAAGTCAAATTTGCATATAATTTCAATTTAAAACTAGCCTGGAAAGCAGGGCTGTATTTTTCAAAATGACAGCAGGCATCACAGTAGTGCACACTTAAGTGCATTAAATATACTGTGCCTCTAAACCTACATGCTCTACCATATACTAGAGACTTACAGGTAGGTTGTCGGTACTAATTGTAATTATAGCTCAGTTACTTCGCTTACTTCTGATCCTGTGGAAATATGTGACAATTAAGAAAGGCACTTTAAATGTAGTATTTGTAGACCTTCGCGCCGCTTTCAACTTAGTACCACGAGAAAAACCTTGGGTAGCTCTTTCCAAACTGGGGATCCTCAAAAATCTCCTGAAATTATTATTAGGCTCCACACACATAATTATGCCCAAATCAGATGGGGGAGTGAGGGCGGCTTAACGGACCGGATCAGGATGAGTTGCGGAGTGAGGCAAGGGTGCGTCCTTGCACCAACCCTCTTCACCCTTTATATAAATGGTCTGATTGAACAACTAATAGATTGCAGGGGTGATCCCCATAAGCTCGCAGGACAAGAGGTGCCCGCACTACTTTTTGCAGATGACACCCTACTTATTTCAAGATCCCAGACGGGGCTTCAAAACTTAGTGGACCAGTTTGGGAGGGGCTGTGAGGAACATGGATTAGAAATGAATACCTTAAAAACTAAATTCATGGTCTTCAACCATCACAAGTCCTTCAAGTGAAGCATAACGTTGGGCTCAGCCACACTAGAGGAGGTGAGACTATTCAATTATCTAGGGGTGAGGCTTACTAACACACAATCATCACAAATACTAAAAAGCCAACTCTTGCTACAATACGTGGAGACTGCCCTAGTTAAAAAGCTAAGACAGTCATCTTACAGACCGGTGACCCCAGAAAACCACGTATATCAAGCGAAGGGAATAGGAACCGCACTTAATGGTGTGAAGTTATGGGGACACGCCAACGTAGCCCCCATTGAAAAAATGTAAAACAAATGCATGAGATCAGTGTTGGAGCTCCTTTGCAATGCACCACTGACACCAATACGCGTAGATCTGGGCATGGAGTGCTCGTTCATGCTATAGCTCTCCAGCCCTTAACTTTTCGGAAGCGCATTTGGTCGAAAGACTCACCACAGCCCATGAAAGAATCACTCTGAGATGTATTATCATCAGACACCAGAGTGTGTGTTCAGTGGTTTAATCATATAAAGGTATGGCTGGTTAAACTGTGTATGAGTGACCTATTAGCTAAACCCCGTTAACATCCCAAAAAGGTCTCTAAACCTCCTCAAAAAGAGATATTGGAGCTATGTGGAGGATAGTTGGCTAAATAGGAGAAGTGCAGGGGAACTGACATGCAGGTTCCTTAGCATTAAAGATAAAATGCGGCAAGAAGATTTCCTGGACCGAATAGAACCACCATTTGCAAAAACACTATACCTAAAATTTAGGTACAGTTTTCTTCCAATAGGTTTTGCAGTAACTGAAATGGTGTTGACATCTCGGCCAGTTGCCCGGCATGTGAGGTTGCACTAGAAATAGAAGTACACTTCCTATTTTTCTGTCCCAAGTACAAACAGACTGGAAGAACCTGGCTAATTCCAATCTGCCAGATTCTGGCAGGTAACCATTTAACTGAGATTACTAGAATTCTAGAGCACAGAATACCTAGTCTTTGGTTTGTCCAGATATTTGCTACATGCACGGACACTAAGGAGCAGGACATTGAATAGCTTGAACATCAAATGATCCTTTTTAAAATCATGTTCATGTTCGTCACACGTATACAATGAAGGGAAGATGACTTAAGTTGTAAGGATACACATCCTCCATGAGATTATAATCAATGGGATGTTTCGGTATACAATGATGGTGACGTTATGTTAACAACAAAATGTTAAGCACACCAGTGTAGCCAACATACATTTGCCATGATATCGTTATCGCTCACTTAGAGCGCTGTCCAACGCGTTGGTAGGATTTTACCTCTTAGAGGGTTTAAATGGCAGCGTTAATATTTTAAATATGAAGAATATTTTTTAACTTGTATGATGATAGGTTTAAATTGTTGATTTTATTGTATTTATTGCAATGTTATTATAAAGCTACTGCAGACGTTTTAATGGTATCAGCACTAGACACTTTACTAAATACTAATACATGCATGGCTGGTAATGAAAGTCATTATATGGCCTTGGATATATCCCAAAATGAACAGTCTTTGGGAGATGCCAATGTGAATTGTGATCAAGAAACATGTGTCATGTACTTCGTGTCTCACAGCATTATCCTATTCTGAGCACTTGACGAGAGGAACATTTCTCTCTTTTTAAAGCTAATGTATATTGATGTGCTTTTATGATTTTTATGCTAAAATTTCATAAAGATATCTATCTATCTATCTGTCTGCGAATTGTAATTATACCTAATTGCCATGTACTTTTACACAGAGCACAGGTCCTGGGTCGGGTTAGCAGAGCCCAGGGCACAATCAGAGTCAGAAAACCAGCCTCTAGTAGTCAAAATGGGGGCACAAAGTGGGGGAACACTGCACACAGGTCCTGGTTTCTCACACAACCCCCATACCCACGCCAACAGCCCAAGATACTCAGCCAATCCCTGGGAGAGTTTCCCTGGGATGTCAGGCGAGGAACAAAGTGCAGAAACCAGGCTGTACAATTGCAAGGACTATCCTGCCTTACAACCCAGCCATGACCAACAGGGTGAGGAGGCCTAACTTACTTTTGGTCATGAAGCTTGCCTCCCATGCCAAGCACAGTGCTACCAAGAAGGCCAGCGCCCAGCAGAAGCTACTGAAAGCTGTCAGAATCCAGACCCACACCCTAAATTCTTCACTGACAAGTTGCTGAGGTATTTTAGGGGCAACTGTGGGTTCCTGGAACCTCTCTTGCTGTTTAGGCTACCAAATCCTGTGACATACACCCTTCTTCCACTCGCCCTTCTGTCAGAGCACGGGTGGCACCCTGTAACTTGACAGCTGCCCGACTGCTCAGGACTTCCTTGTGGTCAGGTGAAGTCTCACAAGTGCTAACTTTGGGTTTCTCCCTTACTGGGGCAGAAGGCACTTGGGTCACTGGAACTCTCTATAAGAATGGCTTACGTTTCCTCTTCTTTTTCCCTTTCCTTTTGGACCCGAGACTCCTAGCTGTAGGGACTGGCTCCCCAGAAATGTTAAGTTGGGGGCCCCCTGGGCGACTGCCTCACTTGGGATCAGACCAACCTCTTGGAGGTCATTGCCCAGGAGACAATCTAAGGGAAGGTCTGCACTGACTACCATATACCAGCTTAGAGTACCCTCCCACTCTAGGGGCACTATGACTACATTTTTGGTTGTGACCTCACACGAGGCTACACTTACTCTTCTTGTCTCTACTGGCACATACATGCTTGGGGACACCAACCTGTCACTCACTATAGTGTGACTGGCACATGTGTCTCGCAGGCCAATGGCAGGGATTTCATTCACCTGATTGGAGTGCAATGGCTACTACCCCCTCATGGATCACCAGCTTACCATCTGGACCTGTCTCCCAACAAAATTCTCAGAGGACCTCCTCATCTGAGGAGTCCTCCTCCATGGCTACACTGGATAACCCCGTGCTAAACACCTTCTTGGAGCGGCGGGGTCACCCATGAAGTGACCTGACAGTCTAAGCACAACCTGTTGTCTAAGAACTTTTTTTCATTTCTCGGGTCCCCTGACTCTGCTTATCAGAGTAGGGTGGGATCTGCTCGCTTCTTTTATAGAGTTCTGGGGTACTGAGCGAGTCTCTGTGGTGGGCTTACTACCTCCCTCATTTTGCTTTTATGGACCTGCCCCCCTTCTTGGAGTCTCCCTCCTGATGCTGAATGTAAACCCAGGTTCTCACCCACTCATCAGCTCTCTCCCCCAGTTCCCTAGGACCAGACAGCTTGGAGTCCACTAGATACTGGCCTAACTTATCTTTAACACAATGAGTCAGGAAGTACTAATTAAAAAATATGTGTACAGCCCCTCAATAGTAATCACTTAGTTACCTTTAATCCAGCCATGCTGTGCCTTCACTGAGATATCCACAAAGTCCACCCAGGACTGTGTTAACTTTCTCGGTGTCCCTGAACTTCACTCTGCACTGTTCTGGAGTCAGCCCAAATTTCCTGACCAGGACTTTCTTCATGTGTGGGTAGGATTCTGCCTCATCCCCTAATAGTGACAGCAGCCTAACCCTCACAGGAGTGAACCCCAATATTTAGAGTGGACCCTTGTCATCCTAAGGCCCTTTCAAATGCAGTCAGCCATTTGTCTGTGTCGTCCCCCTCTACATACATGGGAACTATTCCCTTGGAAAGCCTGGGAGCAAACCCACTATTCCTGGATATCTCAGCATCTTCTTCATTGTCGCTGCTACCATTTCTTCTCTATTCCTCCCTTGCCCACTTCTTCTCAGCTAGGGCAAAGTTCCTCACTTCCAATCAATCAATCAATCAATCAATCAATCAGGGATTTATAGAGCACGCTACTCACCCACGAGGGTCTCAAGGCACTGGAGGGGGAACTGGGGGGTCTGTCAGCTTCGAGGTCATCCAAAGAGCAATGTCTTGATGTCCGTTCTGAATATTTGCAGTGTAGGACTGTCTAATGCTGACGGGGAGTTTGTGCCAGGTCTTGGTCACGAAGTAGGAAAAGGATCTGCCGCCTGTTCCACCTCTGTGGACGCGGGGGACCTTGGCTGGTGGAGCGGAGGTTTCTCTTGGGGGCGTGAAGGGAGATTCTTTTGTTGAGGTAGTGGGGTCCGGTGTTGTGGAGGGCTTTGTAGGCATGAGTGAGCAGTTTGAAGATTACTCTCTTTTCGATGGGGAGCCAGTGGAGGTCGCGGAGGTGCTGTGTGATGTGGTCATGTCATGGGATGCTGAGGACGAGTCTGGCTGCGGCATTCTGGATGGTCTGGTGTTTGCAAAGGAGAGTTTTGTTGATTCCGGCATAGAGTGTGTTTCCGTAGTCCAGCCTGCTGGCGATGATTACATGGGTGATGGTCTTCCTGGAGTCGGGGGGATCCATTTGAAGGTCTTGCAGAGTATGGGGAGGGTGTTGAAGCATGTTCAGGACACAGCGTTTATGGTCTTCCTGGAGTCGGGGGATCCATTTGAAGGTCTTGCAGAGTATGGGGAGGGTGTTGAAGCATGTTCAGGACACAGCGTTGATCTGGCAGTTCATGGTGAGTGAGGAGTCGAGTATGATGCTGAGGTTGCAGGCATGGTCTGTAGGGGTGGGTTTTGGAGTGCAGAGGATAATGCTGGGTGCATTATCCCATGCAGAGGGGGTGGATTCGAGGATAAGGACTTACGTGTTCTCTGAGTTGAGCTTCAGGCAGCTGCTGCTCATCCAGGATGCAACATTCTTCATTCCTTCCTGGAAATTGTGCCTGGTGATGTCAGGTTCCTTGGTGAAGGAGAGGATGAGCTGGGTGTCATGGGCGTAGGATTCTATGTTGAGTCTGTGTTTTCTGACGATGGTTGTGAGGGGGGCAATGTAGATGTTGAGGGGTTGAGGGAGGATCCTTGGGGTAATCTGTATTTGATCTCTGTGGGTTCGGAGAGGAAGGGCGGGAGTCTTATTCTTTGTGTTCCGCCAGAGAGAAAGGAATGCATCCTGTCTAAGGTAGTTCCCTGGATACCGGCATCGTGGAGTCAGGCAGCTAATGTGCAGTGGGAGATGGTGTTGAAAGCTGCGGAGAGGTCTAGTAGGATGAGGGCCGCTGTGTGGCCCTGGTCGAGTAGCATGCAGATGTCATGGGTGGCGGCAAGGAGGGCGGTCTCGGTGCTGTGGTTGCTGCGGAATCCAGACTGGAAGGAGTCAAAGATGGCGTTCTCCTCGATGGAAGTGGGCAGCAGGGCATTGATGAAACTCTTGGTGACTTTGGCTGTGAAGGGAAGGAGAGAGATGGGCTGGTAGTTTTTCAGGTCTGTCGGGTCAGCCATGGGTTTCTTGAGGAGGGGCTTGACCTCTGCCCGCTTCCAGTCGTCGGAGAAGATGCCGGATTCAAAGGAGGTGTTAATGGTCCAGCATAGTTGGGTGCTATGGCTACTCTGGGGTAGAGGTGCGGCGGCCAGGGGTCCGTAGGGGCTCCTAAGTGGGGGTATCTAGGTCCTGGCGTTGTCTTCGGTGGTAGCCGGTTTCCAGCTGGTGATGGTGGGCTGGTTGCTGGTGGTGGAGAGGAGAGTGGTGTCTGGAGTCTTTACCCCTAATTTGTCATAGAGGGCCTTGATTTTCAGGGGGAAGTAGGAGCTGAGCTTGTTGCAGAGGTCCTGGGATGGTGTGACGTCCGTGGCTTCGCCGGGGGTTTTGGTGAACTGCTGTATGATGTTGCAGAGTTTTTTTACGTTACTGGTGTTGGTGTGGATTTTGTTCTGGATCAAGGACCTCTTTGTGGCTCTTATTGGCTGATGGTATTCAGTCATGGCTTTCCTGTAAATATTCTGGTCTTCGGTGGTTTTCCTGTTCCTCCATATTTTCTTGAGATGTCTGCAGGAGCGCCTGGCTTCTTGGAGGTCGGTGGAGAACCAGGCGGCCTTCAGCAGGCGTTGTCTGACAGGGTGGCGGAGAGGTGCGAGCTTGTCTATGAAGCTGGTGATCCAGCGGTGTAGTTCTTTGGCTGCAGTGTTGGTGTCTTTTGTGGTGGAGGTGGGGGTAGTGGAAGAGGGTGGTGTTGAGGTCTTTCTTCATGGCGGGCGGGCTTGGGTGCGGTGGTGGAGTTGAAGGTGAAGTGTACACAGTGGTGGTTTGTCCAGGGGGCTGCGTGGTGTGGCTGAAGTGGATGTTTGTCTCTCCTGCAAAAATGGGGCCGAGGATGTGTCCGGCTTTGTGGGTGACGGTGGTGATGACCTGCTTTAGTCTGAGGTTGGCGAGGTTGTCCAGGAGGCTGGTGGAGTCGGGGTCGCTGCGGTTGTCAAGGTGAAGGTCAGTATGAGAATGTAGTCCATGGAGGCGATGGTGTGGGGTGCGACGAGGTCGGCAATTGTGTCGGCAGAAGAGGCACAAGGCCTAGGGTGACCAACTGGCATTGGTGCAAATTCAGGAGGGCGAGTGTAAAAATTCAGAACAAAGGGTCAAAATTGTTGACAAAAATTCAGGACAGGAGGTCAAAATTCGGAAGAAAATTCAGGACAAAAGGTAAGTTTTACAGACTCATCAGAGGTTGCGCAATGGTACAAAAATAAGTAAATAGACAACCACTGAAGTACAAGGCAAAATACGTTTACATAAGTTTGAGACAATCGTGCACTTCACAGTTTTTCAGTATGCCCGCAGCTTGCTACCTTAAACGATTCAAAACTCGCATCTCGCTCCAGCAGGTATTAGTCACCAGAAAATGGTGAAAGACACCTGAATAAAAGGTGGGCCGCTTCTATTGTTGATTGAAAACTACTGGAAATACAAGGAACTTTGCAGGGCTAGCCCCCAGTAACAAACCCGCCCTACCCCCCACCTTTCCAGCCTCCCAGGGAAACACCCGATGCCCAGTCCGGCCAGTCCAGCCTTGCTACCAACCCACCAATGGTGCCGCTTATCTTCACATAGACTGTCCATCATGTGGATTTAATTTCTTTTATAGTGCTACTCATCACTAAGTATGTAGGGCAGGGTGTCAGATTGTGTTACATCACACACACATCATATAGAGACAATGACTCATATAAACGTGAAAGGCAATGTATAGGAAATGTCACTTAAGATAATGGGTGCTACAAAGTGTAATCATTCTTTTATCTATCATTCAGTCTTTCACCATTCATTTTGTCCTTCCATCTGTGTGCACATCTATATCCAAACATATTCTACCATTTGCAAACCTATCCTTCCATCCATCATTTCACTCATCCATCCCTCCATCCACCCTTTCACTCATCCATCCATTATTCATCCATCCACCCTTTCACCCCATCCATACGTACACTCATCCATCCACTTTTCCACTCATCCATCTATTCACTCATCCATCCATCCATTTACCCTTTCACCCATCAAGCCATCCTTTCACTTACTCATCCATCCACCCAGTCACTTATCCTTCCACCCATTCAACCTTTCACTCATTCATCCTCCCTTTCTCTCTCCATGTCCCTTTCACTTATCCATCCATACTTCAACCCACCCACCCATCCATTCATGAATCCATCCATTGACCCTATTACTCATCCATCCTTTCACTAATCCATCTATCCGTTTTCTCATCCATCCACCCTTTCACTTCTTCACTCATCTATCCATCTATCCTTTTGTCCATCTACCCCCTTTTCACTCACTCATCAATCCTTACATCCACCCTTTCACTCATCCATCCATTCACCCTTTCACTTATCAATTCATTAATCCATTCATCCTTTCACTCATCCATCCACCAATTAACTCGCCCATCATCTACCCTTTCACTTGCCCATCCATCCTTTCACTCGCCCATCTACGCTTTTACCCATCCCTCTACCCATCCACCCATACATCCATCTAGTGACCTTTTCTCTCATCCATCCTTCCAAACACTCACTCACTCATCCATCCTTTTTTTCATTATCTATTCATTCACCCTTTTATTCATCCATTCATCCTTTCACTAATCCATCCAGCCATCACACATTCCTTCACTTATTTACTCACCCACCTTTTCACATTATGAGCTGAGTCTTTGTCTGCAAAGAGGCTCATCAAAAACTTCACTTCGCTGTAGTTCCTAAAGCAAGGGGTGGTGTGGGGTGGGGGAGGGTTCACTATGCCCCTGCACATAGGCAATCTGAAAACTTAGAAGTCATGAGTAATGCATGATGCACAGTGCCAGGACGTGGGGTGACTGTGACATGGTGTTGTTTCCAGGGCCTTAAGTGGGGTAAAAAAAGTGGGGGGTCTTTTCAAAGGGGGTGTTTGATGTAATTAAGGGCGTGACTTAAACACCTAGGCTAAAAATCTGTGCTTAGCATAGTGTTCCGCCCGACTGGTATTAGGTTGTTTCTGTCATTGCATCCAGATATATAATACAGCAAGTATCATTACACCAACAACAATCCAGGACTATTGGCTTTGTCAATGGTTGTTAGTTACTTAAAATAAAAAAAGCTATTTCTAAAGACAGTGGTCCCTAGACAATAATCTAGTACATATCAAATTAATATAGACTCAATCAGTACTATATTTCTCTGTTCAGCCGGACAGGTATTTAATATGCAATAAAACTATAACACAAAGTAGGGGAAACAATCCAAGTGGGACACAACCTGCGTCCTAATAACACGAACGGACAAACAACATTAAGTAAAGGGTTCAGGCAAAAAAGCATGTCTGTTTATGAGCACAATACAAATGGAACAGACAAAATATTGTAGAGACACCATTACATATTAAACGTAACAGTTTAGTAAACGTATATTATGTACAATGTGTCGGCGGCGTTTCGATCCCTTAAATAAATAGTGAGATCATCTTCAGGACATTAGAGTAACATGCCTGTATTTAATAAACTAAAGCCATATGGGGAGTGCTAGCAAGGCACTGTGTGCAACCAACTGGTCCTATCGTAATCGCAGGGCGGGTCTTTGTGAATGGAAGGACACCAACCGGATTCAAGCACCGGTTAGCTTGAGCCGGACGTTAGGAGGGAATTGTCTATTGCAGCTTGTAGAATAATGAGAGCCGCAAATGGCGTCACGATAGAAGGCCTGAGTCAAGCCGAGGTAAATTGAGTGCCCTGATTGGCACAAGGATAAAGGAGACCGCGTGATCTCAATGCTGAGAAAGCCTTAGTGTTAAAAATGCCAGGATTAGAGGGAGCCGCAATCACGGTCTCAGTAATGGACAGGCCGAGTGAGTCTCGGCGTCTGTCTCCAGTCGTGGTCCCAGTAATGAGCAGCCCGAGTGAGTCTCGGCGTCTGTCTCCGGTCGCGGGAAGTCCTAATCGCAATATGGGTCCCCTTGTTTTTTCAATAGTAAAATAAAAAAGCAGCAATCTTGGCTTTATTGAATATAATATTGAAAATGCGTCAGTTCTAAAATGATGAGACAGTGAAAGAACTATAACCCATTCTTTTTTATCTTGTTTCAAAGGCTTCTTTATATAAACTGTATTCTCACGTTGCAGCACGGGCATTTTACCTTTTATGCATCTAATAGAATGTCCTGATGTACACTGAGGCAGGAGGAGGCCACCACATGCTTTAACAGCCCAGACTGCCCCATTGTAATTCTGTATGTTGCAATTAGCCGGCATACAGAATGACAATGGGTGGGGTGGGGCTGCTCTTGTGCTCAAGGAGGAGTGCGAGGCGGCCCCATCAGGGGGTGAAGGCTTCTCACAGGGAAGCAGTGCTGCTCCCTGTAATGTCCATAATTATGGACAAAAGGCGTCTGTAAAAAGGATCCTCATGGACAACGGACGTGAGGTCCAAATTATAGACAGTCCATGAAATTTACGGACAGTTGGTCACCCTAGCGAGGCTCAGGGAGTCTGTAGGCGAGGGACCCGGATTTGGAAGTAGAGGTGCTCTGTGTTGGAGAGGGGGGGCTCGTGCTGGAGGTGGAGGAAGTGATCCACAGCACCAGCCATAGGTTCCGATGCTCTTGTTTGTGTCTTGGGGCCTGGTACTACAACTCCCACAATGCACCTGGTCAATTTATGGAGCTTTTTACAAAAATTGCTCCAAACTTCTGTAACTTCTTCCTGAAGTTCCTCATGTTGGTTCAAAGTGTCCAAAACACCAGTCCAAGGGTCTAGAAGCTCCGAGATTGTCCTTGGGATGGTGGGATCACAATTTTCACAATGCACCTCACCAAATCCTATAAAGTCCAATGGACACACTCTAGGATGGGGACTTCTTAATGAAGATGATGTAGGTGGGCTCTTTTAACCTGTAACTTTCCCGAAGTCCGCTCCTTAATCCCTGTGAAGCCAGGCAAAGTCCTTAGGGCTGTATTACCAGATTGTGCAGCAGGTGCACTCCTTTGGGTGGAGATCAGGGTTCCAGTAGGGCAGTCCTTCTGCTCCTTGTTGTTTCAGGCAATAGATATCTTGCAGCACTTTTGTGCCTGCTGCTTTCATGAACACCCTCCTCAATCCTTTTGAAACAAGGCATAGTACTTAGGCTGTAGTTCCAAAGTGTGACTATGAGGAACTCCTCTTGGTGTGCAGAACAGGGGCTCCAGCAAGGCAGTCCTTCTTCTCTTGATTTTATCAGTCAGGGATCTGAGTTGCCGTGCAGAGAGCAATATAGCAGTGAGAAATATATTTTGTGCGTCCCCAACAATTGGTGTGCAAAGACAGTAAGGGCACAGCCAGTCAAATTCCAGACAAGAAATTGGTGCTCTCGCAACTCAACTTACCCTGCTACCAATGGATGTTAGACAGGAGTATGGTGATACTGTAAACACAAAGCGGATGAACCAAATAAGTTGGAACACACAGATCAATAAAATAATTGAACAGTAACAAACATACAATTGTCCATAATTGTTTGATAGCTGTGAACCATGAAGAGCCAGTATGAGCTGAAAACAACAGGCAAACTCAGTAAAGAACTTAGGTGATAGCCGAAACAGCCATCACGTTTTGCATCCTGCATGGACTCTATCAAGGCTAATCTTGGCGAATATTGGGTATGTCATGGTGCAGGCACATCAAGGGAGAGAATTTGGAAGATTTGCAATTGAGGGCCAGAGATATGTGGCTCTAGGGTTGCTAGTCGATAAGGAATATATCTAGAATATTATTGTGAAGGGAGCGGAGGAACTGGCAAACTCAAGGTGAGTGAATGTAGCCTAATGGCTAGGGCAGTTGATCTCTAATCTGGGGAACCGGGTTTGAGTCTCGGCAATGATGCTCAACCTACTGTGATTCTGGGCAAATCACTTAGTCTCCCCGTGCCTACAAAAAATGTTTGTGTAATGCAACTGGTACTCATGTAAAGCGCTCTGATATCCAATACCTTCGGGTCAAGTTTGCGCTATATAAAACTATGGGGAGAAAAGGTTGTAAATGGTGGATGTACCGTGGTGTGTTCGAACGCTAGCCCAGAATAAGCCAGTGGTAAGTCAAAGAAGGCAGTAATTAGGAACTGTGCCATCCAGAAGTATGCTCAATTCGTAGATTGTGTACACATTGAATATTTATTTTCTTTTTCTCAATTGCATTAGCATCACTATTCCTTGTATGCTATTTTGCAACTGAAATAATAATATATTAGTCTCAGTTTTAGGGTATTGCAACCACATGCCTTTTCTGCTTTAACTTTATTGCTTGAGGTACTCACTTGTGCAAAGGAAGAAATTACCAATTAATCAAATTATTGTCGCGTGCTAGGCTTCAGACATTCCATATTACAGATGTGCCCTGGTAGCCACCTCCTCTTACGAAAAGCACTACAAATGGGAAAAAATGCATAATCTGTAATTTCCACTTCCACCTTAATCTCTATGATGAGGTGTATGTTCAAAAGTGTTAAGGTATTAGTCTTAGCAGCTCAAATCCAAAGTTAGTCTTAAAACAATGAGAAATGTAAATTAAGTAAGTTAAAATTAAATGCAGAGGACTAAAGTCATGGTTAACTGCCGGAAGCTTGGCATTGCTTCCCCCTTAGTGGAAGAGTTTAGACGTATGTCTTATCTGGACAGTGTACACCCGTCTGCTTCAATTACATCATGTTACTAATAACACAGCTGCATTTTTTCTTCAAACTAGAAGTGAACTACAGGTAAAACAACCGAACCATAAAAAAAGGAAAGTACAGAGGTTTCACATCAGAACACCATTCACGACGATTCATTGTATACAATACGACGTGAGAAAGGGGAACAATCCAGAGAGATGTTGAATATACTGTTGGAATCTCCAATGCGCACTCAGCCACCTGGCTTCTAAGTAGAAAACTATAAAACACAAAAGGCCGGATCACAAAACAATTTTGACAGGCGCTATTTCATGCCCCTGGTGGTAATTTCCAGCAGTGCTTGGTGCTAATACCTTTTTGCCACCTCGTTATGAAATTAGGGGATGAAGGTGTAACCTGGTATAAGAATGTGCATATTTGTTGTGTGGCATTCTGTTGTGGTGGAGATATGTTTTATCATTTTTATGATGATGTCAGATAGTGCTGTATAATAACTGCAATATTGTGATTTACTGTATTCTGCTTTTACTGTTTTGCTTGTTGTGTTGTAAGTTTTTATTTTATTGTTAAACTACTTTGTGTATGCTACTTTGTTATATTCTTTTGTCTACTTTAGGTGTGGCAAATAACGAGGGTGCATTTCTATCCAAAGCAACACATGCCTTTAAAGGTCTTATGACAAGCAACCATTTACCACTATCATGGGTGGTAAAATAGCTTAATCTAGCTTTTCAACTATGTACAAGAGGAGGCAGACAAAAATGTGGCAAAGACGTCTTAAATTAGCACTTGCAGTGCTCACAATACGTGATATAGCCCATAATATAATGAAAAGATTCAAATGATTAAAGGGAAATGGCAAACGCAAAGTCTGTCTCTTAGCAGTGAAGGCAGCACAATTCAAAATACATCTTTATTCATGTAAAATTGTCATTGGGATGCAAAGAGATTTGGAGTTAGGAATTCTCTACTGTCCGTCTAGGAGTGGGCCAAAAAGAGGCAGCTAGGGTTTACAGTAACAAGAATACTGTTTTGCTGAGAAGCTTTGATCTAAAAGGTGTTTTTTCAGGGTAAATTGACCCATAGTTTACCACGAGACGGATTTGTTGCTTAGCACTATCTTTTCCTCCATAATATTCTTGAACCCCAATAAGGCTTGCTAACAGCACAGACCTGGAATATTTACTGCAGTGATCATTGTAGTATTTGGGCTTAATGCTATAAAGACAGGAACAAGTACAGCTGGAATATAGAAGTGTTAGACAATTTGTAGGCCACTGCAGAAGATCATATCATCTGACAGAACTATTGCGTCCACATGTAGGACCGCACAGCAACAAGTTGGAGGCTGATCTGGGTTTATGGATGTGATAAAGGATGTACTAAAGGGTGGACCTGCCTCAAATAATAAAGTATAGGCTGTTGAAGAGCATGGCAACATGACACTCCATCCCATGGATATCTAGTTGGTCTCATTCAACTGTGAGGAGTCATAAGTATCTACCCTCACCTTAGTGAGAATAAATTAAACCACCACTTGCTGGAGGTAGGAGTACCACAAGATTAAAATGGTTCCACATGCTAATGTCAACCACTGAACTGGTTCTATCAAATATAACTGCTGAGTAGTCAAATATACGAGTTAACAGAATGTTATTCTTAAATACACTGTGCTATTAATGGCAGCATATCGCACATGCACATCACTTGATTAGAGAAGTTAAAAAAAATGCTTAAGCAAATGGTATTCGGAAGTGTGACATATGTCCTTATGGGTTGGCACAGGACTGATTTAGCATAAAGTACTATAAGTGCAGAATAATCTGTATTTAAATAAGCACAGTATTGTTAGAAAATGGGTCTCTAGTTGGTAGAGGTTTACACCCGCTCCAAGTAGGGACCACAATTCTAGTCAGGGTAAGTCACACACACAACCTAAATGAACCTGTGCTCAAGCTCTGGTAGCTTGGCACAGAGCAATCATACTTAACTTGAGGCAATGTGTATAGTATTTGAGCAACACTTAAATTACAGTGACACAGTGAAAACACCACAGAAGAGACTCCACACCAGTCCAGGAAAATAGGGAATATTTATCTGAGTAAAACAAGACGGAAATGACACAAAGCCAATCAGTACAACTTGAGATATCAATTTTGAAAGATTAAATTAAAAAACAGTGCTTAGGAGTTAATAGCCCTAAAAGGTTACTTGAGGTTGCGCTAAACCAGGGTAAATCCAAAGTTCCATGCTGACCGCGATGAAGGGCAGGCCAGCTACAGGACCCATGCAGGGTCCGCTGAAAAGTAACTTGGATGGAGCAAATGTGGCTGTTGAAGACTTGATGCATTGGTTCCGATTCACACAGTCAGGTCGATGTGTCGAAGTCAAGCCTTGCAGATGTACCAACAGATCAGCACTGCACCATTGTCGAGCCTCGCAGTCTACTCCTCCGATCAGCGCTCCATCATCTTTGAATCTTGCATGTCATCGTCGAACCGCGCATGGATGTCCTCGGATCAGCACTGCATTGGAGGGCACTGAATCAGTTCTGATTGGTACAGAGGTGACAATGTGTCAATTTTGGAACAAACAGCTGCAGAACCCACTTCTGAGACCCAGGACTGGAGGGTGGCCCATCAGGCAAGGATGGGACTCAGAGATAGCAGAGTCCAGCAGCGCCAGTAGGATTGCAAGTAGTCTTTTATGAACCTGAGACTTCAGAGAACAGGAGGCAAGCCAGAAAGCCCTTGGGCAAACTTGGGTTCCAGGATGTAGGGAACAGGTCCAGTCCTTTTCACTCTCATGCAAAAAGCAGTAGGCCAACACAGTAGAGCAGGTAGCAAAGTGGCTTCCCCTTATATTGCACAGCAATCAGCAGGCCAACCAGGCAATGCAGTTAACAAAGTGTCAGTCCCTCCTCCAGACAGAATGTTCTTGGTTCCAGCAAAGTTCTGATTTGTTGGTGTCAGGGGTCCAGCACTTATACCCAAATGTGCCTTTGAAGGGGAGGAGACTTCAAAGAGGACTTTGAAGATCACAACGTCCTTGCCGTTCCTGCCCTTGCGCCAAAATCACTACAGGGCAGTAGGCCGTTCTTTGTGTGGGGACACCCACAGCCCTGTCAGGTGCAAGTGTCAGCTCCCCCCTCCCAATGTACCTCAGGAAGGCCCATAAGCCTGGTGATGGTCTAATAGGATGCAAATGTCACACTTCTTCTCCCTTTGTGTGACTGTCCATCGGCCTGGTGATGGGCAATGAGGATATAAATTCACACCCCTTCTCCCTTTGAGTGACCGTCTAGGGGGAATACACAAGTCACCCAACCCAGACATGAATTCAGAGACAGGTAGAGGCACAGCATGGTTAAATCAAGAATATGCCAACTTTCTAAAAGTGCATTTTTCAGACTTACAGTTTAAAATATGACTTTGTCATACATTGTGATTTTAAATTGTGAGTCCAGAGACACCAAACTCTAAATCTCTATATTTTCCCAAAAGGAAATGACAGAACAAAGATGTTTTAAGGCAATTCCAATGCTAACCCAAAGGAGAGATAGGACTTGCAGTAGTGAAAAATGACTTTAGCAATTTTTCAGTACCAGGACATGTAAAGCTCAAACGTACATGTCCTACCTTTTAATTACACTGCACCCTGCTCATAGTGCTAACTAGGGGCTACCTAAGGGGTGACTTATATGTAATAAAAGTGAAGGTGTGGGCCTGGCATGTAGGTTACCTTGCCAGGTCAAAATGGCAGTTTAAATCTGCACACACAGGCTCTGCAGTGGTAGGCCTGAGCCATGTTTAAAGGGTTACTGAGTGGATGGCACAATCAGTGCTGTGGGCCCGCTAGTAGCATTTAATTTAAAGGCTCTGGGCACATATAGTACACTTTACTAGGGACTTATAAGTAATTAAATAAGCCAGTTATGGATAAGCCAATGGTACCATGTTTGCAATACAGAGCAAATGCATTTAAGCCCTGGTTAGCAGTGTAAAGTGCCCAGAATTTCTAATTCCAGCAAAAATGAAGCCAGAAAAACAGGTGGTCAGAAGGCAAAAAGTCTGGAGAAACTACGCCAAGGATGCCAGGTCGAACAAGTATTTATTATTTTATTTCTTTGTTCATAACCTTACTCAGCTTTGCTTTACTATGACACAATAGGGGTTTTTGAAACTCACGAATGAATGAGACATTATTTGAGTACACATTAAAAATGTGAGGAAGTGAGCGAAAATGAATAAGAAATTGGATGAGTCACTCTGCCTTCATAGTTTGGCCCTAGAGGAACCCTGTAATAATATCTTCTTACCCAAGTTGAATTTGAAATACTGGAATCAGTTGTTGCAAATATGACAGATAATTGAATTTGTACAAGTCTGACTGCATTGTCTCTGATTTCTCAGAGGTACATACTCAGCTATGGGTCAGTATTACAGCATGGGCCAAAGTTAAATTAATGATCATAATGAAGATAACTATTCACAAATTCACTAGGCCATTTCATCAAGGAGCATTGGCAACTCTTTTGAGACACAACATGGGCTTGTATCTGGGTCTGGTGGCTTAGTGGACTAGTGTATCCACTGTAGGGGGCTGTGCTCGAGCTCATGGTCACAGGCTCAAATCCCGACAGGTCTACTCAGCCTTTCATCCTTCTGAAGTTGATCAAACGATTACCATTGAGTTGGGTAACAATAAACATCTGTTATTCATTCATTCATTCATTGAATCTTTATTTCGGCAATTTATGCCATAAAAGATGACCAAAACATCAATTAATAAAATACAATGTACAAGGATGATAAATAGTTTCAATACACAGGCAGATTTAGACATTAAAAGATTCAGATGGATCATTTACAAATCTAGTGGTTACTGTGCATTAATATTATCTTCCATAGTAATCAATAACAAAGTGCTTGTGCAGATAAGGTTAAACAATATTAATCAGTGACCTTTGCTGTCAAAAATTTTGCTACCGCAAACACAATCGGGGCAGTGAGTTCTGTTTTGAGAATTCTATAAGCCTGCATACAATGAGTAAAGCCCAAGTTTTTACATAAAGGAATGAGCCAAAACCTTCGTGGTTTTTAATACGCAGTGCAAAAAAACTTGAATATGCAGTTCGTTGTCCAGGTTGCAGTTACAGCCAGGACAATTTTTTGGCGAAGATAGGCACCATTTACTAGTAAAGGCTCTAATTGGTAAGGTGCCATATCTCCATTGTAGGAATAATTTTCTGGTTAAAATTGGGAAAATATCATCCAGGACACATTCAAATTGATAAAGGTCTTTTATCTTTAAAAAAGTTTCAGTTAGGGTGCCGTTATTTAACTTATGTGTAGAAGCAATTAGTTTTGTTTTTTTTTTAAATCTTGTCCGGTGCTCGCGAGAGACCAAATTACAAGTTGTCTCCGGGTCCGACCACAACAATGGAAGTCCCAACTTCCCACACTCTGTTTTTATGTACCTAAGCCATTGGATTTTCCCAGCATTTGGTAGGCTTAGAATTTCCAAAAGTTCCTGCCTATAGTGAGAGAGCTCGGGTGTGCTCCATAGCCTCCGCCAAAATGTTAACGGTTTCAATCATAGGTCCTCGTCAATTGATCTGAGGCCCATGTCGAGCCTCAATGGCAACAGAGGAGTACTCGAGGGAAGAGATAGGAGCTGTCTAAGAAATTTATTTTCAGTGGCAACAATCTCCGGTCTACACAAGTGTCCCCAGAGTTCGCCGCCATAAGTGACTGCCCCCCTCGCCCTCATTTTGTATATCTCCCTAGGTGGACCAATGGGTTTAATAGTAGATTTGTTAGCAAGCATGAGGATACCCCCAGCTAGTTGGGACAATTTAAGATGGCTTTTGATTTGGTGGCCCAGGTCATGCTTTCATTGATTGTCACCCCCAGGTATTCGAATATCTGAACCCATTCCAACCTGTTGGAACCTATACTAGGGTTCAACCGTGTGGTTGCAGGGGGTTTAAAAATCATGTATTTGGTTTTAAGGGCATTGATCTCAAGGCCCCGATCAACGCAAATTGCCCCAAAACCATCCAGAACACGTTGAATCCCCATTGGAGATTTGGACAGCAACAGAGTGTCGTCTGCAAACATAATTGCAGGCACTCTGCTGCCTGCTAGCCTAGGGGCATCACTGTTCAGTATCCCATTCAAGTGGGCGATTACCCCGTTGACATAGAGGCAAAACAGGGTGGGCGTTAAAACACACCCCTGTCTCACCCCCCCTGCCAACGGGGAATCTAGATGAGAGCATACCATTCTTACCACACCTCACCCGTGCAAAATTCTTCTCATGGAGCCTCATTAATATATTTAAGAGTTGAGGTGGAATACCCAGCTCTAGAAGCACGGACCATCATTTTCCGTGGGGGACCAGGTCGAAGGCCGCGCGAAGGTCCACAAAGACCATATAAAGGTTTCCCCCCTCAATCTTAACAGTTTTCCAGAACAATAAAGTCAGTCTGAAACTTTGGTCCATTGTGGATAAATTTTTTGGAACCCTGCCTGATAGGGGCTCAAGACTGAATGTTCGTCAATCCAGTCCTGGAGACGGTCTAGTATCAGCCTCGCGAAGATCTTTTGTGGTACATCGATTAGGCTGATAGGCCTGTAGTTGGCTGGGAGCAGAGGAGAGCCCTTCTTGAAGATAGGGACAATCTCTGCGCCCAGCCAAGTACAGGGGACCGCCATGCCCCTCAGGACTGCACTGAAGATAATCAATAGATATGGGGCCCAGACCATAGGTTCGTGCTTAAAAAGGTCGCCCGGGAGTTTATCCAGCCCCTGGGCTTTCCCGGCTGCCAGTTTAGATATTGCCAGGCAGACCTCTTCCTTAGTAAAATCGTCCCCCTCTAATTCAGGGTTAAAATTTGGCAACAACTCAGCTGGAGTCCCCACTGGTTCAGCGATGTTCGCTTCGTACAGAGTACGGAAGTGATCCTCCCAGACATCAGCAGCTATATTTGTTTCAATAGCCAATAATGGCTCCTCAGACCCCGTGTTAACAATAGACCAAAATTTACGAGAGTCTCCAGTTGCTAGTGTGGCAGATAAATTCACCCAATTGTCATGGTCCCATTCCACTTTAGCACAGTGGATTAAGCGCTTATATTCCGCTCTTCTGGCTTGAATCCATGGTTTATTAGAGTTTTGTTTTACTGACATAAGTAACTCAGCCTTTGCCTTCCTGCAGGCCGAATTAAACCATGACGGTCTGTTCCCTCTAGTTATCCGCTTTGTTATACGGGGGTTAAGCACCTCTGCCAAATTGGTGATTAGGTCCTTATGCAGGGCCCAAAGTTTTTGGTGTGAATCAAGTGAGTGAGGTTGCAAAGAGAGAGCGTCAATCTCCTCAAGTGTAGGGACAATAAGTGCATAGAGCTTAGCTACTTCATCAGGATGTCCTGCTAGTTTGTCCCATCTGACTCGGCGTCGATTATTTGCTAGGGTAACCCGTGAGTCAGGATCATCATTACCATCACAATGATCTTTATGAATGCCAGGGTGGGAAATTTCCAAATTTAGCGGATTGTGGTCGCTCTCAACTCTTGGAGTGACCCTAAAATCCAGGACCTTGGACCATGATGAGGTATTGACAAATATATAGCCCAACCGCGACTCATGTCCCATCTTGTTAAATGTGCAATTTGCCGGAATATCAGAGTGAACTCGGCCATTACAAGCCCTAATTGAGTGTTTGAGTGTTAATGCCGTGATTTGGACAGCTAAAGGCGTCCAAGACCTAGGGGGTGGGGCCGCTGTTGATGGAATTGCCCAATAATCGTCTTCCTCCAGGACTGCACCTTCCATTAGGCCCGGCAGTGGCTCGAAGTGACAATTAAAGTCGCCCCCTACTATGAGTGAAGTGCCACCGGGGATCGTGTCTAAGAATAGGGACAATTCCTCAATGGCACTCGACTCACTTGTTACCTTCACGGGTCTAGAATACACATTAACCAGAGCAAGGTTAACAGCGTTAGGCCACTCTAAAAGTACACATTGAACATCCTCTGATGAAGTATCCAGAGACTTAGCTTTACATCCCAAGTGGGATCCCACCCAAATGGTAAGGCCCCCGGACGGCCGTCCCTTCCCTCCCCACCTAGCCGAAACACCAAATGAGGCAAAGCCAGTACGTGTTTGTGCCTCTCTAGCCCAGGTTTCTTGGAATAGACATACATCGTTCTTGTCTATGAACAATCCCCACTCTGGACAGGACATTTTGTTACACAAGGCTGCCAGTTTCCAAGACAATATAAAAAGAGAGCCTGATTTTACAATAGTTGGAGTTCCCCCGGTGGGTTGAGTGGGACCCGATTCATTCCAGCTCTGGGTGTTAAATGACCAGCGATAATGGTGAAGTGGTTAAAGCAGTGGCCAAATCCAACTCGACAGTAGAACCACGAGGTGGGCATACCAAAGGACTTTGATGGTTCCTGTCTTCCTGATTTCCACCCTCAATCCTGGCCAGGGAAATAGGCGTGACACTCCTACTGGATTTGTTCAGGGTACTATTGCCTTCATACAATACCCTTAAAACGCTAGTCCCCACAAGCTTGGGCCACAGTCAATCGACCGAGTCCAAGCAACTGTACCGGTTGTGTAGCATTAAATGACTGTTGTGATGGAAATTGTCAAACCTGTCCTTGAACCCCCTACTCCCGCCTCTAGCTTCCACTCTCGACCAGCCCTCCAAGTGGCCAGGTGGGTAGAAGGAGGACAATGGAAGGGACTGGATGGTAGAGTAAGTATCTCTGTATGGCCAATCACAAATGTAAGAGACAGTCCTCGGGTCCCTGAAGTTAACACAGTCTCCACTAATATTTTTGGTAGTGCGACCCACCCATGACACTCTTCTCACCATCAATATCTCACTACAAATGTGAGGGGGGAGAGGTCTATTTGTGTTCAGCCAACTAGCAACTTTATTCTTAAGTGACGCAAATGATTCTGTTGCTGAAGCATCAAGCTCCGGGACTCCCGCTAATACAACTACAAGAGGGCTTGCATCAGGCGGTAAATCTAATATCAGTTTCTTACTTTGTGTGGAGCCCTCTCTTACAATGTGGTCGAGTTGTTGATTTTGCTTTTTGGCCATAGTTAGCGCCTTAGCATGGGGAGAGTTCCCACCAGGGATGCACTGGACAATTGGGTGTGGAGTTGGTTGAGGCTGGGTATTAACTTTAGGCACAACCTCCTGATTTTTATCGAGTTCTACACCCACATTGATAGTCCTATCTTTATTCAGAAATCTGCGGCAGCCACTGTAGCTTGTTCTATGTTAGACAGCCGTTGTTCGATCCTTGCAAATCTGGCTTCTAGTGGGTTAAGAAGAGACTTCAGAAGGACCTCCATATTTACAATCAATAGGTCTTCCCCAACCGGTGTTGTATTGCTAGTGTTAGAGCTGGATATGGTTGGTGCGGGAAGACCTATTTCTGGGGGAGTGGTGGATTCAGTAGTGATTATAGGAACTTCTTTATCCTTCCCCGTGCCCTTGGGTACATAGTGGTTGGAGTGCTTTGCAAGTTTGGCCTTCCTCCCGCACAGTGCTTGGGTCCCTCGCTTTCTTTTCGGAACAGCCCCCTCCCTGTTCCCCCTATGTTCCATGGTATTTAGATTTGCAGGGCTATTATTTGACAAATTATCAACCACATTAGACAATAAATTAGACTCAGGAATAACTGGCAGAGTAGGATCTCTACTTAGAATAGAGCTACTACCTAATCGTGGCTCACAAGATGTTATATTGTCACCATGCTGAAGAGAATAGTTAGGAAGCGAGTCGGTGTTTCTCTCGGGGGTTCTGGCATCCGCTATGCGTCCCAATGAAGATCTCTTGGCAGAGGCAATTTCCTGAGAAAGTCGCCGCTCCATTGTAGTTATTTCATGTGACAGTCCAGAACTAGCTCTAATAAGAAAATTGTCCAATGTACCTACTACATAGCCACTCGAGGTCAGCGCTTTACTCCTAGTCTCCCGTCCCGCCATTGTCCTTAATTACAATGAATAAATATTACCAAAGTCAGTCGGAGGGCCTGCTGATGTATGAGCCAAGGGGGGTGGCCCGGTCCGGTCTCTCACGGGCTCGAACGGGATATAACGGGCCCGCGAATGGGTAATGTGCCGACAGATATAGGGCGTGGTGGGGAGGAGCGGGAAGAGCACACAGCGGGCTGCTGGTCCTCGCAGTCCCGCTGACGTTCAAAATGCCCCAAAACACACAGGAGAGTCAGTTGCTCGAGCGGCGATCACGAAGCGGGAGCCGCGAGGAGCTGGTTAAGAGTCCGGCGTGGGGGGAGGAGCGGGAAGAGCACACAGCGGGCTGCTGGTCCTCGCAGTCCCGCTGACGTTCAAAATGCCCCAAAATACACAGGAGAGTCCGTTGCTCGAGCGGCACCCGCGAAGCGGGCGCTGGTTAAGAGTCCGGCGCTGGTTAAGAGTCCGGCGTGGGGGAGGAGCGGGAAGAGCACACAGCGGGCTGCTGGTCCTCGCAGTCCGGCTGACGTTCAAAATGACCCAAAACACACAGGAGAGTCCGTTGCTCGAGCGGCGCCCGCGAAGCGGGAGCCGCGAGGCGCTGGTTAAGAGTCCCACGTGGGGGGAGGAGCGGGAAGAGCACACAGCGGGCTGCTGGTCCTCGCAGTCCCGCTGACGTTCAAAATGCCCCAAAACACACAGGAGAGTCCGTTGCTCGAGCGGCCAAGTTCAGTGCCAAGATACCTTTCTAGGTGAACAGGCGCTTACATATAAACGTTATGTTATCCTGCAAAAACTGTAATCCCGGATGACAGACATTAAGTGAACAAAGGAAGATAACATAACTGACTGAAGGGGCAATTTAGAAACAGTACACATATCAAGAGACAAAAATCTGTTTGTTATAAAGAAAGCAAATTAAGGGCAGATGGACTAACTAGAGCACAAACGGCATTTTGCGGCACCTAATGTGGTACTGAAGTATTACTAATTACTTACTACTAAAGGCAATTCACAAATCTACGAGTGTAAATCTCCACCTCCAATTCTCCAATCTTTCCTATGGGGAGATCGCGAGGTCCTCCCACATGTAAGTTTGCAACTTGGTAGTACATGTGGGAGGGACAGGGGGAGTGTTTGGAAAAAGGGAAATACGTACTTGTAAACAATAAGGGTTTACAGAGGAGTAAGGAGGGGTTTAATGAGAGTAAGGAGAGGTTTAGGGAAGAACAAACACCCACCCACAAAACAGTAAGCCCATTGCTACTCACAAACTGCACTTCTAAAGTTACTACAGCCAAAAAAGACCCAAAACATTAATACATGGACAGCAGTGCTCATACCTGGAGTAAGTTCAGCACCCCATATGCCAGTACTCCATAGGAAACACTATAAAAATAAATTGATTCATTTCAACTTTAACAAAATATAAATGCAGTTAAATGAATGGAATATACACACACACAGACATACACATAAACACACACACGTACACACACCCTGCCAACTGATATTGCTATAAACTTTGAAATTTCATCTCTCAAAACCTTCAGAAGGGATTTAAAATAAATCCCAATAAGCAGACTTTCTGGGTAAAGATCTAGCTTTCTGACAAATTTGGTGTCATTCAATTTAGCCATAGAGTCTGTAGCTGTGTCTAAAGTTCCTGTAGAAAATTGCATGGGGAATACATGTTTTGGGACACCCTACTTTTTATGAGTCCCCACTTGATGGATCATCCCCAAATTTTATAGGAAGAAGCGGAGGTAAATGAACCTCATCAAACGGCACCAAAATTATTAGTAAACCCAAAAATCAATTTCCTATGGAACCCGGTCCCGACTATAACATCACTGTTAGCGAGATATATAAATATTATTTAACGATAAAATATTTTTGCGTTTTTTTAATTAAATATATATGTAACTTTAATTTTGTGTAAATAATTAAAATTCATTCCTTATCTAACTTTTTGTAATTTTTAAGATATAGGTAAATATAAACATCTTCATTTTGGTTGGATTTAAAAAAAAAAAATCATTAAGAAATAACTACTTTTATCTGATATATTTACATTATTTATAGACATAAGAATTGATAATGCTTACCAGGCAGTAGAAAAATATATTACAAATAATAATGTGGAAACTTGAAGGATATTAAGGAAAGATTTAAATGAAAAGGAGCGCACCTGAGAGCATTTAGATACACAGAGTAACACAGCATACAAGCTGCAGACAGACGGCACAGGAAATTAACATGACTGAAAATTAGAAGGGCCAAAGGTTGAAGTTTTTTATCTGAATTTTTGGGAAAAAGTGACATTCACATAATTTGCTATGTTTAGGTAAAATGTATGAAGGAGGAGTTGGCATAATTTTATCACACTCGGTCCTCCTTATCGCCTATATTTTTCATCATCAGATTTTTTTAGAAATGCCCTTTGGGCGATTGCCCAAATTCAGCTTTCTACCACAATTTAAGGAATTCCATTAATGACAAAACATAAGTATCCCATCACAGTCAACAACATATTTTAAACCAGGTTTCTACAATAAGTAGCTCCTGAGCTACTGCTAGCTCTCTAGTTACCAGAAAATAGCTCTCCTGGGTACAGTACAGCCTACTAAATTAATGCAAAAAGAACAATTGATGGAAAGAATGCAGAACAATGTCATACATTCACCCCAGTACAGAGATCTGGGTCTAAATCCATCGTTTTTTTGCTCACCATGCCATTCCAGCTTGGACCCAGCCATCTGCAAATCAGTCTTGACCCTGCACCCACTGGGAACAGTCCAGCCCGAACTGCCAGGCCAGGTCCTCCCTGGACTGGAAACAAGCATCCTAGGACCGGTTTTGGGCTTTCAGCCCTCATCAGCCAGGATAGCTTGACTCCAGTGGCATGGAGAGTACGGGACCCACGTCTGGGCACACCCATCCCACTCGGCGTGACAAATGCAAAAACAACAATTGATGGACAGAAACCGGTCCCAGGATGCTTGTTTCCGATCCAGGGAGAACCTGGCCTGGCAGTTCGATCTGGACTGTTCCCATGGGGCACAGGGTCAAGACTGATTTTCATATGGCTGGGTCCAAACTGGGGTAGCATAGTGGGCAAAAGAAAAATGGATTTAACCCAGAACTTCTGACTGGGCGAGAATGTTTGCATTGTCAGCATTCCGTCCATCATTTGTTTGCTGTAACGCTTTTCACCCTAAGTGGGATGAGTATGTCCAGACGTGGGTCACTTGCTCACTGTGCCACTGGATTCAAGCTAGCCAGGCTGAAGAAGGGTGACATACCCTGAAACCGGTCCCAGGATGCTTGTTTCCGGACAGGGAGGACTTGGCCTGGCAGTTCGGTCTAGACTGTTCCCATGGCTCACAGGGTCAAGATTGATTTGCATATGGCTGAGTCCAAACTGGGGTGGCGTAATGGGCAAAAGAACAATAGATTTAACCCAGATCTTTTGACTGGGGGAGAATGTTTGCATTGTCAGCATTCTGTCCATCATTTGTTTGCTGCAACACGTTTCGCCCTAAGTGGGATGGGTATGCCTAGACATGGGTCCTTTGCTCACTGTGCCACTGGATTCAAGCTAGCCTTGCTGAAGAAGGGTGACATACCCTGAAACCGGTCCCATGATACTTTTTTCCGGTCCTGTGAGGACCTGGCCTGGCAGTTTGGTCTGGTCTGTTCCCATGGGGCACAGGGTCAAGACTGATTAGCATATGGCTGGGTCCAAACTGGGGCGGCATAGTGGGCAAAAGAACAATGGATTTAACCCAGATCTTTTGACTGGGGGAGAATGTTTGCATTGTCAGCATCACGTCCATCATTTGTTTGCCGCAATGCTTTTTGCCCTAAGTGGGATGGGTATGCCCAGACGTGGGTCCCTTGCTCACTGTGCCACTGGATTCAAGTTAGCCTGGCTGAAGAAGGGTGACATACCCTGAAACCAGTCCCATGATACTTGTTTCCGGTCCAGGGAGGACCTGGTCTGGCAGTTCGGTCTGGACTGTTCCCATGGGGCACAGGGTCAAGACTGATTAGCATATGGCTGGGTCCAAACTGGGGTGGCAATGTGGGCAAAAGAACGATGGATTTAACCCAGATCTTTTGACTGGGGTAGAATGTTTGCATTGTCAGCATTCCGTCCATCATTTGTTTGCCGTAACCCTTTTCGCCCTAAGTGGGATGGGTATGCCCAGACGTGGGTCCCTTGCTCACTGTGCCACTGGATTCAAGCTAGCCATGCTGAAGAAAGGTGAGATACCCTGAAACCGGTCCCAGGATGCTTGTTTCCGTTCCAGGGCGGACCTGGTCTGGCAGTTTGATCTGGACTGTTCCCATGGAGCACAGGGTCAAGACTGATTTGCATATGGCTGGGTCAAAACAGGGTTGGCGTAGTGGGCAAATGAACGATGGATTTAACCCAGATCATTTGACTGGGGGAGAATGTTTGCATTGTCAGCATTCCGTCCATCATTTGTTTGCTGTAATACTAAATTAATAGCATATGTTTGGCTAAATTAATAAATTCAGACCAAAATTGAAAAGTGTGTACTCAAGTTGAAAATATGTGTATTTTCAGCACTTATAAGCTGATGTTTGGAGGAAGAGAGTTGAATTTCAAAAATATATTTAAACCAGATAGTTCAGTGGTAAATTATGTGGAGTAGGGGAGGCTTATCACTAAGACCTTGGTCCCTGAGCATTTCAGCTAGGGCTGTTAGAAATTATCCATGTAGAGGCTCCAACACTGGTATAGCATTTTTTCTCTTTTTTTACATTACTGCTGACAACGCTGCCTGATGAACTGAGCTGAGGTGGTAATCCTGCATTGGATGGACACTACTGTAGTCATGTGTGATGTGTCCACTATGACACCACTAATAATATTATTAGCTCGGGATGATTTTCAGTGAACACCGATAGCTCTTATTAAAGAAAATGTCGGAGACCCCCGTTTTGAATGCACATTGAACTAAAACACACATCATGTTCCTCCCCTCAATATCATTGATAAACAAAAACAAATAGAACGCTTTCTGCGTTCACTAGATCTACAATATAAATGTTCTTCATGTAAAAATATAATTGTATAATTTTGAATTGTTGCACTGCAGGTGGCAAGTTCCCAGTTCCCCTTTGAACCCCTTCCCCTATGTGAATGAGGGTAACATTTTCAGAGAGTGTAGGTAGGAAATCATCACTGAAATTTTAAAAACAGAAAACCTTTTTAAAGCAGCTACATTTCCTTTAAGGTAATCGAGCTACTTTTTCAAAAAGATTTTCTTTATTTAAAAAGCAATCATGGGCATGGTGATTTGACCAATCTTAGTGAGTCGCAAATTGCGTACTCCCTCATGAATATACATTAGGCAAGGAGGTCTGCAACTCACTACAATTCCTTATTTGATGGCCAACAGACAGGTCACAGCATTGAACTTGAATTCTGGGAACAGTGATTGTTTTTATAGCATCTTCTTCTTTACCATGACTAATACTCAAGGCATGTCTTGGTAGCTGCAACAGTTCTGCACATTTCAGTGAAATTATTTTTTCATTTGTTTATATGGTGTTACATTTGGTTATATGAAAATAATTAACTAACGAAAACTGCCTGATTTTAGAACAATTTTGTAAAGAAATATCCCCTGGATTCTATATACATTTCTGTCCAGGTAGCATTATGCTCGCCCTGTTCAATAATTTCTTACTGCAGAGAATTAATTTTCACCATTTTGAGTAAATGATGCTTTGATTAGCACAGTCCTGCGAAATGTAGAATTGTAGAAAACTTGTTATTGTTAAAAAGTTCCTTTTCAATGAAACTACCATAGAAAAATGTAGTTCATGCATTGAAAGGTCCTTAAATGTTTTTCAGAAATGATGCCAGAGATTATTAAGGATATGCGTTTATAATTAAGGAAGTGAGTATAAGACATGGGGGTATTTAAATATTTACTTGTCCTTCATTCAAAAAAACTAAAGGCTGAGCTAAAAAGACATAAATTAAATTAAAACAAGCTTACATCGCGCACTGCTGTTAATCAATTAAAACTGAACAATCTAGGCCATTGTACTAAAGGTAACTTTATGAAAAATGTGGTTGTGACATGTACAAACTAAAGAGAGGACGAAAGGGTGGATTAGCGTATTACATTTCATTAACGGAGATATTTAATTTAATGTCAATCAAGGTACTCCCATAGCTGAATGAAGTGGAAGAAGTCGGCAGGATAACCTGTTGAGAAAGGTTCACATTTTCCAAATCATTACTTTGTCTCAAAAAAATGTAAAACTAGGTAACAACACCAGCTTGTAATTTTAAGTGTACCTTTTGCGTGAATCTGTTAGTGACAAAATAAGTTATACGAAGAGCCTGGTGGTCCCCGTATTTTTCATGACTACCAACAGTCTCGTTGCAGGTTTAAGCTGAGCCAATTACAATAGGTTATGCGCCACTAATGCAGGGAATGTGATTTAGTGTGACTTTAACCACCATTGGACTTTTAATGAGCTTAACAGAAAGTTGGTCGTGCGCGAAATCTTCTGGCACGGTGAGGGTGAGTGGCGAGAGAATTTACTAAATGCGTTAGCTGAGCTCCCACGACCTGCTGCCTCATAGAACCAGGCCATGAGCGTCCTAAAAGTGTCCCTGTTTCACCCTTCAGTGGCCTGGCCGATGTTAAAGCCATTGCAAAACATTTCAGATTTAACAATAAAATGTTGGATGACCTCATCATTGTTGTCGATTTTAACATAGCATTCCCCTTTTTCGCAAAACTACCACCTCGAGGTAGGTGTAGGATAAAGACACTTCAGAAGTAGATTAGGCATGGTAGGTTATGTATGCTAATTAGATGATTTATGGTTGGTTAAGTATGGTAGGTACCGTAGGTAGGTATGGTAGTTAGGTATGTCAGGCTTGATATGATAGGTAGATATTGTAGGTTAGGTATGGTAGGTATGATAGGAAGTATGTTAGGTATGGTACAATTAATTAGGTGAAGAATGTTTGGTTAATTAGGGGAGTTACCATAGGCAGGTATGGCATATAGGTAAGTCAGGTTAAGTATGGTAGATAGGTACAGTAGCGTAGGTATGGTAGATATGATGGGAAGGTCAAACACTTCAGAAGCAGATTAGGTATGGTTGTTAGGTATGTCAGGTTTGGTATGATATGTACGTATTGTGGTTAGGTATGGTAGGTATAATAGGAAGGTGTTACGCACCTCAGAAGCCGAAATAGATTAGGTATGGTAAGTTAGGTACGGTACGTATAATTAGGTGAGGCATGGTTAGTTATTTACTTACTCACTATAGTTAAGTCAGGTTAAGCATGGTAGATAGATATAGTGGGTTAGGTATGGCAGGTATGAAAAATTAGGAATCCACAATGCTTGCAGTACTAGAACAATGAGGTCTCCCCAGTTATGTAAATAAAGAACTCTACTGATAACTTTTCAATCCAGTAGGACTATGAGGCCCACACGGGTGTGCAGTTGTAGCAACTCTAGGAATAGATTTAGAATCCACACAGATGACAGTACTAAGTATGTGACGCCCACCCAGATCTGAAAGGTAGCTAGGCTAGCGATATGTTTTAAATCTAGAGATCCTGCATGTGTGGTAGTGAAATGTTATTTATTTGTAATGTTATGTTCCATTCGTGATTGACTGTATGTCATGACATGGCCGTTTCTAAGCATTAAAAGCGTTAGAATGCATGGTGAAACTACAGGGCCAAGAAAGTAGATTTGCTTGTTTTCTAGCAAATTTTGCTATTAATAAAATATGTATCTGAAAGCCATGTTTTTCTGAGACTGACATAAGCAGACCGGAGAAGAAAAAAATCCATTCACTTATGCTCTCATGGCAGCTAATATGTTGCAACAGGGAGAGATGACCTTGCAGATTCTGTCTTGTAGGAAAAAGGGAGAAAAATAGCAGTAGGTTTCTGTATAATGTCTCATATTTTGATCAAGAAGTATTATTCACTGTCCTATGTTACAACACAGGAGCCATGCATGAGCTGGAACCTCCTTGCTGCATAGCACCATGTATAAGAAAGGTACATAAGATACCAGAGTGTGGGTGGGTTTAGGGATAAGGACCTGCTGCTGGAAGAACACGGAAAGACAGAATTCTGACTTAAGGCCTAATGACACAATATAGATACTTTGAAGGACTCTATATGGCTTGCCATATTATTACAGACCAATACTATTTATGCTGCTAGAAAACTAGTTGTCATCTAGCTAGGCTTTAGTCTAAATTAGAGATGTGTAAAGAAATAATAGTGGAGCTCACCTAAACTTTGTCCTAATACGTGTAATAATTGCTGACTCATATAGTGTAAAATACCATCTACAATGTATGCATACTGGGGTATAGGGTGGGTGCAGAGCAGGAATATCGACGGAGAAATATCGTGTGACATAAATATCCCCGCAGAAATATCGATTTGAAGAAATATCGACAACAAAAATATAGTTTGACCAGAATATCGACTGATAGGTAAGAAATATCGATAACAATAATATAGTTGTAATAAATATCGTTTACAAAAATATAGTTTACAAAAATATCGATTTTTAATAATGTTGTGTATTTTAGTGTTTTTAATGAGAATTGTTTGTCATTTTATTATATGTTGTAGAATTGTACTAGTTATTAATGTATTTTATGTTGAATTTTGTGTTAATAGTTCCGTAGCGGGTTGTGGGTTTATAGGGGAATAGGGTGGGAAGTAATTTAAATATAAAAAATTAATTGATTAATTAATGTGTTAGTTTATTATTAATTGTTTAATAATTATTTGTTAATTAATTTCAATTAGTCAATTAATAATTAATTATATTAATTATGTTAATTGTTTAATTAATTTTAGGTGTGTGTAGTGGAGTTTATATGTGTAAAAGGTGTGAAGTAATTACATTTCTATTGATTAATTAATAAATACTTTATAAATTAATTACCATTAATTAATTAGGAATTATTAATTGTAAATGTGTAATTAATTTTAGGTTTGTGTTGTGGTGTTTATAAGTGTATATGGTGTGAAAGCTGTCAATTAAATAATTAATTAATTAAAAAAATACTTTAATTTTCATTAATTAAATAGTAAATATTAAATGTAATTGTGTAATTAATTTTAGGTGTGTGTGGTGGATATTATAGTGTTAAATAATGTGTAACTAATTATTTTTTTATTATTTTTGTTAATAATAATATATTTAAATGTATTTATTAATTATGTTTATATTGGAAATTAAATTTAATTAAAAATGTGATAGTTTTTTTTTATTGTTTTGGGTTCCAGCGCTTTCCCTACTGTTGTACCCTGTGGAGTGGGAATAGTAATTTTCACCCCTACGCTATCCAACGCTTTCCCTACTGTTGCACTCTCTGGAGTGGGAATAGTCATTTTTACCCCTACGCTATCCAACGCTTTCCCTACTGTTGCACTCACTGGAGTGGGAATAGTAATTTTTACCCCTACGCTATCCAACGCTTTCCCTACTGTTGCACCCTTTGGAGTGGGAATAGTAATTTTTACCCCTACGCTATCCAATGCTTTCCCTACTGTTGCACCCTCTGGAGTGGGAATACTAATTTTTACCCCTACGCTATCCAGTGCTTTCCCTACTGTTGCACCCTTTGGAGTGGGAATAGTAATTTTTACCCCTACGCTATCCAACACTTTCCCAACTGTTGCACTCACTGGAGTTGGAATAGTAATTTTTACCCCTATGCTATCCAACGCTTTCCCTACTGTTGCACCCTCTGGAGTGGGAATAGTAATTTTTACCCCTACGCTATCCAACGTTTTCCCTACTGTTGCACCCTCTGGTGTGGGAATAGTAATCTTTACCCCTACGCTATCCAGCGCTTTCCCTACTGTTGCACCCTTTGGAGTGGGAATAGTAATTTTTACCCCAACGCTATCCTACGCTTTCCTTACTGTTGCACCCTCTGAAGTGGGAATAGTAATTTTTACCCCTATGCTATCCAGCGCTTTCCCTACTGTTGCACCCTCTGGAGTGGGAATAGTAATTTTTACCCCTACGCTATCCAGCGCTTTTCCTACTGTTGCACCCTTTGGAGTGGGAATAGTAATTTTTACCCCTACGCTATCCAACGCTTTCCCTACTGTTGCACTCACTGGAGTTGGAATAGTAATTTTTACCCCTACGCTATCCAACGCTTTCCCTACTGTTGCACCCTCTGGAGTGGGAATAGTAATTTTTACCCCTACGCTATCCATCGCTTTCCCTACTGTTGCACCCTCTGGTGTGGGAATAGTAATTTTTACCCCTACGCTATCCAGCGCTTTCCCTACTGTTGCACCCTTTGGAGTGGGAATAGTAATTTTTACCCCAACGCTATCCTACGCTTTCCCTACTGTTGCACCCTCTGGAGTGGGAATAGTAATTTTTACCCTTACACTATCCAGCGCTTTCTCCACTGTTGCACCCTTTGGAGTGGGAATAGTAATTTTTACCCCTATGCAATCCAACGCTTTCCCCACTGTTGCACTCACTGGAGTCGGAATAGTCATTTTTACCCCTACGCTATCCAACGCTTTCCCTACTGTTGCACGCTCTGGAGTGGGAATAGTAATTTTTACCCCTACGCTATCCAACGCTTTCCCTACTGTTGCACCCTCTGGTGTGGGAATAGTAATTTTTACCCCTACGCTATCCAGCGCTTTCCCTACTGTTGCACCCTTTGGAGTGGGTATAGTAATTTTTACCCCTACGCTATCCAACGCTTTCCCTACTGTTGCACCCTTTGGAGCCGTAATAGTAATTTTTACCCCTATGCTATCCAACGCTTTCCCTACTGTTGCACCCTTTGGAGTGGGAATAGTAATTTTTACCCCAACGCTATCCAACGCTTTCCCTACTGTTGCACCCTCTGGAGTGGGAATAGTAATTTTTACCCCTTCGCTATCAAATGTTTTAACTACTAATGTTTTTATGTTGTTATTAAATGTATGTGTTATTATTTTTAAATACTTTTATGTGTTAATTAAATATAGAAAATTGTATTTTATTCAAAATGTTTTATATATGTGTTTATTTTATTTTTATATAATTATTAAAGTTTATAAATTAAATAAAGATAATAAAATGTATTTAAGAAAATATATGTACACATTTATTAAGTTTATATTGATTAAATTAAGTGTATTTGTTATAAATAGTTAAAATATAAATGTATTGTAATTTATTTTGTTAATAATATTAATATTATTTAATTATTTAATTTAAGTTATAATGTTATATTCTCCCTGTCCTCAGCTTGCATCTCGTGCCGAGCTCGTGCTCCTCATCTTGCATCTCGTGCCGAGCTCGTGCTGCCCGCTTCTGTTACGTGGCCAGTGTTCGGTCCTAACGGCGGATATTGCCCGTTTGGTCCCGGTCTTGCTGGTCGGGTTTTTCTATGCTCTAACTTAAATAAACTACCTAACCAACGTGACTTCTTTGTGCAGCCTCGTCAATCATTTACAACATTTTGGCGACTTCGTGTCAAAGACGAAGGCGGAGGGTAGCCGAAGAAAGAGAAAGCGGAAACTGACGAACGACACGTCAAAGGAGAGAAAAGCGGAAAACCCGACCAAAAGAGAATACTGGCGATCGTGTGAGAAAGATCGCATAAAGAAGAGAAAGTACTATAAGCCTCATCGGAAGCTATGTTTAAAATATGCCCGCTTCTGTTACGTGGCCAGTGTTCGGTCCTAACGGCGGTTATTGCCCGTTTGGTCCCGGTCTTGCTGGTCGGGTTTTTCTATGCTCTAACTTAAATAAACTACCTAACCAACGTGACTTCTTTGTGCAGCCTCGTCAATCATTTACAACATATAATATTTTTTAAAGTCGATATTTTTTACATCTATATTTTTTACATCTATATTTTTGAGTCAATATTATTGTACTTACCTGTTTAAGTATAGGGAGTCGATATTTTTGTAATCGATATTTTTACATCTATATTTTTGTAAACTATATTTTTGTTATCGATATTTAAACATGGAACCATAGGGTGCTTATGGGGAATAGAGTGCGGGTCCATTTACCATCTGTAGATGAGCAATTCTCTAATAGGGTTTGCCTGACTCCCAACACTCTCACCTACATGAGAATAACTCAGTAGGAAAGAGTAAGAGACACCTGCCAGTTTCTTTCCCTCCAAAAATATTGCAGTTTTCTTTTAGGGCTTAGGAAATCTACTTGGTGTGATTCCCCCCAATAATTTTGGGGTAACACATCAGTAGAGATTTTTGAGTCTCCCCAGAATGTTCAAGTGAAAAACTGTAGCATTAGTTAATGAATCCACTGATCCTGCAGAAGGAGGCTGACGAGGCTCTCCAGATGTGCAACTACATAGGCTCAAAAATTAGCTTTAGAATTCTCAGAAAAGATACTACTCAGTCTATCTATGTCAATCCAAATGAGGAGTGTAGCTTCTCCACAGACGGCTTTTCAATACACAGAACCAGCAGTAACTGATCCAGTAGGCGTATCCAGCTTTGTAAGTAAGGAACTTAGGAACCAGTAGTGGGAGCTTTCTAATGCATTGGCCCACAGAATTAGGTCGCCCGGACTCATAGAGATGAGAAAAATAGCCAGCCTAATGAATACTTTGAATCTAGAAAGCCTACACTAGTAGGTTTGTGAGGCTCACCCAGATGTGTAAGTGAGGAACTCTTGCAATAGCTTCTGAATCCAATGGTAGTAGGTCTGTGAGGTCCACACAGACATGGCAGTTTTAATATGCTAAACCAAATATGGTAGGAAGAGGTGATAGGCTGGTATGGCAGGTATGGTAAGTAAGGTACGCTAATTATATATGGTAGGTAGTTAAGTTAGGAACGTTAGGAAGGTGTTTGAGCATCAGTCAGAATTATGACTAGTGCAAAGTTTACTGCACTCTGTAATTACCATGTGTGATACAGTCTGCAACACTGTTATTTTCCTCAGGCATATATGGGTAAGCAAAAAGACAATAATCAGCAGGGTAAAATACCTGCAACATTAAGGAATATGCAGATTTTGGCACAGAAATCTCCAAGAGCCACCTTATGCCCCATTTTAAAAGTCTTAACACATAACAGGTAATATCATGCAACCCTTTAACTTCTGAACACCAGGGTATAGGATTTTAGCAGGATCTATAAATATCCATCAGCATCTGTGGTACTTCTCATCAAAATCTTAGTGTACTTTTCTGAATAAATTATGACATGAGGTCTTTTAGATGGCTGAAGATTGCTGTACTATATCACAAAAGGTACTCCCTAACTGGCCTGGTATGCTACCAGGATACTGGTTGACTAACTAGAACCCTCTATGTTTTATTGTGTGGGTGGTGTGTCCTATATGAAGTATTAACACCACAGTGGCGAGGGGAAGGAAGTAATTCCTTTTGTTATTTTATTCCCTCACACACCCTAGTGGTGTCATGCTTCATCATCGGGGCACCCTAACGCCTAAAAGTCAGGGTGGGCTCGACCGTATTTCAGGGAGCACTTAATGAGAAGTTTTTTGTCCAGGGGGCTAGAGATTAAACATCAATGTCAGACCCCAGTATCCCTTTATTCTTGGGTCTGTCATTGATATTAAAAAATGAGTAGTAAGGATCTTTCGGGATATTATGGTCCTAGGACCCTATTGCCAACATGTTTCTGCCCATTCTTGCCCCGTAAAGGGTGCTTGGACTTTCTTCATGGCACAAACCCCTGGGACTAAAGACAGTAAAGAGGATTTCCCTATACTGAACTGCGATAAGGGCAGATAGCTGCTCCTTATTTGAACATATCTTATGTCGCAATATTTTACTCCATCTGTAAGGGGAACATAAAAGACAAACAGAACAAAAGTACATTGGTATTCAAATTTGATTATAACCATGCTTCTTTGTATGTATTTGTGCTCATACCACCGTGGATCAATCATTCTATTGTTAGTGATACCAAGGTTATGCTTTCTCCATTGAGAATCAATATACCCGTGTAGCCACAGACAACAACTATTTATGTGCGTGTGACACCATAGTGGTGGTCGCTTCCCGCAAAATGCACTAATGTATTCACTAGTGAGTGATTTTTGTTACAATGCTGGTCATTGTTTCAACACTCATACAACGTCAGCACGAAGAGAGACATACTCTACACCCACAGACTCAATTCCGTGATAACATTAAAAAGTATTAAGAAGGGGGAACATCCTTTACAACGCAACTTTTACCACGCAGTGCCTTTACGACGCAAATATTACAACGCATGTCATTACAACGCATTGCGCTGGGGGGCGCTCTAGGATAGGGAATGGATTTAATTTACTATCCAACACCTTCCCTACTATCCACGGGGACTGGAGTTGGAATAGTAAATTAAACTATTCACTATCCAGCACCCCTTAACACTATGCGTTGTAACAGCATGCGTTGTAAAAACTGCGATGTGAAGGCATGCGTGGTAAAAGCATGCGTTGTAATGTCATACATCCATTAGGAAGTATTTTTTTCTTATTTTCTTTTTTAAATTATTTTCTTTTTTAAAAAACTTTCACACTCATTCTCTAGAAAGAGCGTCTAAAACACGAGCTTACCCCGATTTGGGGGAGGGTCCTCTACACGAGGGACCTCTAGTAAATGAGGTAGCCCTGTAGTCAAACACTGACAGTGGGGATGTGTTTTCCACCAACAGGAGAAAAAGGCCAATACAGCGTTTGTTGATAAACCACGCATGCATTACACGAATGGCGCGGACATGGCAGCAATCAGGAACCGGGGAAAAAAGGGAAATGAAGAATGTCCACACGAACCAAAACAACACAATTAGTATAGTTGTCAGTCTTACGACATACCTTAGTTTGATGCTTTCGAATCGGTGTGTACTTACGCCATCAAGGGTCCTGCCCCGTGTTGCTACCTATTCAGTAGAGCGTCCCACCGCTTGGAGTGGTCGCCAAGCTTCCAACCATCGCTTATAAACATTATCGTCCCTCGGCTCAAGCTGTCGCCCTGTTTCCGGGATTGCGTGGCCCACCGTGGGGGCATGTAAGTGATTGGCGCCATGCTGTGTGTATGTTTACACCTGGGAATTGTAGTTCTAAAAGCACTAGGACTTTCAAACAAAACCAAACTTTATTGTGCCATTATGACTTTAGGTAGACACAGTTAATATCTCTAAATACATCCACAGTGCACGTGATAGTTTCCTTTCTTTTTGATACTGTCATACGCTTGTATATTCTCTTATTGTGTGCTAGTATGGTTGGTCACGTGTGAATCATATGGCACGTAATTTTGTCTTAGTGTACATGTTACCCAGTTGTGCATAATAATATTCATGTGGTTGTCCATAAATGTGGGCATTCAAATAGAATTAGGTTTTTTGTTTTACTGTCGGTCCCGATTTTGATTGTGTATAGAGCTTTTTATCAATATAAACAAACCAGCTAGAGATACCTTGTCCACGACCTCTATAATACATTACTGATGGTCAAGGATAAGTGAGAAAAAGAGACACAGAGGGATGACTCTAGCTCTCATGGTTGGCATGTAGTGTCTGTTTTTTTCTGAGAGGGAGAGTATCAACACATTGGTAGTGCGGTTGTTATTAAATTCTTTGTTTCTTTATTTGTTAATTAGTTGGTTCCATGGTATACTATCGTTCAGACCTGATACGTGGGTTTTTAATCTGTATACCCACTGCTGCTCGCGCTCTGACAAGGTCTTTGTCACATCACCATCCCCTTTGACCTTCTCAATCACTGACCACCACAGGTCATTGTCTGTTTGTCCCTTTTCTGCAAAATATGCGGTGAGCTTGGTTACAGTTACCGATCTTCTGATTGTACTTCTGTGTTCAGATATGCATACTTTTACCTTTCTCCCAGTCATCCCTATGTACATTAACTGGCACGGACACTTGATCACATAGATTACTTTGTCTGAATTGCAATTTGTATGTGATCTTTGTACCCACGCATGATGCATACCTAAGTCAAGAGTTTTTGTGTGTTCTGTAAGGGTGCAGACCACACAAGACCCGCATGGGTAATGTCCCATGACCTGCGGTTGGTTCCACAGTGTCATTTGGTTCATCTTCTTTGTCTTCTGTAGGTCAGTGTGCACAAGTGCATCTCTTAAACTTCTATTCCTTTTGAAGGAAAACATTGGTTTGTCAAATTTCAGATTGTTAGATGTTAATATTTGCCATTTTTTATTTATTATTTTTTTTATATCATTTGAGGATGTATTAAACGTTGGGACACATATAAGTGTGTTTGGTTCTTCTTTCTGGTGTGTCTCTAGTAGGGCTTCTCTAGGTGTATTGCGCGATCGATTTTTTGCCTTTTCTATGACTTTTTTGGGGTATAGGCGAGCTTCCAGTTTCTTTGTCAATATCTCAGCCTCGGTTTTGTGTTCGCTGTGGTCACTACAATTCCTGCGTATACGCAGGACCCCCACCACCCTTCCAAGGACCACAGCATTTCCAACAGGTACTTTTTACCAGCCAAACTACAACAAGAATAGTTTTTTAGGACACGGCGGGAGGAGAGGCAAACGTGGCAAAAGAAACAACACTAGCAAACAGGTTCAATGGGAAGACAGCAACACACCAATAGACACACGGAGTACATTGAAAGGTCCGACAGCAGGGACAAGCAACCAACGGGACTGATCGTGAACCTCACCGATATTGTCCTGACGGTGGAGGAAGCAAGTGTCCTGAATAAAGGCCTCGGATTCGTCCTTACGGCCTATATAGATAAGTGCAAGACAAGACGTGAGTTGAGCGAATTCTTCCGCAAAATACGAATAAAGACTTTTTTCATGGATAAGGAAAATCCAACTGAAGAGCACAAATACACGACTCTTTGACACAAGTCCAACTTCCTCCCACCTGCATCTCTGATGCCCCCAGAGGTACTCACCTTTGAGGAACGTGTCAGCAAAGAAATTGAGGAATTACCTATGAAACAAAGCACGTATGACATTCTCAGCAAAAAAGAAAGAGAAGCATTAAAGAATCTAAGCACCAGGAACGACATCATAATAAAAACAGCGGACAAAGGCAGGGCGACGGTGATTCAAAGCACTATGGCCTACCGCACAGCTTGTTTGACACTACTGGCAGATACCAAGTTTTACAAACCGATCTCCAGAGACCCCATCACACGTCTCAAGAAGAGAATCACCTCTATCACAACTGAAGCACTGAATGAAGAGTGGATCAGTAAAAAAGAACATGAGTTTCTGAACTGTGAGGACCCTAGAACTCTGGTGTTCTACACGATACCGAAGATTCACAAAGACAGGAATCCTCCCCAGGTAGACCCATTGTATCGGGGATTGGGTCTCTTCTAGAACCCCAGGCAAAATATACCGACTGGTTCCTTCGTCCCCTTGTCACCCAGATTAAGTCATACATCTAAAATGCCAAACATCTTCTTAACGTTCTCCAAGATGTGACCTATAATCCTGAGCACAACATACTGGTATGCCTAGACGTGGAAGCTCTTTACACGAGCATTCCTCAAGATGAGAGCATCCTGACAATACAAACACTCTTAAATCAGGGAACTTGGGATTGGGAAGCCCCAGTACACTGGATTATCACGCTGATGCAACTTGCACTGAAAGAAAACTTCTTCAGATTTGAGGAGCAGCTATACTTGCAAGTCCATGGTACATCGATGGGCAGCACGTTTGCACCCAGTAAAGCCTGTCTGTACATGGGCTGATTGGAGGACGAATACATCTGGGCCCCCAACACATTTACAGACAACATAAATAAGTGGTGGAGTTACATAGAAGACATTCTGGTAGTGTGGGAGGGTGACATGACCACATGAGAACTATTCCACACTTGGTTGAACCAAATAAACCTACATCTCAAATTCACCATGTCTCATGACCAACACCAGGGTTCCTTCCTTGACGTCAACATAAGGGCTGAAAGAGGGGGACTAGTAAGTTCTCTATACACGACACCAACAGACAAGAATAGTTTGCTGCATTTCAACAGTGCCCATCCTCGCGCATTGAGAGAGAATATACCAGTAGGACAATTCCTGTGTATACGCAGGAATTGTAGTGACCACAGCGAATACAAATCCGAGGCTGAGATATTGACAAAGAAACTGGAAGATCGCCTATACCCCAAAAAAGTCATAGAAAAGGCAAAAAACGATCACGCAATACACCTAGAGAAGCCCTACTAGAGACACACCAGAAGGAAGAACCAAACACACTTATATGTGTCACAACGTTTGATATATCCTCAAATGATATCAAAAAAATAATAAATAAAAAATGGCAAATATTAACATCTAACAATCTGAAGTTTGACCATCCTTCAAATGGAATAGAAGTTTAAGAGATGCACTTGTGCACAATGACCTACAGAAGACAAAGAAGATGAATCAAATGACACTGTTGAACCAACTGCAGGTCATGGGACATTACCTGTGCTGGTCTTGTGTGGTCTGCACCTTTACAGAACACACAAAAACCCTTGACTTAGGTATGCATCATGCGTGGGTACAAAGATCACATACAAATTGCAATTCAGACAAAGTAATCTATGTGATCAAGTGTCCGTGCCAGTTATTGTACATAGGGATGACTGGGAGAAAGGTAAAAGTACGCATATCTGAACACAGAAGTACAATCAGAAGATCGGTAACTGCAACCAAGCTCACCGCACATTTTGTAGAAAAGGGACACACAGACCTGTGGTGGTCAGTGATTGAGAAGGTCAAAGGGGATGTTGATGTGACAAAGACCTTGTTAGAGCGCGAGCAGCGGTGGGTATACAGATTAAAAACCCACGTATCAGGTCTTAACGATAGTATACCATGGAACCAACTAAATAAAAAATAAAGAAACAAAGAAATGAATAACAACCGCACTACCAATGTTGATACTCTCCCTCTCAGAAAAAACAGACACTACATGCCAACCATGAGAGCTCGAGTCATCCCTCTGTCTCTCTTTTTCTCACATATCCTTGACCATCAGTAATGTATTATAGAGGTCACGGACAAGGTATCTCTAGCTGGTTTGTTTATATTGATAAAAAGCTCTATACACAATCAAAATCAGGACCGACAGTAATACAAAAACCTAATTCTATTCGAATGCCCACATTTATGAACATCCGCATGAATATTATTATGCACAACTGGGTAGCATGTACACTAAGACAAAATTACGTGCCATATGATTCACACGTGACCAGCCATACTAGCACACAATAGGAGAATATACAAGCGTATGACAGTATCAAAAAGAAAGGAAACTATCACGTGCACTGTGTATGTATTTAGAGATAATAACTGTGTCTACCTAAAGTCGTAATGGCACAATAAAGTTTTGTTTTGTTTGAAAGTCCTAGTGCTTTTAGAACTACAATTCCCAGGTGTAAACATACACACAGCACGGCGCCAATCACTTACACGCCCCCACGGTGGGCGTGGCCACGCAATCCCAGAAACAAGACGACAGCTTGAGCCGAGAGACGATAATGTTTATAAGCGATGGTTGGAAGCTTAGCAACCACTCCAAGGGGCGGGACGCTCTACTGAATAGGTAGCAACGCAGGGCAGGATCCTTGATGGCGTAAGTAAACACCGATTCGAAAGCATCAAACTAAGGTATATCGTAAGACTGACAACTATACTAATTGTGTTGTTTTGGTCCGTGTGGACATTCTTCATTTCCCTTTTTTCCCCAGTTCCTGATTGCTGCCATGTCCGCGCCATTCGTGTAATGCATGCGTGGTTTATCAACAAACGCCGTATTGCCCTTTTTCTCCTGTTGGTGGAAAACACATCCCCACCGTCAGAGTTTGACTACAGGGCTACCCCATTTACAAGAGGTCCCTCGTGTAGTGGACCCTCCCCAAAATCGGGGTAAGCTCGTGTTTTAGACGATCTTTCTAGAGAATGAGTGTGAAAGTTTTTTTAACCCCTTCGATGCTCATGACGGAACGGTTCCGTCATGAGCTACGGTTGAGCTGTGCTCATGACGGAACCGTTCCGTCATGACCACGCCCGTTTTTATTAGGGCCCAGCACCGGAGGGGGAATCGCGGTCGCGCTGAAGAGGTTAAAAAGAAAATAATTAAAAAAAGAAAATAAGAAAAAAATACTTCTTAATACTTTTTAATGTTATCACGGAATTGAGTCTGTGGGTGTAGAGTATGTCTCTCTTCGTGCTGATGTTGTATGAGTGTTGAAACAATGACCAGCATTGTAACAAAAATCACTCACTAGTGAATACATGAGGGCATTTTGCGGTAAGCGACCGCCACTATGGTGTCACACGCACACAAATAGTTGTTGTGTGTGGCTACACGGGTAAGTTGATTCTCAATGGAGAAAGCGTAATCTTGGTATCACTAACAATAGAATGATTGATTCACGGTGGTATGAGCACAAATACATACAAAGAAGCATGGTTGTAATCAAATTTGAATACCAATGTACTTTTGTTATGTTTGTTTTTATGTTCCCCTTACAGATGGAGTGAAATATTGCGACATAAGATATGTTCAAATAAGGAGCAGCTATCTGCCCTTATCGCTGTTCAGTATAGGGAAATCCTCTTTACTGTCTTTAGTCCCAGGGGTTTCGTGCCCTGAAGAAAGTCAGAGTACCCTTTACGGGGCAAGAATGGGCAGAAACATGTTGGCAATAGGGTCCTAGGACCATAATATCCCGAAAGACCCTTACTATTCCTTTCCTAATATCAGTGACAGACCCAAGAATAAAGGGATACTGGGGTCTGACATTGATTTTTATTCTCTATCCCCCTGGCCAAAAAACTTCTCATTAAGTGCTACCTGAAGTAAGGTCAAGCCTATCCTGACTTTTAGTCGTTAGGGTGTCCAGATGATGAAGCATGACACCACTAGGGTGTGTGAGGGAATAAAATAACAAAAGGAATTGCTTCCTTCCCCGCGCCACTGTGGTGTTAATACTTCATATAGGACATACCACTCACAAAATTAAACATAGAGGGTTCTAGTTAATCAACCAGTATCCTGGTAGCATACCAGGCCAGTTAGTGAGTACCTTTTGTGATATAGTGTTTACCCACGGGAGGGTGTACTCCCTTCAGAGTTCCTCTCGGCCCTTCCTCCTGAAAGGGACACCTTCCCTCGCAGCTTTTGTGTTTCATGTAAAGATTGCTGTAGACAGACCTAAAAAGAAAAGTCACATGTATTTCTTAGTAGCCCATCTAGAAACCGGCAACAAGGGCCAGCAGTCCATGAACAGGTTTTTCATTGAAAAAGTCATAAATCTGCAACCATGTTGAAAGGTAACTCTACGGATCCAGATTGAGGTTTTTTCATGAACTGTGCCCTTTTTTTTTAGAAATTAAGTTCTATAACCCAGTAAATAATTTAGAGACTATTTATTAATTTATCTATTTATATATGCATTGGGATATTTCTATAGTGCAGGGCAGGCACAACCACATGGGTAGTTGAACACTTCACAGATGACAGGAAAATACACAGACGAATAAAGTGAAATTGAAGGAGAGAAGGGACATTAGGAGGAAGAACAGATTTGTACATTAAGGTTGTTTATAGACAATTGTTTTTTTATATCGGACATTCAGGATAGTAGACTATTCTGGATTAAGGTGGCTCGGCTGCTATGATAATGTTGGTACTATGAGCAGCTTTCAACATCGTCTTACATCCTACCCTCATTCAGGGGATGAAGGAAGTCCGAATCAGTGGGAAGGCCATAAAGTTGAGAGATCGGGATAAACAGAAGCTTCCAGATCTGCGAAGATGCTTTCTTCTCAGCGGTCCACTCTCTGAAGTGTGGGGTCCCACAGGGCTCTTGTCTGAGCCCCACACTCTTCAATTTCTACAATTCCCCCTGGCAAAAATCGTTCATGCACACAGCTTTGCCTTTATGTCATACGCAGATGATACGCAAATGATCATGGCCCTTAAAGCTAAAGCCAGTCGAACCTTTACCCAGCTTAACCATTGTCTAAAGGAGGTAGCAGACTGGATGTCTGCAAGTACCCTGAAACTGAATGGTGAAAAGACAGAAGTACTTGTGATGATCAGGAACAACTCCTCAAGGTGGGCAGACACGGAACATCTAGGCAAGAGCCCTAAGCCCACCCAAACTTACAATGGACACACAGATCAGAAAACTGGCAAGGTCCTCTTTCAGTCTTCTGAGAACTTTGAGGAAATTCCTACACATGCTGCCACTATCTACTAGGAGAATGGTCAAAAAGGGTTTAATCGGCTCACTGCTTGATAATGGAAACTTCCTCTACAGAGGGAACCCAAAATATGTCATCAAAAGACTTCAAGTGGTACAGAATGCGGCAGCCAGAATCCTGTGTAAAATTCCCTAATACCAATCAGCCAGTCCTGCCCCAGTAGCACTGCACTGGCTGCCAGTCCAATAAAGAATACAATTCAAGGCCCTCTGGATAGCCCATCGGACCATGCAGAGGAAAGGCCCTCCTATCATTCGGAAATTATTCTCCCCTACATTGCAAGGAGGTCTCTTCAGTCTGGGAAGTAAGAGCTTCTAATGGTACATAAGGTCTGCAGAACGAGAAGCAGTGGCATACCTTGTCCCAAAAATGTGGAATACACTCCCCACCGTCCTCAGATTCCAATAGTCGGAAGCTAGCTTCAGAACACTTCTCAAAACCCACCTTTTCTAAAGCCCAGCACTTACCTAAAGTTCATTAGAGTATCCGGCTGGTGTTGCTTTTAGCGCTGGGAAGCACGGTCTGGGTGGCTATGCGCTCCACAATAACATCAAATACTTTCGCAATCAAACGTCTCATACCATTTACTGCTGGTATTCAGCTCTACATCAAACTTTCCTCTCAAAAGGGTATCTGGAGATTTTGATGACACCCGAAGGAAAGCACAGGTCTTGTTTTCACAAAACCAACTAAAACTAAATCCTGTGGAAAAACAAATTCATTTTTTTCACCCTACCCATTAGATCCAAAGAATCACAACCCTACTCTCTTAACGTCAAATCTCTAAAATGCACCCCAAACATCTATGACGACATAAAATCACTAGGCATCGCATTAGAATCAAATCTTAACATGCAACCTCACATACAAGCGCAACCAGCAGCGCTAACCTATAACTGCTCCTTCTAAAAAAACGAAAACCAGCTACATAACCTCAAAACAGTGATGCAATCTCTAGTGCTCTCAAGGGCCACATAAAGTCAGCCTAGCCGCAATGAAAGTGACAATAAATTTAGCAGCAAGACATTTAAAAGGCACACGCTGTTATGATTGCTTCTTCCCATCACTCAGAGCCCTCAACTGGCTCCCAGTCGAAGCTAGGATCCAGATGAAGGTTGCATGCATAACACACAAAGCCCTACACAATTTTGGTCCTAAATACATGGCAAATAGGACCAAGCTTTTAAGAGGTGGAAGGGATTCTAGAAGTGCTAAATCCCTCATACTAGAACTAACCAGATAAAAAACTAAAAAGAAACTCAAAGTCGCACTTCACCGGATACGCCCCTAAAACTTGGAACTCCCTACCACCCTCAACGAGAGCAATTACCACACTCAGACTTTTCAAGAAGGAAGTAAAAGCCATACTACTAGAAAAGCATGTGTATCAATGGAACTATTCTGAAACTGTCATCTCACCCTATTTGATATTGTATCCTATTGTGTTACCTTGCTCTTCGAATTCTATGTACAGCGTAGCTTAAGTGACAGGCGTTTTTACTGTACTGCAGCCCTCATCAGCTCTTTCGTTATACAGTGGTCTGATACCGTGATTGTCATGTTTGGAACTTATAAAACTAGGGGCCAGATGTATGAAGCTAAAATGGGTTCGCAAACGCCGAAAGTCGCAGAATTTCGGCATTTGCAAACTCATTTGAGCAAAATGGTATGTATGTAACAAATTTCAGTGCAAAATAAGGAATCGCAAATTTGCGATTCCTTATTTTGCGATTGCATTTAAGGAATCGCAAAATTTGCGATTCCTTAAATGCAATGTATGAAGCAAAAAAAAATGCTACTTGTCCCTAAGGAATCGCAAATTACCACCAACTTCAAGTTGGGGGTAATTTGCGAATTTCTGGAAAAATGCCAATTTTTGCATTTTTCAAAGTGCCATGTGATGCACATACATGCCCTTAGGGCATGTATGTGCACCACATATGCACCCATGCTTATTTCAGGGGTGTAACAGGGTGTCAAAAGGACACCCCTGCACCCTTGAAATTATTCTCAATTTGCGATTAGCGAATTGCGAATCGTAAATTGAGAATAGTTTCACATTCATTCCTATGGGCCTCCTGGCCGTTAGAAATTAATGGGAAATTATTCCTTAATTGCAATTAGCAATTTGCTAATCGCAATTAAGGAATTTTAAGAAATCGCTAAAAAATAGCGAATTTCTACATACATACATACCATTTTGCAATTCTCAAATAGCGATTCTCAAAAAATCGCTATTTGAGAAATGCAAAAGTGTATCTTGATACATCTGGCCCATAATGAATAGAATAGAATAGAACAAAATAGAATAGAAAAGAATAGAATAAAATAGATTATGAATGAATCTTAGATCGTTTGGAAGACTGTTCCATATGCTTGGCACCTAGCAGAAAAAGGCCTAATTCATTGTCTTGGATTTTTTTTTTTTTCATTTCAGTTTGATGGACTAAGAAACACTTTTTGGCAAATAGTTAAGACAGGTTCACTCAAGTTTGCATGATTAGCAATTAAAATGTCTGAGACAGGAAAAATGTGTTTTGTGTCTGAATCATAAGCTCTCGTGGCAATGTGATGTCACCTGTTGTATTCCTGCCATAGTACATTTCTGAGTTTGAGATGCTCATTAACTAACTTTTGCTCTCACCCCAAATCTTTAGCACACTTTTTTCTCATTTTAACTTTACAAATTGCAAAATCTAAAAGAACAACATTTCTGTAAATGTCCTTAAGTATGTGGAGAATTCTCAAGTGGTTGTTCTGTCACTTACACAATATCATGAAGGTAAGTAGGTATATCATTATGGTACATATATGTGAAGCTAAGAATAGTATATCTATATTTGTCTGTATGTAGTATATCTATACTTTTCTTTATATATGAACCTTGATGATATTGTGATACTAGATATTCTGGCTGCTATATTTTAATAGGATAATGTTTAAAAGACAATACTTTCTCATGCGGTCACATTTCTGGGAAATATCAGGAAATGTCCACTTTGCTATAGACATATATTAATTACAGATTAGTGGTTGACTTAGACAGTGTACATATCCTACCAGCCACGGCCCGTGTAGGGCGTGCCACCGGGCGGTGACATGGGGCGGGGAAGGGGCAGGGTGGGGGGGGTTGTAAAATGAGGGAAACGGACGATTTGAGGTAAGTACCGAAAAAAAGAAACAAAACGAATTTTGTTGGAGAGCTGCATCACATTTGGCGATGCAGCGCTCGCAACAAAATGTTTTTTTTTTTCGGTACTTACCTGAAATCGTCAGATTCCCGCATTTTACAACCCCCCGCCCCACATCACCGCCCGGTGGCATGTCCTACACGGGCCGCGGCTGCTCTTAACACTGAGACTTGTTTGTATAAAATCACACATGTAAATTGATGGATGGTTCATCATTCTCATCCCTCCACCAAAAAGGGTCTGATTCAGAAAGGTAAAGTTACACTGTGGTGTAAGTTTACTAGTTTATCAGTATTTGTGCAACTGCGAGTTTAATTTGACTAATAATTTAGGGGTCCCGAGACTCCGCATGTAAAAAGATAGCCCTCTCCCATATTTTTATGTGCGGAGGCTCTGCAGTCGTAAAATTCCTATTAGTAAAATTAAACTCTCCGTTGAATGAATACTAATAAATAGTCAGCTTAAATAAAAGTGCAGCTTTGCCTTTGTGAATCAGGCCCTTAAGTATCTTATTTGGCGCAGATTTAGACTGGAAGAATTCTTCTCTTACAGTACATTACCATTTCAGAACTGACCCGGTGTCTTTGCCATACACAGCGCTGTAATACACTGGCACAGCTGGACGTTGTCTCTTCGAAAACCAATACTGCTTTTCACAGTCAGGAACTCGCAATCAATCACCTTCAGAGAGATGACTCACCGCGTGCATCTGACAACAGAATGCGCAATACTGCCGGCGCGTTATCGGGCGGTAACAGCCCATTTCATGTGCCCCAGCAGTGTACTTAGGACAATATACGGGTTCACTCGGAAAAAGCAAGCGTTCCGAAGACTGCAGCAAATTAGCTAGCACTGGCCTTAAATTATCTAATGTGACAATCACACAATATTATTGCTCTGTTAAAACGTCCTCTCCGTCAGCGCCAAATATTTGAGGCTTCCAAATAGAACAGAAATATATTCTTGAGAAAACGCCCCAGCATCAACTGACTTACGACCTGATGTAAGTAGCTATTGAGTGATTTGAATGCAAAAATATATTGGTGCATGTAAATTGCGCATACTGCCACTAGTTGGGGTGCAGACGTCCTTACTCATACCAATAGCACTCTAAACCATGCAGGGTGTGTGGCTGGAGTGTTGTATTTGTTTTTTAGTGTTTTCTTAGTGTGTGAGCGACCAGGGGCACTCTTGGGACCCAGTGCGTAGTGGTGTGATGTATGAGGGGCAGGGGAGACAGAAGCGCAGTTTACAGTTGTGGGAGGCATTGTGATTGGCTCTGCAGGTCCCATTACTATGTCTATCATCAGTGAGCCAACTATAGCTTGTGCCCCCATCATGCAGTGTATACTACCTCACATACTACATTGCTAAAGACATGCTCAATTACATAATTGATGACATCACTATGAGATCACTGAACACACCATCCAATAAATGTGACACTTTGCTACATGTTTTTCATACTGGAAAGTATTCAGCAACTAAACCCCATTTTTTATAACCTCTGTTATGCTAAATGGTTAGCCTAATGCAAAACACAGCACATGAAGCATGTCTGAGTATTCAACCACATTTAGTAGAGATTATGCAGTATTTTTTTACTGTTATGCAAGTGCGTATAAAATGTTATGTCTCTATGGATAGTAACAAGAACACTAATTTATGTAAGAATAAGCTTATCCATGTAAATTACTCACAAGCATAAATTACATTTGTGAACTGCCGCAGTAATGTCTCAGTACATATAAATTAAATCAGCAATTTAATAAACATTGAATAATGTTCAACTTAATGTATTTGATGATTTTTTACTTCAATAAGATGCACCTGTTAGACATAGAATTATAAGTCAATTGATTTAAATCTATGCAATAGACACTGATATGGCATGCACAACCAAGTGTTATGCACAACACTCTGTAGTGTATAAAAATATATCCCAATAGAAAGAAAGTTATACACTATTATCGTGTACAGTCAAACTGTAACTTAAACTGTTTGTGAGTCACCTATACATCAAGCACTCTTCAACAATGTATAATGACTCAGAATTTTCACTGAAGCTCTGGAAATGAATATCTGAGCTTTATAAATGTAAATTTTTTATAGCACAACATGACAATCAGCATGTGCACTGAAATCCACATGTGCATAATGTATTGTTTTGACTAACATTTTTTCTTACAGGTAAATGTGAGAATATTTTTTATTTCTCTCAGTTTATAAGTTTTTTTTTTCTTCTATATAACATGCCTGTGTTTAGCACCCTTTTGGAGTTTTGTTGTTGCTGCTGCGATAAGGAGAGCATTTTGGAAGCAAGTCAGCCGGCGCCACCATTAGGTATGCCAAATTTTGAGATGTACATCAAATATGGTATTTGTCCCACCATGTATAATACATTGTGGAACAAATACACAAAAGGGGATCCCCAGCTGAAATGGCCATTAGAGGGAACTATGGACCCTCACAAACTCGAGTTTTTAGAGAATCAATTGCTTTTGCAGAAAGTTAAGCCGGCCATGTTTGACAGTTTGCGTGTGTGGAGGAAAGAAGTAAGGGAGCGGCCGCTCAAGGCAGAAAAGGTACAAAGGAAACACGAATGGAAAACAGAGTATCAGAAGTATAAGGAATTGAACGGATAAGGACGTTCAGGAGAAAAAAGAATGTTTAGATAGGGAGCATAAGTTAATAATATCTAAGGAATATAGTTAGACCAACTGTAACAGTTCAGGTCCACCAAGAAGATGCGGATTCAGACATTGATGGGTTGTTGATAGAACGACCCCCACCCCCATATGTACCTTTAACACCTCTTCTCCATGACCCCTAAATATTGCCACCCCCCCCCCCCCTTGTACCACTGGTTCCACCTCCTTTGCCTGCAGTTATTCAGCCCCCTATTTTCCAACCAGTACCGGTACATTCTTTACCCTCTCCAACCCAGGCTACTGCACCCCCATCCCAAGCCTCTGTGCCTCCACCTCAGGCACCTGCATTTGAAATGCCCAATGATTCTGTACTTCCTGCATCTGTTCTAACCCCTCGAGTTCTTCGCTCTACTGTAGCTCAGTTTAGTCAGGATGCGATAAGATTGATGGTATTAAATTGGTTGAGTGATTTAGAAATGGAAGTAGAGGACATATAAACCAGATTCAGAATTTTTCTGAAGGCGAGCTTCTTTGCCTTATAAATAAGCTTTTTCATCAACTTATGGTTCAATGGGAGATGACTACAGGACGAATGGCCCAAATGATGTTAGAGCAATTAATAGAAAGTGTCAGATAGGAGCCTTCCCTGTAGATAGAATTAATACTTTCATAGCAACAATAATTGGATACCGTAATGAACTCTCTTCCTCTCCCTGAATAAGACCTATGAGGGAAGCTGCGCCACAGTTCATTCTTGGAAGAGGGAATGCAGATGATGATGACCCAAATAGTGGTAATGCTAGAGCCCTTTTTTTGTATAATCTGATATATATTTGCCCTGGAAAAGGACGGATGTACTCACTTTAAAAGCCACTTTACCAGGCATCCCGAAAAATCCTTAAGAATTTCATGATGATGTACAGGCAGCTATTGATTCTTGTATTATGACTTTAGGGGATATCAATATGTTTTTTTGGTATGATCCTACCACCTGATATGTGGCGACTTACTCAGAAACGGGATCATGCTGTTGATTTGGGAAGAGATTGGACTGCCATTATAGCAGCTGATAGGGATAGGAAACCTGGTCAGAAACCTAGTCAGCTTATACTGGATCTTCCTGGTAACATACTTACTTATATAAAAACCATGGTTCCAGCTAGGAAAATAGATTGGACACTCCTTACTGCTTGTAAACAAAAACAAGAAGAGGCCGTCTCTGATTTCTATACTCGCGTTGAGGAAGTGTTCCATGATTTTTGTGGACAAGATACATCTACACCTACAGGTGCACATTTATTTGTAGATAGATTTGTGGGAAATTTGCTTCCTGAGATATCAGTTTGCTTATAGAACTCTGAAAGCACATGGGCCTCAGTGACTCGAAAAGCTATATTAGATATGACTCCGTTTTACCAGAATCAGGTTACCACTAAGACAGAACGAAAAGATGGAAAATTAAAAGAATTGAAAACTAAGATGATGATGGTTCAGGCCTGTGGAGCCCAAGGTCGAGGCCGTGGACAAAATTATGGTCAGAATTATAGACAAAGGCCTCCAGTAGGGCCACCGCATTGACAAACTCCACTAGGGCTAGATCAATGTGCTTATTGCAAAGAGAAAGGACATTGGCGTTCTGAATGCCCTGTTTTACCTGCTGGTGGAAGAGGAAGGGAACAGGTGAATAATAATCAAGGGACTTCAGCTCCCCAACAACAGCCACAGCAGGTTCAAGCTCCAGAGAGAAATAGGTCCGAAAATAATTTTGATCAGCGAAATAATCAATATTCTATGGAGGTTTGGAAATCTGTGGGAACACATTTTGCCTAGGACAGCGTAGGACCAGTTGAGATACCTGTAGATCAGTCAGGGCCCTATGTAACAGCAACCATACTTGGGCAGGAACAGACGTTTTTAGTGGATACAGAGGCAACACGTAGGGCAATATTTCAGAAACTGGTCCCTGAGACACCCTTGTCTGGACAAGTGAACACATCGATAGGGTTTGATTGAACCCTAACTCCTAGCCCAGTGTCCCAAAAAGTACCCTAGCAGGTTAAGAATTTCATCACCACAGCCCCATTTTCACTTCCTCCACATGCTTTAGATATTCTGATGGGACTTGATCTTTTTAAATATTTCCATGTGACTATACATTGTTCCCCATCTGGAGTACGTGTCATTTTTGGGGAAGGACAATTAACGGAGCCCGGGGGACACAACCCACATTGGTGGGGGTGCAGCCCTTCAGTATTTTTGGGGAAAAGACATTGCCTAAACAACATAATTTTACTTTATGTCCGGACCTTGATTCTGTCCCTTCATGTGTTTGGCCTACTACTGACACAGATGTGGGAAGAATGGATATCTCCCCAGTACATATACAGGTTCGGGAGGATGCTTCCTTACCAAGGACCCCGTAATATAAAATATCAAAAGAAGGTGAAGATGCATTGATGTCTATCATTGATGACATGATACGTACAGGAGTTGTTGAGGAAGTTTCCTTCAATGTATGCAGTAGCCCCATTCTTCCCATTCTAAAATGGGGTGATGGAACAAGAGATAAGATTTACAGATTTGTGATTGATTTGAGAGAGGTCAATAAAATAGTGATCCCTCAATATCCTGTTGTCTCAGATATTACGACTTTGTTGACATTAATTCCACCTACAGCAACTGTATTCTCCATTATTGACCTCAAGAAAGCCTTTTTCTCTATCTTTTTACATGAAAACAGTAGATATCTTTTGGGGTTTTCATTACGAGGTCGTTCATTTAGATTGTGTAGGGCTCCACAAGGCTATAGAGAAAGCCCTAGCATTTACACTCAAGAACTTAAACGACAGTTGGATGAACTTCTTTTGCCACCAGGAGTTACACATGTGCAATACGTCAATGACATTTTGCTAGCTGCAGACACAGCTGAGCATTGTAAAGAGGCCACTCTCTCTTTTTTACAGCACCTTGCTGTCAAGGGACATAAAGTCTCTAAGAATAAGCTGCAATATTGTCAATCAGAGGTCACTTAATTCAGTCACCTCTTGTCTTAGGAAGGTCACACTCTAAGGACAGGATTTAAACTAACCTAAAAATTCGTATTCCGAGTACACAAAAAGAAGTCAGGGCACTTATTGGTATTACTTCCTACTGTAGACAGTGGATCCTGAACTTCTCCCTTATTATTAAACCTCTTTTGTCCCTTGTTACCAAAGACACTCCCTCTCCTCCACCATGGACATCTGAATGTCAGAAATCATATCAGCAGCTTCGCGCATCCCTTTGTTCTGCTCCAGTGTTAGGCACTACAGACTATGCAAAACCTTTCATATTATATGTACACAAGAGAGAAGGATGTGCATTGTCAGTTTTGACACAGTCATATGGTAATAAGCATCGTCTCTGTGCTTATTTCTCAGCTGTATTAGACCCAGTGGCCAGAGGAGTTCTAGGTTGTCTCAGAGCAGTTGCTGCTACAGCGATTTCTATAAGCCAATCTGAGGGGATAGTGTTGAGCAGCAAGCTTATGGTTATGGTACCCCATTCTGTGGATGCACTCCTGAATCAGACTAAGACTCAGCACTTGACTAGCGCTAGACTTACAGGATACAAACTTACGCTTTTGGCACCTCACATTACACTCAAGAGATGTCTAACATTGAACCCAGCTACACTGCTACCTTTGCCAGCTGAACAGGAGCATGATTTGCATGCTGTATTTTCCTAACAGAAGAACAGACTAAGGGAAGAATAGATTTAAAAGATGCACCTTTGTTAGACCCTGAGAGAGAACTATGGGTGGATGGCTCTTGTTTAAGATTATCTGATGGCACCACCTCTGCATCCTATGCCATAACTTCATTACAGACTGTGGTGGAAACAGCCCGTATCCCACAAAAATCTGCCCAAGCCACTGAACTCTTTGTACTTTTGAGGGCTTGTGAACTTAGTGAAGGATTAAGAGCGAATATTTATACAGATAGTCAGTATGCATTTGGCGTGGCACACAAATTTGGCAAGCTTTGGAAGGAACAGGGATTCCTAACCTCCCAATGCTCTAAAATACAACATGGTGAATTGGTGAATAGTCTTCTTACTGCCTTGACATTGCCAAAGAGTGTAGCCATTATCAAATGTAGGGCCCACAAGAAAGTTACAGACAGGGTGGGACAAGGAAATGTTATAGACAGGATTGGTTTGATCTTGATAAATTACCAGGATTAAATCAGACTGAGTTTCAAGAACATCCAAATGTGAGAGATGTCGGTCCTGTTTTTGATAGAGGTGATTCACAGAGTAGGAATGTGTCAGAAGGTTTAAGATCTTTTACTGCTTGTTCCAGTGATATTGCTGGAGGGAGTGGAGAAAATGTTACAAGATGTAGTACACGATTAAGATTGGCTCCTATTCATTCTAGAGAGTATGTGTACTATTGATGTTAGTATTAATATTTTTTCTTATGTTTAAAAAAAAAAAAGGGGGAGGCGTGTAATATGTATTGAAGGTAAGATGTCTGTCACTTTTAGGAATGTTAATACTATGTGATTCTAGAATGTTCTGTGAGGGTTAGCTGTGTAATGATTCAAGGAGAAGACTACATGTGAGAAGTACTGGACATGGATCCATACTACACACAACCTGGTTTTTGACAGGATACATGACCACAGTGGAGGCATGATCATATAAAATACTAGGAGGCAAGTTATCTGACAGAGAACCTTCGTGGCATGAACTTTAGCCATGTAAACAAGGTTCTAGGCATAGAACATTTAAAAATATACTTTATTTGATTGGGCATTATGGTCATTATCCAAAATCTAAACCTCACTGAATGTCTACAGCTGTGTTTAGCTACACAAATGTACTAGCCTCATACGTTTATTATCATCCTATAAACAACTTCACTAATAACATCACAAAGGACAAAATTGTCATGTAGGAGTAGTAGAAAAAAGGCTTCTATGATCAATACACATATTCTTGTGAATGGCGGTAATGCGCAAAAGCGCTAGGAGTCTAGCTTCTAGGCACAGCTTACAATAAAATGTTGAGCACAAATCAAGCAAAAATGTCCAAAGGTATTCAGTATACAGATGTGGGAGTACAATATTATGGTGTTATGAGACATGGCAATCAGATGAGCTAATAAGCATTATTAAAATAAGTAAGGGGAAACGAATAGGAGAGTCAAGAGGGGGAGCACCTTGGCATTCACAATCATGGAAAAGACAGCTGAAGTGTTTGGATAGAAGGAAAAGGGTGAAATGGCGGCAAATAGTAGAAAAAGAGCAGGAGGGAGGGGGGAGGAGTTTGGAAAAGAGGCTGCATGGGAGCGGAAAAGTAGTCCTGGGGATAATCTTATTTGTTGGTTGAGCAGGAATTGTTTTCTCTGTTGCTAAAAGTTGGTGAAGTTGCTGATCTGTCCAACTTTCTTTGGAAGACTTTTGCTCCTGCTATTTGCATTAATCAATCTCCACATCTGGATCGATGCATTTTGGAATGATCAGTTTGTGGTCAGAGCTAGTGCACAGAGGAGTAGCAGGTTGGTGGAATTGGAAAAGGCTTGATAGGAAGTTATAAGCTTTTGATCCTGATAAAGCTGAAAACCTTTATGCAATTCTACTATACAATAATATAGAAAAGCACTAAATATTACACCTGAAAATGCATAATAAGTTAAACGTTAGGAACATGTACCTTTATTTTACATATAAACATTAAAAATGATGTGTTTTGTCTGCAAACAGCTACACTGCTCATTTATTCAACACTGTCCCATCAAGAAAAATAATGCTTTTTTAATAATATAGTGATTCAATGTTAGAATCAAACTCTAGGACTTGACGTTTTGTGAAATGTGCTCTGTGCTGAGAAAATGTATTCTGTCATTTTTCACACCATATAACGTCACTATACTTATATTGTTTTCTTTGCCACATACGTATAATGAACAAGTAATAATAAAAGAATGCTTGCTGCTGCTTACATTTCGTAATCTGACCAGGACATGCCAGAAATTGAATATTTCATTTCTTAGAACAGCTCATTGTTAAACAGTGGGAAAAAAGACAGCTAACAGAGGAGGCTTGCAAAAGGTTCTCATGAGATGTAACTTCTTGTAATACGTTGTAGGCATTTCTAACTGACTTCATTCTGGCGTGAACGTTTACCGTGGAAATTGAGAACGAAGACGACAGACCATCAGAAGACTTCTTACTATTGGACGACGACGATGAAGTGCACCGGTTTTGCAACATATTTAGCTGTTTCTATATAGTATGTGCTCGTAGCTAGAGAGCTCAAGACTCCTTCCATGCATCCCTAACCGGCATGCCCCTTGTCACTTTGCTGGGCTATCCCAACTTGCCATGAACTACTGCTTGCAGTGATTCCTTTGCTTTCCTTACAAATTGTGAGGAGAATTTCTGTTTCATGCTGATCATAGCTACTGCTGTCCTTTCTTTGTTCTCTCTCTTTATAGATGGGTTGCAATTGTTAGGAGTACTCGTCTGAGTCTCCTGAACAACCCTTTATTGGGAGTTTGTTCTTCCATTGAGCTATTTGAATCTGCTCTGAAATCTACTTGCTCCTTGCAGAAACAACTCTTTTTGGGTCCTTGTTAGGGTGGAATAGGTCCTTTACTTTAGAATGGGGGCATTACTCTCAATGGAACAAGCTGCTTTATTTTTCTATGCTTGTCTTGTTCTAATCAATTTGATCTCTAATTAGTTCTGTAATCGATTTGCAAGTTATTTGAATAAAAGAACAAAAATATCGACTAATCTACTAAATGAGAGAATGCAACTTCACCAACTCCCTTTATTGACTGAAAATCAAATGTAAATATTGATGTCTTTTTATGTGTAATGCTCCATTTGATAACGGTAGCAGAGATCCTTTGGCCAAGAAAGGCGCAGAACTTCCAGGTTCTCTAAGTCAGTTTAAGATAACATAATTTGTGAAAATGTATGAGAGTTTTCCTGTACTGGCATGCCAATCCTAATTAAGGGGCCGATTAGGATGGCGGACGGACTTGCGTCCGTCCGTCACCCCTGAGTTGGAGGGACCGTCCGCATGGGCAGCGGCGGTCCCTCCATAGCAATTAGGATGTGACCGCCACCCTGGCGATCACATCCTGTATGTTTTACATTGCGGCGGATGCTGCTTGAAGCAGCATCCGCCGCAATGCAAAAAACGAAAGGTGTGCATTTGCATGCACAAAGCGGCAGGCACCGCACGGTGCCTGCCGCTTCGTGCACGCAAGGGCAGGGGGGTACCATAGGTACCCCCCATGTGCACCCCCCACGCAACCTTCACCCAGGGGGCCCGCAACGGGCCCCCAAAGTGACTGTCCGTATGCTTTTCCATGGCGGAAAAGCCGCCGCGGAAAAGCATGACTCACCCTGCATCCTAATATGGCTGGCGGTGTCTGATAGACACCGCCAGCCATGTTATTGCTTTTCCGCCGTGGTCGCCTTCCGACCGCGGCGGAAAAGCGGCAGACGGATTGGGAGACCCACCAGTCATCCTGATTTGGCGGTGGGTCTTTCAGGCCTCCTCGGCGGATTTCCCACATACTCCGGGCCGGCGGTGGCTTCCGCCGGCCCGGAGTATGCGGGAAATCCGCTATCCTAATGACCCCCTATGTGCTGGACCTTCAGTTGTATAAGATGCTGTACAGTTATCTAGGAAGATTTGCATCTGAAGTTGATTTATGTTCTCAGTCCAAAGATCATTCTACAGGCTCTGTTTTTTAAACTGCTGGACCTTCTGGATAGCTGTGCATATTAGATTTAGGTATATAGCCTTACAATTTTGTGGTCTGGACATTACAACTGCGTAGGCATATAGCTTGCAGTGTTTCTGTTATCAGGAGGGTGATGTTTGATTGCCCATACCGGTGAAAGTTTGCTGATTTGATGATTGACTGAATCTCTGTGGTTAAAGACAGTTCAGAGTCAAAATGAACCCCTTGATTCCATATCACTTTTGAATATGGCATTGCAGAGAAGAGGCCTGCAAGGATTAGTGCAGCAGGCTGTTCAATATTCCCTATGTCTATCATATTCTTCCTGATGCTTATCATTGTTGATACTATCACTATTAAGGGACATAAGCTTGGTAAAGTAATAGATAGCATGTTGTTAGATTCTATGTAGTTTTAATCTGCTCAGCTGTTCGGATTTTAGTGTATGTTTTAAGAATAGAAGTGTCAATATTGGTCAACATTTGATAAGACTGGAGGAATCAGATTCGTTTTTTTGAGCATCGTCATATTTTTCAGAGCACTAAGAACAAAGGGCCCGATGTAGGTAAATCTTTTTTACCACTTCTTAAATACCGATTCATACCGAATCGGTATTTAAGAAGTGGTAAAAAAGAGGAGGGCAGATGTAGGTAATTTTATTTTTATAATTATTGGTAAATACCGAATCGGTAATGCCCATTGATTCCTATGGGCATTGAAGCCCATAGGAATCAATGGGCATTACCGAATCCGTATTAACCAAATCGGTAAATACCAAATTTTGCAAGGGTGCAGGGGGTGTCACTTTGACACCCTCTGGCACCCCAATTACAGGCATGAGTGCATGTGGCACATCATACATGCCCTAAGGGCATGTCTGTGTGTCACATGGCACAGGTGTGCATGCACAGATGTGCATGCACACCTGGATTCAGTATTTTACCACCCACTTGGATTGGGTGGTAAAATACCGACTCCTAAAGGCCTGTGGCACTGTTTGCAGTGCCACCTACATGTGAGATTTACCGAATCGGTAAAATTACCGATTCGGTATTTTACAGAATCTGTAAATTTACCGATTCGGTAAATTTACCAATTCTGTAAAAAAGGTCCCCTACATCTCAATGACCCATTTACCGGTCGGTAACGGCCGAATTCGGCCGTTACCGACCGGTAATGGCCACCTACATCGGGCCCAAAGTGTGTTGGTGGGGATACATCACCAGTCAAGGCTTCTATATTTTCTATCATAATTTTGGCATCAAAAGTATCTTTGATGGTGCTTGCTGGTCTCATTTTGACAGCTCTTTTAATCTTGAAATTAGGGGGAAAGCAGGTATGAAACAACGTGGAAGCCATCTCGTAAGTATAGAAAATAATATTTCATAGTTTCAAGATGGCTGCCACATCGCGAGGTGCAAAATTTTGTAATGTAATGTAGAGGCCATCTTGGAAGTATAACAAATAGGCTTTCAAGGTGGCTGATTGATGCAATTGGCTTTGTGAAAAGCATCCAGCATTGACAAAGCCAAAAGCCGACTCCAAAATGCATTAGCAAAGAGAGACCAATTTACTTTGTCTGTCCTTATTTGGATCTGTTAAGACATAGGCACTATTCCTTTATCTGTAATAAATATAAGGACCCCTAGTTATTCCATAAAGATAAGGGTGAATCTACATGTTACTCAAGTGTATCTGGAAATATGGATGGGTAGGATCCTATTTTTAAAGTCCAATAGCAGACATTCGCATTTTGGGTATCCCAGTGCAAATGTCCTTTTTTTTGAAGATTCAGAAGATTCTATTCTGATGGGTTACCTAGCTCTTTAAAGGCATGCCGAGCCAATCTGGAGTGCTACCCTATATGGAAATGAACACAACCACAGGAGCCGTTTACAGTGGTCTTCTGAGCAGTAACAGATATATATGTATAGTGATTTGCAGGCACACTGTCTCAAGCCCTTTGTACTGCTGTGGTGGTATCTAAATAGCTTGGTAAATACCTACTATCAGCTGAAGAGGGATTCTTGTGAAGTGGGGTGATTCTAGGATATTTTATAGTTACTTGGATTTTCCATTTTTCCATTGGTCAGGAGATATTTCAAGAGTGTAAAGTTACATGCAATGGCTGGAATTATGTCCCTGATGCAAGATGCTGGTCAAGGATAAATAGACATAATCGACATTCCAATATTATCAGGACCTTTCAGGGCCTAGTTCTGTAAAATATGTGTGGATCACTGGCTATGCCTGGCATGTGAATGGGCATGTGGAGTCAGGGTTGAGAGCGTGTGGATGGGGTTGGGGTTGTTCTGGGTGCTTCCAGACATATTCAAAGTTGTGCTTTAATGCATGTGAGTAGGCAGCTGCCTAACATAGTAAAATTGGGGAACTTGGAATGTAAGATAATTCAACAATCACTGTGGAGTAACCAACTAAAAAGGTGGTTTGACAAATTGGGATCAAGACCTGGATGAGGGGTTCTGGGGTACGGTGAAGGTGGAGGACACTAACGAGTAACAGGACAATATGCTGCAAAGTTAATAGCATTTATAGTAGCCGTCACAGGTATTAATGTATTGAGATCTCTGTGTATTGTATGAAAAGAACTCAGAGCAGCTGGCAAGTGATCGGTGAGTTCAGCAAATGTAACAGAAACGGTGTTAGTACAGGTTCAAGGGCGTTGTGAACCCTCCGCTTTAGCAGCTTCTGCGGAGGGAGGGGTCCTCTATAGGACAATTCTGCCTACAAATCGGCAGACAAAGGCTCATAATTAAAGCTGGATAAAAAGTGTCAAAGGAAGAGCAAGCAGCTGCAAGTTAAAAGACAGCTGGGTAAAAAGAACAGGGAAAGAAAGAAGCAATATTGGAAGGCCGGGTGAAAAGAAGGAAGCATGGATGAATGAGTAGGTGGATTCATGAGTGTGTGGGTGAATGAGTGGATGAACAGGTGAAAGGATGGCAGAGGAAAGGGATGTCTGGCACAGTAAATGGATGGATGGGTGGATGCATGGATAGATGGATGGAAGTGGTTGGATAGGCAAAAGGATGGCAGAATAAAGGGATGGATGGAAAGGTGGATGGACACGTGAAAGGATGGCAGAGTAAAGTGATAGGTGGATTAGTGAATGAAAGGATGGGTGAATGGATGGTAGAGTGGATGGCTGATGGATGGATGGTAGAGCAGATGAATGGCTAGATGGCAGAGTTGATGGATGGATGGTGGAGTTGAAGAATTAATGGGTGGATGGATGGATGGATGGCAGAGTGGGTTGATGGCAGAGTGGATGAATGGATAGATGAATGGCCGAGTGCATTGATGGCAGAGTGAATTGATGGATGACAGAGAGGATCAAGGTTGAGATGGCATCATTGATGGATTGATGGATGAATGGCAGTGGATGGATGAATGGGAGAGTTGATGGGTGGATAAATGGTAGAGTGGATTAATGGGTGGATGGCAGCATCTATATGGATGGATCGCAGATTAGATGGATGCATAGCAAAGTGGATGGATGGATGGCAGGGTAGATGGTTGGAATGATGGATGTCAGAGAGGCTGTATGGCAGAGCAGATGGATTGATGGGTGGATGGCAGAGTGGATGGATGGATTGCAGGATGGATGGTAGAGCAGAAGGATGGATGAGTGGTAGAGCGGATGGATGGCAGAGTGGATGGATGGATGGATGGATGGGTTGATGGATGGATGGTTGGCTGGATGGCACATTGGATGGATTGGTTCATGGCAGAATGGCACAGTGGATGGACAGATGGAAGAGTGGATGGATGGATGGATGTTTGTTCGTTCAGAGGGGATGGATATATGTCAGAATTGATGGATTGATGGAGGAATAGCAGTGGATGGATGGATGGATGGATGGCAGAATGGATGGGTGGATGAATGGTAGAGTGGATGATTGGATGGATGGCAGATTGAATGGGTGCATGGATGGATCACAGATTAAATGGATGGATAGCTGGGTGGGTGGATGGCATAGTGGATGGATAGAAGGATGGATGGCAGAGAGGGTGGATGGATGATAGAATGGATGGTAGATTGGGTGGATGGATGAATGAATAGAGGAACTGGGGAACAATTGAATGATAGATAAAATAATATGGATGATTGAATATAAAGGTGAAACTGGTGGATATTAGTAGATGGATGAGTGTAAGAATGAATGGGTAGATGCATGGATGGAAGAGACAAGGAAGCTGTTGTATGGCGGGTTGGGCCCACTTGCTTCGCTTGCTTGGTGGCATCAGTGCTTTAGCTCCAAGCGGGCTATTTTCATATTCTGGCTACTCTCTTGTACAGGTTACAGATTTGTTTCCCTCACATTGACTTTGTGTTCCTGACGTCCTCAAATTAGCTGATAAAATAAAGTGGAAACGTCACTCAGGGTACAAAGGGTGAAAAGCACAATTTAAAAACTTGAAAGAGAGCAACCATGGCTGAGTGTGCTTTTATGACTTCCATTCTTTTCTACTTCCCTGAGGTTTGTGTGAAAGGTCGGATCTAAATGAACAGGTAGAAAAGTTTAGGGAGTCATGCTCATATGCCTTGAGTACTATTAATCCTCGGTGAAATCCGACATAGATATTGCAATAAACGACTCGACGCCCCCCTCCCTTGAGCCTACCCTGATCCAACTAACAGGCAGGGTATTTCTTGTAGCGGAGTGGCAATCCACTTCCGCCCCCTTCAATAGGCTATTACAGTGTTAGGAGGTTTTAGAGTATTTTGTTCCATAACTTACATTTTTGAACACTGGCAGGGACCTGCAATATTTAGTTTTTCTGGTTGGCTGCCTCAATAATATCAGTGATTCAATATTTTAACCACGGTTTTGTACAGGTACTGACATTTGTATTGATCTAGAGCTTACTACCCCTGACGTGGCACTGAATGGCTGGGTAGTACTCACCTCTATAGGACTGTCACTGCAGTAGACACTTTTTCATGTATATAGAGTTACGGTGTGTCAGGCAGATTATCACACTGTTGTCAAACTGTTTGCACGTGATGTATCTTGCAATTTATATATCAATGTGTTACATGAGAGTGCTTCATGACCTGAGTTATGACGTTGTTGCAAATATCATGAGAAAGCTCATTCAGCTTACCATGCGGCAGGTCCTGCTTAGGTTAAAGTCCTGGTTGTTCCTGTAAAAAAGCTCATGTTGAGGTCTTGCATGTATTTATGCTATTCCGTCATGTGAAGAACATGCATTGAGATATGATGTGATGAACTTATAATGCTCAGATTTGTTCCAGAGTGTTATGGTAGTATGTTATTGCCTTTCTTTAGTAATGTTATATTATGTTATGTTAGGTATTTTCATATAGCGCAACAATGACGAGAGGCATCTAGGTGCTGCAAAGATAAGGAGGAGAGGTTGCCCATTAAAGGTTAAACAAACAAGTCTTGAGAGCCCTTCTAAAGGTCAATAGGTCAGGGAGTGACTTAATGTGCAGGGGAAGCAAGTGCTAAAGATTTGAGGCCCCAACTGCGAAACTTCTTCCACCCCAAGTGGAAAGCCTAAACTTTGGGCCAATAACATTCATAGCAGTACTAGAACATAGTTATATCTCTCTCTCTCTCTGGTACCATATAAGCCTGTCTTTGAGGACTTTAAAACCTAAATCATGTAAGGCCCTAAACGTGATACATAGGGCCTTGAAGCTCACTCCATGTTTTACAAGGAGCCAGTGAAGCTTCCGTAATGCAGATTTGGCTGACTGGGATTTAGAGATTCCCAACAGCAGCCTGGCTGCTGCATTTTGGAGAGCCTGGAGCTTGTTGGCATAAAGCAGACACAAATTGAGATGTAGAGAATTGCAGTAGTTAAGTTAGGCTAGGACTACGGCAGTTACTATGGTTGTTTGTAGAGTAGGGGGGACATAAGGCAAGATCTTCTTTATTATCTTAAGAGTGCAGAATAATGCTGATATGGTTGCATTCACTTGGTCCCCAAATGCAAGTTTGTTATCCATCAGGATTCCTAAATTCCTAACCTTGCTGGTTGGTGATGGTAGAGCTCCTAACTCTGAAGGCCAACAAGATGGTGTCCAGAAGGAGGTATCCTTCCCAAAGAGAAGAACCACTGTCTTAAAGGAATTTAATTTAAAACAGTTACGATCCATCCAGTCGCTGATGGCTATCATACAGTTATGGAAGTTTTACCAGATGTTGTTGAGAAGATCTATGGGGGCTCCACATGGCAGGACAAAAGGGTCTGACTAAAATTCTCTCAGGGATACTGTCTGTTCCCTTCCACTTAGAAAGGAACAACCAGCAGACTGTGACTGACAGTGCCGAAAGCAGCGGTTAGGTCCAGGAGCATAAGCTTGTCACACCCACCACTGTCCAAGATATGTCTTATTTCCTCAGTGGCCTTTAATAGCACAGTTGTCCTGCTGTGACAGCTCCTGAAGCCAAGCTGTGTGTGGTCCAAGAGCTAGTGTAGCTGTATAAAAGTTGCCAATTGCTGATTTATACCTTTTTGAATTATTTTTGCAGGAAAAGGTAATCTGGATATGGGCAAATAGTTGTTAGGGTCACTGGGGTCTAAGTTGGGTTTCTTTAGCAAGATGAGTATACATGTCTTTTCCCATGGAGTTGGAAACTGCCCAGTTGAAATTATTTTATTGAAGACTGCCATGAGTAATAAACGGTTATTGTCATGAATACATGTTTTTTCTCATGACAAAGTACCATTATTGATCATGTTTTTACAGTCCCTTCTGAATACTGTGTGGATTGATGATAATAGATGTGTTGGAGAATATTTGTTATATGACTCACTTGTGCTAAATAAGGTACTGAAGACTCAGCAGTATTGCTTGTTATTGTGTACATCTTGTCTGTCCATTTCAAGTGGCCTTATGAAGCGAAGAGACTTGGGTTAGACCTCGCATCCTTGGCATGGTTTCCCCTAACCTTTTGTCTTCTGAGCTCTCGTTTTTGATAGTTTTGCTGACATCGATTTTAGGACTCTGAGCACTTTGCCACTGCTAACCAGTGCTAAAGTGCATGTCCTATTTATCTAAAACATGGTAACATTGGTCTATCCACAGTTGGTATATTTAATTTACTTATATGTTCCTAGTAAAGTGCACTATCCGAGCCCAGGCCTGTAAATTAAATGCTGTTAGTCGGCCTGCAGCACTGATTGTGTCTCATACTAAAGTAGCACTTTAAACATATGTCAGGCATGCCACTGCAGAGCCTGTTTGTGCAGTTTTAAACTGCAATGTCGACATGGCAAGTTAACCTACTTGCCAGGCCCTATCCTTCCTTTTTATTACATACAGGTCACCCCGAAGGTAGGGCCTGTACAGCCCAAGGACAGGGTGCAGTGCATTAAAAAAGTTAGACATGTACTTTTACGTTTTACATGTCCTGGTAGTGAAATACTCTTACGTTTGTTTTTCAATACTGCAAGGGCAATCTCTCCCATAGGATAGCATGGAGACTGGCTTACTTTATTTTATAAGTGAAGTTTCCAATTGGGAACATATAGGAAAACCAAAGTTAATGTCTCTGGTGGTAGAATTTAAAAATACAACTTATGGTGAAGTTGGTTTTTCAACCTTAGTTCTAAAAATGGCACTTTTAGAGAGTTTGCATTTTCTTACTGGAGCTTTTCTGCCTGTCTCTGGAATACAAGTCTGGGGTAGGTGCAGCTGGCTTCCTACATCCTCCCTAGAAAGCCATACACAAGGGAAGGGTAGGTGTGACTACCTAGTCATATGCATGATCATGGGTCATCCTGAGCAGGAGGGCAGGGAGGAGCGGACACTCTACACCTGTAAGGGTTGGGTCCACACAAAGGATTGTATACCCTCCTGGGGTGAGTCTGGATCCAGGACAGGAAAGGCAGGGTTTTGTGCACTGCAAAGCATCTCTTGGAAGTCTCCCTTCTTCAAAGGCAAAAGGAGGTATGAGCACTAAGCCACTGACCGCACCAACTCAGAGCACTGCTGGAACTAAGGACATTCTGCCAGGAAGAGGAACTGCTGTGCTGTAGGAGGGACTGCCACTCTGCTAATTTGCTTTGCTGTGTTGGCCTGCTGCCTGATGGGTTGTAGGAGGGACTGCCACTTTGCTAACTTGCTTTGCAGTGTTGGCCCACTGCCTGCAGCTTCTTTCCTGGGAGTGAGAAGGACTGAACCTGCTCTCTACATCCCTGAACCTAAGTTTCTCCAAGGGGTTGTTGGTTTATCAGCTTGCCTCCTTTTGCTGAAGTCTCAGGGATATCAAACTTCACCTTGCATCTTTAACTCAGCACCTGGACTTTACTTGGCGTAAGTCTTGCTCTGCCAAGTGGTGCCAATCCAACCCAAGGCCCTTGGAAGTGAGTTTAAAGTGCGGCATCTGACAAGAACCTGCACATCAACATTGTTGCGCCAATCAGAACCAACCCCAACAAAAGAGAGAGTTTACCCCATTTAGACCAAAAGGGATCGGGTAGTTAGTATTTATACAAATAACAAAATTCCCTTCTGTGTCTCATTCACTAAGTTTTAAATAGTTTGCACTGAACCAGGATCTACACAGAAAAAACAAGAGATCTATTTAGGTACGTATATTTTATTACCTTCAATGCAGACAAAAACCTGCTTTCGATTGCACTTAAATTTAAAATTGAATAAAAATCATAAAAATTATACAATTAAATAACCATGTCTATAAAAAATCCATAAAAACATTACAAGTATATGATACTCAAATCCCTATAGTCCCTTAAATCTACTAGTCAATTGAAGGTTGATTTATGTTTCCTTTGTATGTTTATTATTGATTAGATCTACTTGATACAATATGAATTTTTGAAATTTAGTATAATTGAATGAAGATAAATAAGAAAATATAAATAAACAGAATATATTTTTATAAAATTTAGTTAGTGATTTTTGGTTTTTTCATGTTGTCATGTGTACTGTATTGATACAGAAGTCCATCTTATAGGATATGGCATATAAGATATAATTTGTTTGCTACAGTTCTCCTTTTTTCAAATGACAAGCTTCAGATTGTACCATTTAATAGTTCCTCTTTTTCTGGGGCTGAGGATACTCTTATCAGTGTCCATGGTATTTTTCAATGGAATGTTTACTGTAAGTTATTTAAGTCAGTCAGAACATGCAGTCTTAATCACACTATGAAATATCTGTTTTCAGTATTTTTTACTTTTTATTCAGTCTGAGCTAGATAGGCTGTGTTATGAAAATGGGACAGTATTTTGCAAGAGTGCAAGAGAATAAAAATACAGTGCATTAAAATAACATGTGCTAAATGTGAACTCAAATATCTCAAAATATATACTAACTCTTAGGGCACACACAGAATATGAGATGGATATGCAGGGCTCAAAAGCACTTTGCCGGAGAAGACATATAAGGTCTTGATACCTGCCAGCCACAAATATGTCTGATGTAAGGAGAACACTTACCGATTTTGTCCAATTCAGAAACCTAGTAATTTGGTATGCACTTGTTGACAGCATGTATGCACGGTGAAGAAACATTGATGTCACCCTATTCCCATTATATCCATTATATCCATACATACATTGATGTCAGAACAGCAAAAGGACAATTAACATAAATAAAGGGCTGCACGCACAGGCTGGACACCTTTAGAATGCAAAACACAATCGTGGTCACAATTATCTTGAAGGGATTGTTTTCAAAGGTACCTGTGGTGCAGGGCACAAATAAGAGAGCTTGGACATGTGGAGGGTTGGGCATTCTTTTTATCACTGTTACCAGGGTCCTACTTCTATCTAACCCAATAAGTGTCAACTTTGTATCTATATTTTTATCAATTTAATAAGTAGCAACGAGTGTATCTCTTGTTCCCTGCAAAGGTTTTTTTTTTTTAAAATCATGCAAGAAAGTTTTCTTTCTGTCTTTCTTTCTTCCCATTATATGTAACTACAGCTCTTAGCCTAACACTTATGTGCAGGGCTAAGAATGCCCCTGACTTGAATTTGTACCTATTTCTGGTTTCAGTGAGTTGGTGGCTCTTCATAATTGTGTAACCTAAAACTTATGATGAACATTTGAAGACGAGAACTTCAAGAGGGTTCTCAAAGGTATGAATGTTGATTTAGGTAAGAGGTATCATAACTGTTTATCCATTCTTTATTGTTACTTGTCATTTTGATTCTCTCAAAAATTACCTCTCCGTCCTTTCAGGGGGCTTCCAAGCCCATTTTCTCTTCTCTGTTCTATTTCATTCCTGCTCCGACTTCTCTGCCTCTCTCTCTTCTTGTGTTTATCTTGCAGGGCTTAGTAACGGCTCTTATCAGCATCGAGTGCTATATAAGTACATAACAAATACGCTTCTATACAGCAAAGTAATCCTGAATTCCCATCATGCAATGGTTCCCATGCTCAACAAGCCGGAGGGCTAAGCCTCCTTTAATCACTACCAGGCAAAACATTTCATACTGAATCAGACAGCCTCCCTTGAAAAAACACCAGCACTGGCCTATCTATGTCCTTAGGTCGGTCTTAGGTGAGCTAATGCGATGGATAGAGATTTTGTAGTTTTTACAGTTAAATATACGCCAACGCCCAGGGAGTATGGCGGCACATTGGTGAGGCTCTCAGGGGTGCTGGGCGGACTCCGCGATTACTGGCAGCGTCTCGTCACGAAGGAGACGAATTCCGACGCATGAAGAACATGGGCTCATCTTGGTGCTTTTAATGGTCCCTACAACATTACTGGGAGAGATTTATTTGCTGCTGTAAGTCCGGTCGCGGCTCCGATTCTGCCGTGGCAACCATTTTGTTTTTTCGCGCAACACGCTTTTTCTCGCAAGACAACGGCAATGAAGCTACTTTGCTGTATAATTTTCCTGCCTGCCTTTTGAGAGTGCCTCAAAACGTGCCTATGCTGTTTTTTAAGCTGGAGCTGGCCTCTTCTGAAGAAACGTTGCCCTAATTGTCATTATTGAGGCATACCCACTGTTTAGTGTGAGGCAGCCATTTTGTGTTGCACAGAGTGCTATGGTGATGTTCTCTCACACTGCTGCCTTTTTCACTTAAACAATATAATAACTGCTTATTTTTTGCCTCAGTACTTCCAGGATTGGGAACTTTATGTCTCTTGAGTTGGAGCTTCACCAACTGCCGTGGTATATTCATTATTGGCTCCCATTCCCACATATTCTCATAACACGCAGCATAACAATTACGCTTTTGATGTTCAACTCTCCTAATATGCAGCCTTAACTCCAACCTGCACTCTCCCTCTGAAGGCAGCGTCAACACGCTTCAATATTTATGCTGAGAACTTCCGTGCTCACATAAAGAGACCCCATTTGTTTCTTGCTGGTGTCACTCTATCTCCACGGATGCTCAACCTCTTCCATGCTTTCTCTCTCCAAGAGTTGTTCTTTCTGTGCACTCGTTAGAGGACAGCGACATGTATGCGTCTTATGGGCAGAATAAAAACAACACACCCTTCATCTTTTAAGCCAAAGCATATATTTATTAAAAACTCAAAGGTATTTTCTGAGTTCACCAGATTAGAAGACTCTCCAACGTCTTCCCTTCAAAGTCTGGCGATAACAATGGATTCCTCTTCTATGGCCCCAGGAAAATCTAACACCAAACGGCTAAAAAAGGTGCCTCCTCCTCCACCTAAGTCAACCTCACCAGTCTCTATGGAGCTTCTGTTGGAGGAAATTAGAGCTTTGAGACCTTTCATGGAAGAAACTAATGCCAAATTGCAAATTTTGACAGATAACTGGTCTCAACTTGAAAGGAGGGTCTCATCAGTGGAACGTTCCACTTTAAAAGAAACTTGCAACTCTGTATCTCATCTGCATTCACAAGTCTCCTTGCTTCAAAGGCAGGTGGAGGACCTTGAGAATCGAAACAGACGGAATAATCTTCGCATCTACAGCCTGGGGGAGGGTATTGAAGTAGCTGACCCTCCCAAATTACTACACATGCCGGATGGTACGACGCTCAATATCCAACGTGCGCATCGACTGAGGATTGGGTCCCTTCTCAATCCTCAACCTCACAAAGACCAAGAGGAGTCATCTTGTATTTTTAGAATACACAGACTTACTGAAAGTATTATCAGTGGTAAAAACTTCTCACATGGTCAGGCTCATCTCTGTTCTTTGCACAGGACTACGCCAAGGCCACTGCAAACCGACGCAAGGCTTTTCTAAACATGAGAGCTGATTTAAGATGAATCGGGGCCCGATACGGTCTTTTCCATCCATGCCTCTTTACGGTTACGTACAACAATAGAACAACGACGTACAAGGACCCTTTGCGTCTTCAAAGTTTCATAAACTCTTGTAAAACAACTAATATGGAGTCCTCGGTACCTTCCTCTTCATTCCATACATGGAACTGTATCATCTTCTTCTTAATTTGATCTCTTTGGACTCTGTTCTTCTTCCTAATGGTTGTTACTCCACGATTCAAATCTCCCGGTTTCTCAAATAGTTGTTACAGTTATTGGTATCACTAAGTCAAAGATTTTATTGTAAACTTGCTTACTGTCAGTGTTCGTTAATTTTACCACTGTTCTCTACAGTAATCTTTCTTACCTTCACTATTTTTTGTCTCCACAGATTGTATATCTATGTTTCGTGGCTTCTTCCCGATTACCCGTTGGGTAATCGAGAAGAATCGTTGTTTGTTTATCATATTTCTGGTCCCAATTGTTCTCCTACTTACCTTCTTGTCTTCTCTTCTTATTTTATTATTGGGTGTCATTTTCTTCTGGCCTTCGTATGGCCTTTTCTACTATGATTTCTTCTCTGGTTCTTATATTCTTCTTTATTGTAACATTCACTTAACTACTACTTCTCTTCTTTCCTCACTTTATATCTTTTACTATCGTTTGAATAATTTGGGCTTTCCTTTTTCTTTATTTCTCGTTTTTCTGGATCAATGTGTCTCTAATAATCTATGTCATTAAAAGTTATTACTTGGAACGTTAAGGGTTTGAACTCTCCCATTAAGAGGTAAAGAATTCTATCTCATTTAGTCAAATTAAATGTTGATATTGCATTCCTCCAAGAAACTCACCTTTCAGATACTGAATCATTAAAACTAAAGAGAGGTTGAGTAGGTGAAGTTTTTTATTCTCCAGGTGATGGTAAACGTAATGGAGTGATGATATTGTGTCGCAAATCCCTTACATGCTCTTTGCTATCTCAAGAAACAGACACTAATGGTAGATGGTTAAATGTAAAATTATCTCTAAAGGGTGTTCCAGTCTCTCTTCTAAATGGGTATGCCCCTACATGCGGTGATCCTTCCTTTTGGCCCACGTTGGCCAAACTTATCACTCACTGTACGGATGATAACTTTATCTTAGCGGGGGATTGTAATCAAACTTTTGATCCATTCATTGATAGGATATCTAAAGTTACATTTGTTCCTAATAAGCCCCATAAGTCCACCGTTCAAGCTATCACGCAACATAAGCTTCTCGATGCCTGGCGTTTATGTAATCTGACCACGAAAGAATTTACTTTTTATCCCATCTCACCACTCTCAATCAAGGATTGATTATATTTTTGTCTCTCATAATATTGCGCAAACTCTCACTAATGCAGAGATTAACTCCATTCTATTGTCAGATCATGCCCCTGTCTTAATGAGCATTGGCATTCTGCCTAAAGCTACAGGCCCTAAAAGATGGCGTTTTAATAACGCTATTCTTTTGGATTCAAAGTTTAATGCGTCTTTTACCAGCTTCTTTGATGAGTTCTTTGAGATAAATCAAACTCAATCCATGCCCTCCTCCACCTTATGGGACGCATTTAAAGCCACGGCAAGAAGTTTCATAATTGGCTTTGTTGCAACAAAACAAAAAATCGCTCGCAAATCCGCCGGGGACCTCCTTCAGAAGATTAAGAGATTGGAGCACTCTTACTATATATACTTTACACTCCAAAGATTGCCTAACAGCCCTCAATAATGCTAAGATGCAATTCAACAAAAAATCTACAGAAGATGCTTCCTTATATTTGTTAAGATCCAGTTCGAAATTTTATGGGGGTAAAAATAAAGCTGGGAAAATTTTGGCTAATTATTTAAAAGTTAGACATAAGCTAGATATTGAGTCTATTTACGATGTAAATTCTGATTTGAAACATAAAGATGCTGATATTTTGAATAAATGTTCTCTCTTTAATAAAACGTTATACACTTCTGAAACTCAACCCACTGCCCAATCCCTATCACATTTCTGCTCCAGCATTCATAAAACCCCACAATTTTCCTCTGGACCTTTCCTCCCTCGAATTAGATTCAACACAGCAGGAATTATTCAAAGCCCTCCAACACCTTAAAAAGGACAAAGCACCGGGACCAGACGGTTTCACGGTCGAATTTTATCTCCATTTTTCCAAACACATATTGCCCAAGTTGTTCTCCCTCATAGACTCTTTCACCAGCTCCTCGGGCTCCTTCTCTGAGGCACAAATATGCCTTTTACCCAAAGAAGGAAAAGACTCTAAGCATTGGCCCATTTCGTTGGTGAATATTGATTACAAGATGTTTGCCAAAGCATTAGCGATACGATTGGATTCTTATTGACCAGATCTGTTGGGCAAGGAACAATCTGGGTTTGTTAAAGGGCGCTTTATAACTGACAACACAAGGCTCCTCTTTAACGTTTTATCCAAATCCTCACATCTGAAACAACCCCTTGCAGCGATTGCACTGGACAATGAAAAAGCGTTTGATAGAATCAAATGGATTTATTTGTTCTATGCCCTTAAATGGTTTGGTTTTGGCCCTAAATTTATTTCCTTAATTTCCATCCTTTACTCTAACCCCCGTGCGGCGGTCTGTGCCAATGGTGTAGTATCTCCATTTTTTGATTTAGGAAGAGCTGTACCTCAAGGATGCTCTTTATCCCCCTTCCTTTTTAACCTGGGCTTGGAACCTTTTCTCTCTAAATTACGACAGAACCCTAACATACACGGCTTTCAATCATTACATTCCCACATTAAACTTGCAAACTTGCAGCATACGCTGATGATATTTTACTCTTCCTGTCTAAGCCAAGTGACTCAATCCCTGCCTTTCTAGCAGAGGTACAGGAGTACTCCAAAATTTCTGAATACAAATTGAACAACGACAAATGTGAGATTCTACCTTTAAGAAAATACACCGTTAAATCAGATTTCAGTGCTTCTAGTTTTACTAGGAGTCCTACTCACATTAAGTATTTGGGGTTGCATGTTACCTCTTCAATTTCAGATACTGTTCCACTTTGTATACATAAATGTATTCCAAAGATTTCGGATTTGACCGTCAGATGGCATCCTCTTTATTTATCTTGGTGCGGCCGCCTTGATACCATAAAGATGATGCTGTCTCCAATAATTATATATACTATCTCTAACATCCCGGTTTCTATTCCCATTAAAAATTTTAAGAGGATTAACTCCACTCTTTCTTCCTTTTTATGGAATAATAAGAGATCTTGAATGTCTTTCCTTAGATTAATATGTCCCAAGTCGGAAGGTGGAGTCAACTTTCTGGATTTTCCGGCTTATCAGTAAGGCGTTCCTTTTACGTCAAGCCTCCCTTTGGGTACGAGATCCCAAAGAGGATTGTCCTTTATAGACTACAATTGAATGTCTCTTTCTATACCCCTTTTCCTTTGTTGAATACCTTTCCTTTTCACGTAAACCACAAGCATTGTCCACTCCCATAATCAAATTAACATCCAAATTACTTTTATCTTCTTCCCCTTCTCCTCATAGTACTGTGGATACTTTTCTCAACTCCACCATTTGGCACAACAAAAATGTACTCATTAAGAACAAACCATTCTATTGGAAGACTTGGCGTCAGAAGGGGTTAATTTGTATACATCAGTTATTCTCACAGTCTGAGTTCATACTTTTCTAATTACTCAGTCATTTATTTAGTTTACCTACCTCATTCATTCATAAATACCGTCTGCTTAAGAAAGCTGTGATGGATACCTATACCCAGCTGTCTAATACACATACCTCTCACAATACTCCTAATTCTGTCTCACACCTTCATAACTTATTAAAATCTACATCCAAGGCCTTCATCATATACAGGTATCTCCATAGTACTGACACTTTTCGGCCAAAATCCAAAGTGGAGGATCTGTGAGAACGTGATTTTGCTTCATCTTGGCCAGTGTCCTTATGGAATAACATATGGGTCAAAATTCGTAAATCATCCAGAGCAGCTAATATAACGCAGACACTGTTTTATCTATATAATAGACTTGTCTTTACACCGCATGATTTAAGTAAAAAATTAGCAGCGACACCTGATATGTGTTGGACATGTTCTTCCCCGAATGCAAATTTGTTTCATATGTTATTTGCTTGCCCTATTATACATAATTTTTGGAAACAAGTATGGTCCCAAATCAACTTGATTTTTAGAACTGAAATTTCTTTCTCTTTCACTCATATTTTTTTGGGAAGTCTTTCTTCCTGTTGGGAAAATGTTACGTCTAATGTTAAAATCATTGATTTGTTAATAACAGTCGCGGTCCAGCAAATTACAGCTAATTGGAAAGACTTTTCAATAATTTCTTTTATAGCATTTTGGTATAATGTTTGCCATAATCACAGTTTAGATACCTCCTTTGTATATCTTATACACATGGCAGCGAAACGTTTAGATCTATGGTTACCTGTTACGATGTATCTCAATGTTTGTGCTAGTCGTTCTTTCCGGCTGCAACCCACTCAACAAGAAGTTACAAAACTTCCTTGATTCCCCTAAACGTTCTTAACTTTTTTAGTATTCTACTGTTTTTATGATTGAGGTATATTATTTTACTTGTTTTACTTTTGAGCCCAATTCATACAATATTATTGAAGTAATGTCTTAAGTGATTTCTTCTGTATGATATGATCAATGTTCTGGACTTTGTATTGACACCCCTACTTCTATTAATAAAACTTTTTCTTGAACTTAAAAAAATATACGCCAACAAATAAAATTCAATAAAAAAGAAAGAAGAGGTAAAAGATGCCACCACCTAAATATGCCACCTATATTTTTGCAATATAAATGTTTTAAATGTAACCAAAATAGTAGGCATTAGTTATTATTGCCATAGAAGAAAAAGGGTCCTTTGTGGAAAGCAGGTGTACTCAGAACATGAAAAGAGACTCTTTTTAGTTTTAATATATATCACAGGAAACTATGATTCTCATTGATGCAAACAGAAGGTACTATTAACCATGAATAACTGTAACTGAAGGCGTAAAGTTTAAACGCAAAAAGGATGTCTAAAAAATTTAAATAAAAAAAGTTAATTAATGAAAAGAATAAATGATTAGTAAAGTAAATTACTGATACATGAGCCTTGGGCCTTGTTGGCCTGTATGCCCACCAGAACAGGAAAAATATCTTCCTTTTCAGTATGGATGAAAAAATGGCTTATTTAGGCTGAATAATAGCCCCGTGCTGTATTCGCTGGAGAATGGAAACAAAATGTGAATGTCAGCTGACCAGGCCAATGAATTAAGTGGGCTGACAAGAATCCTCTCCTTATCTGCATAGATGTATATATATATATTTTTTTCTAAATATGATTTTTTTGGTTGCATGAGACTGAAGATCCATATAAAGCCATCTATAGGGCAAACGTAGATATGTATTCATTGCTTCAAAAAACACAGAGGAATAAATAATGTGTACAAGAAAAATGTCCTTTTAATATGAACTTGTTGCACGTGTTTCCACGTAAGCACTTGAGAATAGTTTTGCTTCTGAGCTGTCAACTGTGCAAACATATTTCAGGCAACTGCTTCAAGTGAAACCGGTTTAACAGCTATGAATGTGATAATGCGTTGACGTGAACAGCTGCGCGCACAATAATCAATGTGAAAGGAACACTTTGTATTAGCTAAAAAGTGCACTGTTTACTCGGCTGTTCAGGCTGGTCTACCGCCAAACTGCGCTGGTGAGAGAAATAATCCTAACCTATATATCACAGTGCCAACAAGTAGGTCAGTATGGTGCAAGGGTAGCTCTCCTGGAGCTCCTTCTAAGTACTAAGTCCCCCCTCATGCACAAGGGGCTTAACCCTTTCTATGCTGATGACGGAACCGCTCCGTCATCAGCTGCGGTGGCGCTGTGCTGATGACGGAGCGGTTCCGTGATGGCCCGCCCGACGTGCCTGCACTGCACTGATTTCGTGCCTGCGTGGCGCGTTCTATTGAGCGGGCGGGGCCATGACGGAACCGCTCTGTCATGAGCACATCGCAACCGCCGCTGGTGACGGAGCGGTTCCGTCACCAGCATGCGGCCGCCGCGCCCCCTTAGAGCTGCGGCAGAAAAGCCGCCGCAGCGATGCGGTTAAGCTTGTGAAATCCAGTGTTGGACTGATACTTCGCGCTGTCTTGGACAGCTAAGTAGGTCAGTGTATAGACAGCTATTGTTGGTCCAGTCATGGCCCACGGTACCATAAAACACAACCTACACACTAGGCCTTTCAAGCTGGCCGATCCGGCTGTGGCGACTGCCCGAATGACCAGTCCAACACTGGTGAAATAATGCTTATCGTCAGTATACACAGTCAAGAGATCTTTGTAATCCTCCTTTATAGTGGTTAATTTGTTAAAAAATAAGTGTTGAGGTTCTCATCAGGAGGCAGCGTGCACCAGCCCATTTCACCTGTTCGTGCCCCCTAAAACAGAAAGAAGTACTAACCAAGAAAGTGGGGAGAGCATGTGGCGTAATGGCAAGAGCTGCTGACTTAGAAGCTGGGTGAACCAAGTTTCAGTCTCAGCGTGGGCTCTACATTCTTTGATTCTGGGCAAATCACTTAATCTCCCTGTGCTTCTCATAAATGAATGTGTCCTTAACTGCTGCTCATGAAAAGCACCGGTGTTGATGAAGTGCTAGCGCCGAGCACTGGAATCCACAGGCTCAAATAAAGCACTGCTCCTCTACCTTCACAGGAAAAGTTAAGTTATGATTTGTACTTATTCATTGAAGTGTTGAACTACTACATGTGACATGTGATACAAAGGTGTGATCCAGAAAATAATGTGAGGCTACTACTGATCGGTGCGTCATCAGTTTAAACAAAACATGTTACTATTGTCAGGCTTTTGGAAGCAGACCAAATTTTGGCTGGTTAATGCTGTCCAATATGGCGAAGGTCGACAGACTCATAATTCTACTCTTGGTGCAGTGAGAGAGGACACGCTGCTCTTTGGTAATCATCACACGTTGTCACTTCTGTAGGTGAAAAGAAACACCTGCATACCGTAGCAAATCACAGGTATTGCAAAATCTAAGAAATGCTGCACACCTAGCAGGCAAACGTTTCGCCCATTAACTGAGATCTTTATGTGTTCTACGACTGAATGAAAACTTTCCGTGTAAACTGCACGACAAAACTTGTTATTGTTATATTGCTGTGCTAATTCATTGGTAATCTTAACATTTTCAAGCATATTTTATATAAAAGGATATGCTGGTTTATAGGATCTTTTGAGAATTGATTCACCACACTGCTTCAACATCCTGTGCTATGCGTCAGGCAGTCCATCTCTATCATGGAGGGCTATGGGAAGGTCGTTATGAAGTGCCCAATGAATTTCATGGTTGACACTTGTACCATTTGCCGCAAGGAACGCACATTTTCCAAACAATCATTTTTTGTATGCGTGCACGGACAAAAGTCAATGACATCAAATGTCAGAATGCAGCTGTGGTGCAGCACTCAGATATGTCCCCTTCGTGTTCAGGAGCACAACACCAGTGTATTTTCTGCATAACAGTTGTGTTTTCTAGCGGTATGGCAAGCGTTTGGGAATCACAATCACATGCATATTAGCATCCTCTTGCCAAGTCGAAGTATCAAAAAATGTATAATCTCGGAATCCTATCATGGAAATGCAAGTGTCAGCACATCTTTTCCTATCCCTATGGAAACATAATTTTCACTCATTTTCTGGCTAGTATCTCAGTTGTCAGAGATCCACTGTCTTAGATGGAACATAAACTCAGGGACTCATCTCGCACAAGTCTTGAAAACCCATGTTCATGACAAAGTTCACTCTAGAGTGCTCTTTTGCAGGCAATGTCCTCAAGATTTGAAACAAACCCCCAACTCATACTTACCATGCTACCTCCCTAAAACAGATTAAGATGGACCAGAAGAGCCCACTTCTATCTGCCTGCAACAGAGGACAGAAGACAACATCTAGTGCTACTTACCCGTAATTTTAAGCAGTTGTGCTATTCTCCTTACTAAAAGCCTATCAGAGAAGCGTTTTCACAACGTGGAAGTATGGCTTCAGTATTCCCATTCACTGTAATTAGGCCTTCCAAGCACTATATGTTAACTGAGTCTGCACAATAACTGAAGTGTCTGCTGTTTGTCATTGTGCAATAATCCCCACAATGTTGTTACCCATGTTTATACCCTGTAAAGCGCTGTGCCGATGTGTTGAGAGTCAAATTCAAGATATATAAAGAAAAAATAAATAAATAAAAGTGTGAATACATAAGTACTTAATGAGAGAAACATTCAAATCTAGAATGGATTTAGATTCCTGCTGAACTATTATTCCACTAATTAGTTGGCTCAAAAATACTGAATCTCAGGTATCTTAGAACAATTTGCCCATGTTTCATTCATTAAGAAGGTCGCAATTTGAACCCCCTATAATTGGCTGTAATCAGAGGGATAGTGGTGTGCAAGGAACAGAAGACCTCAACCCCTATGAGTGCATCCCAACACTGAACGTAAGAAAAAACAAGCAATGGCATAGCCAATAGGTCTCGCATTTGGGACCTTATAAGTTTTTAGCCAGGCAGCACATTTTCTATTACATTAGCCATTTAAGATATTAAAGTTTGGGGTTGGAGCTCTTTTTGTAGGCATTGGCGGGAGCAGGAGAGCCAGGGGTTAAACTGGAAGAGACAATGCATGGGTGAACAGTCTTGGGTCTCATGCTATTAAAGCCTTTTCTCGCATCACTATGCTGCAAGCACGGGCTTAATAATGGTAACTCCACGACGGTCATGTACTGCATCGTCTCATGCTTCGAAGCGCTGCACGTAATAGCACTTGGTTTACCGACCTGTTAAGGATGAAAAGCCTGTGTTTTTCTGTATTACTGTGTACCTCTTATGTTGTCTGTTCTGTGTTGTTATTAAGTGGAGAGCTTTTAAGGAGTTCTGTTGTGGAGTTGTAGTTTGTTGTTAGTATTGTATTGCTGCTGTAGGGTTGTGATGTTTCGTTATGGTGATCAATTCTGTTGTGCTATTTACCTTTTGTATCATCAAAAGCCTTTTGTATTGTTCATCTGTATTCTGTTTGTATTGCTGTATTGTTATTGTGTCGTTGTAGCTATATATTACATTGTACTGTTTTGGTCTGTGTTGTGCTCTTGGTGGTGCTGTGATGCTGCTGAATGTGTTGTCATGTTGTATTGGACCAATGTTGGTTTGGTGTTGTCATTCTTCTGTTTTGGGCTGTGTGAAGGTTTCACGTCATTACATGAGGATTCATAAATTGCTGTCTACGGATGTGGTGGATGTGGTGCAGACCTATTGACATGTGACTTTGAATGGACAACTGAAGGGCTTTGGAAATACCTAATGGCTTTATTGTACAAATTGTAGTCAGACCCAGGACATTTATGAACTGCATTTATTGTAGCTCTTAGATCAGGGATGGACTGCATTTTTGGTAGCCCTTAGATCATGGGTGTACAACAGTGCTGAATACATGCCACATGTTCGCATTATATACAAATTGACTATTAGAGATCAATTGAATTCACTGTATTTAAATTGGTGTTATTTGGTTAAACTGAAACTATGGAATGAAGCCGGACCAATAGACCCTTGCTGTAGAAGTAAAATCTAGGTCATCGAGATTCAAATAGAACTTATATATACAGTAACTTGCAGGCACAAACTAAGGCATGACTTTATAAGTGCTCTGCCAGATAATGAAACATTTATTGTCAAAAGACTTTGTGTGTGTTAGTTTACCAATATACTGCTTTCATTCAGGGTAAATGTGTTTTATTTATTTATTTAGAAGGTTTTATAGAGCGCGAACAAGATCCTTGCGGATATCAGAGCGCTTTACAATGATCAAGGTCGATTATACATAATGAATAGCATGACACAGTATACATGCAGTAATATGGGGGAGAGAACAGGCATGGGATAAATATAAGAATACACACGAAAAAGTCGTAAAGTACCGAAACATGGGATCATAGTAAAAAAAACATAGAAAAGTCATCAAAGAGCATAACAGGCGCGTCTCGGTTGAAAAAGGTTCAGGGCAGAGTAGAGTGGTCAAGTAAATTTTGCCATGAGGATCACTTTTACTTACTTTTTGAACGATATGCTAGAAGAGATCAGTCTGGTTTCAGGGGGAAGAGTATTCCAAATCCTAGGCGCCAACCCAGAGAAGGATAGTTTATATGTTTTTTTTATTGAATCTTTGAGGTTTCAGTAGTAGGTTATTTGCACCCCTAGAGGACCTTGAGCCACCAGAGATTGTCAATTTCTGTGCGAGGTAAACAGGTGCCTTGTAGTGTAAGGCCTTATGAGTCATGTAAGCTATTTTTAGATGAATTCTTGCTTCAAACGGGAGCCAGTTCAAGGATTTTAGGTCAGGGGAGATGTGGGAACTTCTTTTCGAGCCAGTGATGAGTCTTGCTGCTGACTTTATAGATGCTCTAAGCAGGGCTGTAGTCGCTTTTGGGAGGCCGCATAAAGAGACACTACCATAATCCACACAGGGGTAACTAGCGCTTGTACAGCATATTTAAAGTCGTTGACTGGCAAGACTGGCTTCAGCTTCCTTAGAATGTTTAACTGGAAGTTTGCTCCCTTTGTAGCGTTGCTAACGTGTTTCTGCATAGTGAGATTGCTGTCCAGAGTTATTCCCGAGGATTTTTGCTGAGTCCACAATAGTTGGTTGAACGTTTAGTGCAGTGAGATGTTGGATTAAGTTTTGCATCAAGGCGATTTTAGCGGGGGGCTATAAGGAGGAATTCGGTCTTTAGAGCGTTCAGTTTGAGATGATTTTCTGCCAACCATGTTTGGGTGTTCATGAGTGTGGCGTTAAGCTGTTTAATGTCTTCTAAGGTACTAATCTTTAGATACAGTTGTGTATCATCAGCATACATATGAGATTGCACGTTAGCCGCTTGTAGAATTTCAGTGAGCGGCTCCATGAACGGGTTAAACAATGTCGGGATTAGTGAGGATCCTTGGGGGACGCCCAGCCTTACTGGTACTGGGTTGGAAAGAGTGTTGTTGATCTTGAATTGTTGTGTTCGGTTATGTAGAAAGTAGGTAAACCAGTTTAGCACTGATCCTGAAAGACCCATCCTAAGTCTGAGCAGATCAAGCAAACTCTCGTGTTTTACTGTATCAAAAGCTGAAGATGGGTCCAGCAGGATGAGTAGGCATGATCCATTCAATAATGTGAGTCATGGCTGATTCCGTGCTGTGCCCTGCTCTGAATCCTGATTGGTGGTTGTTAAGGAGGTCAAAGTGAACAATATGTTTCGTTAGTTGGTGGTGCACACATATTTCGAGCAGTTTGGCCAGGGTAGGGATATTGGATATAATACTGTAGTTGTTGAGATCCGTGGGGTCAGCGGTTGGTTTCTTTAGGATGGGTGAGACCTGACCGACTTTGAGGATGTCCGGAATGCAACCTTGCTGGAGTGAACTGTTGATGATTTTGGTCGATAGCGGAAGCAGCCATGGACTAAGGTCTTTAACAGAGTTGGCAGGGAGCGGATCGATGAGGTGGTTGGAAGGTTTCAAGGCATTTATAATCTTACCCAAAGCCTCTTCTGAATAGGTGTCAAAAGACGACCAGGCGGCTTCGTTCTTAAGGTCACACTTTGAAGGGATTTGGTTTGGGTTTGGGTTTGTGAATGTGGCACAGAATATAGTATTCGGTCCTTTAAGAGATCGTTCTCGATGTTGAGGGTCTTCTGAGTAAATAAGGCGGAGAATTGTTTAGGTTGGATATTGATTGGGCGGCATCTTGTAACCGTTGAGGTGCGTCCTTAGATTGAGTTTTGATTAGCTCAAAGAGTTTTTTGGGGCGATTTCTAGCTTGGTCTAGTTGGTGTTTGAAGAAGTCTGCTTTGGTGCGCTTATTCTTCTTGTAATAGGCATTTCTCTTTTTCCTTAGTAATTTGAGGTGAATAGTCGACGGGACTGATCCCCAGTTACGTTCAGCAACTCTGAGAGAGCATCTGTCTTCATTGAGTAGGCTATTGTACCAAGGTTTTGAGTCTTTAGTGGAGACTCTCTTTAGTTGAAGAAGGGCCACCTCATTGATTATTGCGATCATCGAGTTGAGGTAGTGGTTGGTGAGATCATGCACGTCTGCGGTGCCAGCAAGTGGCAATAGAAGGTTGCAGCTTCAGAAAGGTAGTGTGTTTATGTTGAGTTGTTTCAATCTCTTTTCCAGATCTTTGGTTTCGTGGCCTGAACTGAGTTAAATTTTACTGTTTCTCTGATAAAGAAGGTAATGATATGGTGATCAGACCAGTTGCAGAGTTGTATCGATTCCAGTTAAATGACGTCAGTTTTGGAGATTATTAGATCCAGGGTTGATCCTTTCTTATGTGTAGGGCCATTGCAGGTTTGGGTAAGGGCTAGATCATCCAGGAAGCTTCTGAGGCAGTTGACAATTGTGTCGTTGTTGTCATTCCAGTGGAGATTGAAATCTCCGAGGAATATTTTTTTGCCTACAGTTGTTAGTTGAAATCATATCCATGAGTTGTTCCGAAAATATGAGATTGTCACCTGGCGGATGATAGATGATGTGCAGTGAGCAAGCTGGTTTGCCGTTGCTGCTAAAGTCTAGGCAGAAGTATTCGCAGGACGTGAAGACCGGGGATGTGGCTCTATTTACGGTGATGCCACTACGATGAAAACAGGCTATACCTCCACCTATCTTATCGATTCTGTCTAATCTGATGATGTTGTAGTTCGGGGGACCTAGAATGTCCATCAGTGGGGTGGAGGAATCAGTTAGCCAGGTTTCGGTTAACAATAGCAGGTCTAGCTCCTCTGAGATGATGAGCTCAGCTATATCCACAGCATGTCTGGAAGCAGATCTACAGTTTAGGAGTGTGCATTTAAGACGGGGAGTAAGGAGGGAGCAGGAAGGGTCTTGGGTGAGAGAGACGCTTCTAAGGTTGCTATTGACGATCCCTCTATTGTTATGTCTTGCAACTCTGAGTGGGTTGGGGTGGATAGTAGGTATGGTCAACTGATTAGCGGTAATGTAATTAGTGGGAGAGGGTTCGTAGGATTGTAGAAGAGATAGTAGATCGCTCTCTGAGAACGGATTGGTGCTTCGCTTATGGGGAAAACTTATGTTGTGGAGGGGAACTGAAATCCAATTGGGTGAAATTAGTTTAGGGGAGTGATTTATGTGGTGTGATCGGTAGTTCGGGTTAAAGGCTCTTGAGGAAAAATTACGCAGAGGTTGGCTAGATATCAGATCCTTGAAAGTTTGGAGTTCCTTTTTAATATAGAGTAGAGCCAACATTATTTCCTCAAATCTAAGGTCAGGTTCAGTTTTGACCGGGGTAGGAGGCTGTTTTCTGCATGTCGTGGCTGCAGAGGTGCAGGTAAGGCTAATGTTGGAGGTAGTATTGTGTGGGAGGGTGGATGAGAGGGGGCTGTAGATGTCTGAGTTGAGGGGGTGGATGGTTGTAAGATGGGTGGGGAGGGGGAAGTAGGGGGCGGGGGTGCTCGTCAGGTAGAACATTATCATCGCAGTAGTGTAAGGTTGAGACATGTGTCAACCTAAGACTTTGGAGGGGGTGGATGTTGAGGGGAGAGTACGTGTGATGAGTATCATTATAGGGTAGTGATGCCGAGACCGGTGGGATGTTGGAGGGTGTAGGTGGCTGAGTAGAGGGCGTGGCTGGTTGTAATGTGGGAGTGGTGAGGATAGATGAGAACAGGGGGAGCTCAGAAGATAATGCGTGATCATTAAGTTTGTGCTGTCCAGAGATGTGGTAAAGCATGGCCTTGCATGGGATGGCTGAGACGGGGTGAGTGCAAGGATGCCGAGACAGGAGAGATGTTGGTGTTAGGGTGGGGGGAGCTATAGTCTAGTAATGTAGGGGTTCAGTATCCGTTGATGGGACATATGCTGTATCGGTCGTGTTGGGAGGTCTAATGTGTGGGACTGTTGGAGTGTTGTGAAGTGTGAGGTTAGGGGGGATCATCTGGGTGTGGATGACGTAAGAGTCAGACGCCAGAGGTGGACGGGGGAACAAGAAGCGGAGAAGATCGGAGTTCTGGGTGGATTAGGTGGGATGGGGTGTAGTGTATTCGGGGGAGGGGTAAGCTGGGTGTCAGCGTCGGAGACCGATGTCTGAAGAGGACAGAGTGGTAGCAGGAAGTCAAGCGCGTTGTTTGGTTTTGGTGCCGTGAGATGTGGAATGTGATATGTGTAATGTGGTATGTTAGCTGTGTGAGAAAATTGGGTGGAGATCTCATAGGATGCCAATGTCGGAAGGGGTGCTTTGCAGATATAAAGGCCCGCTCCACAGGAGGCCAATTCTTAGTCAACATCATCTCCCAATACCTCATCCATAAATTAATCTAAATGTAGAGTCATCTTTCAGATAAAATATCTACTTTATGTACTCCAGGTAAGGCAAGCAGATTACATTTCATTGGCGAACTAAAGGTGAATCTTAGAACGTATGCACGCTCCTGTTTTATTTGCAACATATCAGCTATGCTCGTTACAAGTTTTGTGGAGATCTATTGCTTCTGATGCCTCCCCAACCTGCCCATAAAGGTAACCCATAAAACGCCGGTCCTCTACGCCCACCCCAAAAAGCCCCATGTGAGCCCATTTCTGGATGACACTTTTGAGCACTTGGCCTGTTCCGTTAGGGGTTTTCACTTATTTATCTTGCTTCTGTAAAATTGTTTTAGACACAACAAAGTTAGGATACCACAAGCGCTCATTTTTTGTCAAGCATAAATGCTCGAGTTCTTGACCCACAAGTTATCCTTATCTGTTCTACTTAAATTGTATTTCAGACACCAAAAATTACTTTCTTATTCAGTCCAGCTCGTACGTCCACCATCTGAGCACGAGAGAGGTGAACCTTTTAGTACTTCATCTTACAAAATGTGATATGTCTCCTAATCTAGCATTACTGTTTCTTTAATAATTCACATTAGCAGTTAACTCTCACTGCCTTCTTAACTGGACGCAGACTGACTGACCCTGAAGCAGCAGACCCTAGTTCTCCCCATCCTCTCTTCCAGTCTTTCGGGGCACCCGGAGCCAGTAGGTAGCATTCCGGGACAAGGGTGCCACAATGTGTACTCTTAGGGCAGGCCACCGGTAGCTGTCCACCCTGTCTCCTAACCATGATAAATAAGCCTGTCAGTGGAGCCCGAGGCTCAGCAGACCGCTCCGCCCCATCTCCAGGGATTTAAGGCGAGGAGAGATTAAGGGCTCTACTTACTGTCAGCCTGTGGGGTCGCTGCTGGCTCAGTCATGGCTTTGGAGGGGCGGGGAGGGGTGAGCGCTCAGTTGCAGTCAGCAGCAGCTGTAAGGGAAGACCTGCAGGACCAGCGGCAGCCAGAGAAGGACAGTAACCTCCTCCTGCCCATCCTGTCAGAGGGAAATGACAAGTGGGCAGGCGCAACCGCCAGCAAGGGGGCCATGAGGTGCGATGCACATCAACCTCCCGGTGACATGCGAAATGCCGCATACGCAAGCAAGACACGGAAGGGGGCGTGCCAATTTATGACAGTCAGACTGTCAAGTGCACATGTGGAAAATTGTTGCCGGGTAACAATAACGCCAAAAAGGGACATTGCCCAGTTTCTAATCCGTAACACTTTTGAAAAGTCAGGTATGTGTGCGTTATTATGAAATGATCACTTGATTGGAGCTGAAGATAGTTTCTAAAGTCCAATGCATCTCAATGGGGAAGATAAGTTAAACAAGTGCGCAGCAGCAGGGGGAGGGAACCTGCGCGATTCCCTTGCGGGAGCGTGCAGCAAGGCGCGATGATTGCTACCATATGGCGCTGCGCGCTCCCGTAAGGGAATCGCCAGACGTGCACGCCTTGCCTTTGCAAGCAATGCAACGCGTGCACGTTTTTGCCCCAAAAGCAGTGCCAATGGCTAAAGGTCTCTCGCCTATAGCTGCGTAGGCGAGACCTAAAAAACAGCCAGTGTACTATGAAGGAAGAGGTGCTCGTTAACAAAAAGGGTTCAATTTTGGAAGACTTCAGGGGGAGCTGGCCACATGGACCATTCCCCCACCCTCAACTCTGCCAATACGAGTCCCATAGGAAAAGGTGTTCAAAAGAGATTCCCCCTTTCTCCTTTGCCAATTAGTTACTACTCCCAGCTCAGGGGTCAGTACATCATCAATGGTTTGCAATTGCATATACATTTACAAACTATTGATGAGTTCCTTTCTGATTCAGAAATAGGAGGGAGATGCCCCTATCACGCTCCCTCCTATTTGAAATTCGGAAAGGATTGCAAAAGGCCTTTTATGAGTCCAAACAAATTTACCCACAAGGGCTTTTGTACATAAAGAAAAGTCATTTTGCAGTGGCAAACCCTGTGATTTAGTGAACTTCAGGGTGTACGAGCCAGATGTATCAAGCAGTTTTCCGGTCCCTAACGGTCCGATTCGTAGAATCAAGCCGTTTGCGACAAGGAAAATGCATTTTTGCATGTATCATTCTCGAGCTGCGATTTGGTATATGTTACCGAATTTCAGTTTGGAATTGTGAATACATAACGATTCGGTATTAGGAAGAGGCATGCTAAGGGCGTCCCTACATAATACCGAATTAAAGTGGTATGTATGAATGTTTAGTGACCGAAATACGGTTGTTAATTATTCGCATTTCACTACCTACTTCAAGTAGGTGGTAACACAAATGAGGGACCCCTATGTGGATGTTCATAAAAAAAAATTTTAAGAGCAGGAAGTGGCTACTCCTAAAAAATGAAAAGAAAACTGTTAATTTTTCTTTTTTAAACGCATCCTGTTTTCCTTTGAGGAAAACGGGCTGTAAAAGATTGCTTTATTTAAAAGCAATCACAGACAACAGAGCTGCACATCGGTAAATGTACAACATGATCTCCATACTCACCAGTACCCCAAAACCTATACATAGAAACAGAGTGCACACTAAAATATGGCTCCCTCAACAACTCAAACCCAGGGTGTTTACAAGCCCAGCCGGGCATATAACAACCAGACAGCACACATTTATCTTTTTTACGCCCGTCAGCAGGGGAGGGGGTGGGAAGTTTTGTTATAGAAATGTTGTGTTTTTCATCAATACCACAATATAGCTGCAGTGACGTACAAACAAGATAACAATCCAATGACCGCCTGGCTTAGCCTAAGTCAGGCTCGGTCCTGAATACTATATGAATGTATGCACTGTTCCATGATAAAATAATGTATAATTGTACAATTATGCTGCCCACAAAAGCATAACTACTGTCAAGCTGTACAAGCAAAATGTACTACAACCTGAAGAAAGTGAATAAAATGTGTTTTAAAAAAAAGTACATAAAAGCAATCACAGACATGGTAGTTTGCTGACCCCAGCAGGCCACCATCCCTGATATTTTATGAATATCAGGGATGGGTCGCAAATTGCAACCTACCTCATTAATATTCATGAGGTACGTCGATTTGCGACCCACTAGAAATCAGTAAAGGAAACTATGAGTTTCATACAATAGAAATAGTGATTTCCTAATTGCGATTAGCAGAGAATCGCAGTTAGGTAATCGCTATTCCCAATATTGATACATCTGGCCCTACAATCGCAAAAGTTGTTCGCAAGTGAAGGCACTAGGGGCCAGATGAATCAAAGGGTTTTACTCATTATATGTCTATGGGAAAATGTGTTCATACATTTGGCCCTAGGTGAGTGAGGTTAAAATCAAGAGTGAGTTAGTGTGCTCCCTAAAGGTTGCTGCCTAGTCCTATGAATCTAAATACAGTCTAGCGATCAGTTTTGCTCTATACTCCATTTCTGCGGTTTGCTTGGTTAATGCAGGCCATTTGTTCTGTGTTGTTTAATGTAATCAGCCTGAGACTGCATTTGTGATTTAATAGGAGCTTGTGCCCTGATGCTGATCAGTCCACTGGTACAATCTGCACGGAGAGTTGTCATGATTTTTTAACTGTTTGATTTATTTGTGTACTTTCGCATTTATTATGGAGTGTTATAAAGCGCCACAATGTCTCCTTATGGCCGCTCTATTTCAATGGATTAACCAATGACCTGCAAAGAATGTACCGTTCCCTAGTTGTTTGTTATTTTTTTCACAATTCAGTACAGGTAGATCAAGCATGTTTTTGCTAGATGCTGTACTGCAAGATGTCAGAGCATATTAATTAAGGTTCGTGATTTGTGTTCTGCGTGTGCTAAATATTTAACTCAGGCGTGAATACAATGTTGACAAGGTCAATCCGTTTTGATAGAGTAATGCCCTAACATGAATAAAGAGAAGCTGAGGCATAAAAAAAGACCTGACGAGTTGCCAAGGTATTTTGAATCGTTTTCTTAGGAGACCCTCTCAATAAGCGCTGTGCAAATATTTCAAACATTTGAGATTTATACACATTTAAAACTGAGTATATGTAATACTGTCAAGTAATAAAAGATTTAACCACATGTTAAAATCAAGCCCGCACATACTTGTTCCATATTGAAATATAAAATCACATTAATGAATCCCTATATATCTGTGATTTGAACGTACGCTTCAAACAAATGTGATATTGATAAAAAAGAAAATCACCATGTCCACGTCTGCTCACAATGCACTGCAATCCCCATGCTTTTGTGAATGTGCCTAAAACTCTTAATTCGACAGTAATTAAAAGTGTTCTCAAGCATCCATATCGTATCTTACATTTACTATCACAACTCACAAACAGTTGCCTTTCTGTCTAATACATTTACTTGGTGCTTCTAGGGTCGCTACCATACTACAAATGCATATAGTCGCTATGTTATCTATGACATAATCAAATATTTGTGTACATGACAGCTGTGCCCGTAGAAATGATGTAATATTGAATTATCTTACTGCTTTACTATCCATGCACTTTCTAAAATACAGGCAACCACTGGCCGATGGAACTTTTACAGATGCCCTCCTGGAGACCATTTCAGACATCTCTATTAATCACACCAGTTAGTGCATCCTTGGGCACCTGAAATTCTGATACAACAAACCGTGAGTACCTCAAGCAAGAACCACTACATTGAATCTGGAAGCGCTCAACCTCTCTCAGTCACTGAGCCTACATACAATGCAGGCCATAACATGGATACAAGGTTTTGCTCTCCTGGACTCCTTAAAATCACAGGGAACAGAACTATCTGCTGGAGAAGAACACCGCATTCACCGCATATCCTTTGCTCAGTAGTTCTCATGAAGAACTATTGTCAAAACAACATGGATGCCAAAGACATAGAGACAACAAATTCATCCAGATAGAATTCGAGTCTCACCCGTCTGCGTTCTCACCACTCAACAAAATAACTGATGTTAATCAGTTGTACAATCTCCTCTACAATCTCTTTGACAGGGTGGTCCCATTCAAAACATCTATGCATCTAAAATAATTCAGACGATGCCATGGATCAATAAACAAAGGAAGAAGGTAAAGAAACAACGATAAAATCCACAAATATGCCTGACAAAATCCATTTACAGAGGCTCAACCGGATCTACAAATCTGCCATCAAGAAAGTAAAAGTGCTTCACTACTCAAACTATGTCTCCAACACCAAGTAGTAAACAAGGGAGTTCCATATAACCTTCTGAGAATCCCACAACCCAGAATATGTTTCCAAAAATATTTCTCAGTCTCAGGAAGTCTGTGAATCAACTGCAGACCACATTGTAGCAAAATCCAATAAGCGAGAAATGTGTCTTGATAAAAAGACACAAGGCTTCCAGCCAGCTCAGACTAAGCAAGAGGGAACACACAGAACAATCAACCCTTACTTGGCTCATTCAGGCAACTCTCACCGTCTCACTGTTTTTTGGTTAATGCTGCTAGCCAAGCAGCATCATTTTGTAATTATGGGCTTTGTTTCGGAAGTTAGTTCACCTTATTTTACAAACAAGGCTGTCCTGCTCATAGAACAAAGAGAAGTTACATAGAAACAAAGCCCAGCATCGAAAAAGCTATAAACACAATGTTGCTAAGTTATGCTGTTCATACTTTTCTGGTTTTGGGCTTTGTTTCAAAGGCAAGTTCAGCTAGAACTTTCAGCAAGGCATCCCTGCTCATAGTCATCCCAGGTTTCGCTGATAGGACGGCAGAGATGCATAAAATAAGGTAAGGAAACTCTGATCATGAGGAGTACAGTGTGGCAGGGCCAGTTAGTGTGGGTAGCGGGTTCAGTTAGTTAAAATGAACTAAATATTCTGTATCTATTTTTTGATCTTATACCCTACAGGTAACAGAATGTACAAAAAAGAATCAAAAGAAATCATTTTCTAGAAATCTTTGGAAAAGGTATGGTTTGTCCCCATTGCCATTTTCCCCCACCCTACTCTGTCTCCTTGGGAATGCCACAGCTTCGATACGGCCCTCTGGCATATACCAGACTGTACGGCGTGACCCTGAGTAAATGTTTGTGAGTACCCATGTTGTAGACATATTACAAGTAAAGGCCACAAGTTATCCACAGAACAGAATTTAAAGATCTAGGCAGGTGCCTCAACTGATCATACTGATCATCTTGGTCTTCAAGATGAAGCAACTGCTGGAATCTCAGTTTCTGTACAATGAGCTAGCTGTAAAGCTCCACAAGCAGCTAACTCTGAAGCGTGTTTTGTCCAAAAAAAGTGCCAACAATAACCAATTAAAATTCAGGAACACGGCGAAGACGTGACCATTACCAAGATAAAGGAGAGGTGTGGCTCACTGATTAGAGGCGGCAGACCTATAAGCAGAGAACGGCCCGGGACCAGGGTTCAATTCCCGACGCGGCAGGGTCTTGGACCAGGGTTAACGGACTCGATAATTCTCGCCTCAGTGCCTACTCTAACCAGGGAACACACTCGGTAACTCTGGGCATTAAGCTTGCCTCATCTCTACAACGGCCCCTCACAGACACCGGGAATGCCTGGTTTCACCCTGAAGATACCCAGAAAGGGACCATCTCACAGGGAATACCAGGACGGGTTCCCAAGCGGTCTACAGCGCCAGGATACTCGGGTAGAGTAACAGTGCGCTTTACAAGTATCCCACACATATCCCACATAAAGGCATAAGGACAAGAATAGAGTATACTCGGTCAACTCTCATGACGCGGAAAGTGTAAGAGTGGGTTCTATGCCAGACCTGCAAGTTTCTGGAAACCAATACTATGGGTGCACTATCACCATGTAGCCCGTAGCCACCAGAAGCTTGTGCTCAGCAACATGTATATTGAATGCAAACCTTGCCTATATCTATGCAAGATCTTGCCATGACTGGAATGTTTGCTTCTGCATACAATATTGATTGTCAGAGAAATGTATTCTGAAAAGCCTGTGTTTCATGAACCTGGCCAAGAAGAAAGATTGCAATTACTTTAATATGTCTACTCTCTTAAAGCACACTAGAACTGAGATGTAAATAAGCTGCTAGCATGAGCTGGACCACAAGAACATTTGTATTACACTGTACAACTCCTAATAGAGTAAACTGCTCAGGATAATATCTCAACCTCCCAGATTCTCTGCTGAAAAGAGCTTGTCACTCAGTGTCAGGGGGCATGCAGATATGCCTGCAAGCGCTCAGTGAAGGGGAGCCAGACATTGGACAGATCCAGAGGTGGAGGGACTCAGTGATACCAGTGATATTATAGTACAAAGTGCTACTGACAGTGCAGGGCTTCCAATGAGGTCCTACACTTACAATCTCATTGTTAGTGCGACAAAGGATATGCCATGTCATGGAAACAAATCTAAGAAGGGACAGCGAGAAGAACGACTGCGGTACAGGAGAGAAAACATCACATTGGGATTTGGATTAAGTATAAAAAAGCATACAAAGAGGAATTATGACCTCATTTCCACATGTTGTCTACCAGATTTTGTTTCCACATTAAAAAAATTGTTTTTGCTGGAAATACGTGTGCATATTAGGTTCATCGCCCAATGTTGCTTGCTATAAAACAATTCCAGAAACCAATGTAAAATATAATAAAAACAGTGTCGTTTCAAAGTATCCAAACTTGGAAAATACGTAACTTTTTCTTTCTTTTCTGATGTTACTTTAAACTTTAAAAAACAGACTCTGTATTTAGATTGTGTGGCCCCAGAACATGCTGTGCAAGGTATGTGATCGAATACAGTGATGAACAAGGGGTTTAGTATAGGGGTTGGCCATAGAACGCATCACAAATGACATAATTACTTACTTTACATGTTATATCACACATGATATCTCCAATGACAATATGATAACATCACTGCCGAATAAGACTCTTGTCGATGTTAAGAAATATCAGAATGTTTACAACACTTACCTGCTATTTTATTGCTGAGAAATTGAAACACCATGTGCCAATGAAAACTGAGGGAACCACTTACGAGAACGAATGTTACCATAAATTAAAACACATGAAAAAAACATTATCCAATTTCAAGAAGTATTATAGTTTACTATGCAATAGAGTTGTTAACTATTGGCTCCCCATAAACGAATAAACGAAGAAATTCACACAAATAAAACAGTGGTTAATTTGAGCAGGTGCTTTCAGGTGCTCAGCACAGCACTTCTTTCACGGGCCGGGGCTACAATTTCTGACCCTGCAGGTGGTGGTCTCAATATTAATTGTTCAAATTCAAAATAAAAAGAATAACATACAGTGCAGGGTGACTGGCTGGTAAATGTTCATAGACATGCCAGCATACGCCTGTCCAGGCAGGCATGATTGTGTATCACCACGTTAGTGATGATGTCATCACGCCAATCACAAATCCAAGAAGTCATCGACAAACTATGGATTGCATTCCATTCCCCTAATCTGCTGCACTGCCTGAGCCTAAGCCTCCCATTGGATAATTGTAGCTGGGGGCTGGCTTATGACGGAGTTGAGGCAAGAAAGCTGGGAGAGCGCATTTGGAACTTGGGAGTGAACGTTCTTGAGGAAGAATAAATGAAAGTAAGTGTGGACTTTCCACTTGCTGCGTAGACAGAGTAGCATATTCTGCAGCCCTGCATTGTTGCTATCCTCATCGTGCTCTATGCGGCTGTGGCCCAACACTACTTTTGTGCGCCATGGCGTCACCTGTAGAATCTGTGCGCTGCACCCCAGCATGGTAATTACTGAGCATGCATCAGTCCAGTAGGCACCACAGCCATAATTGCTGGCATTGGCAGCATTACGGCTGGGGACAATGCATGTGCTGTAGAAGGCAGGGTCACAGCAAGCTGAGCATGTGGATGCCGATGCGATCGCCATCCCTGGCCCTGCTCATTACAGGCATCACTAGCAGTGACATCACTTGCTGTGCTTGTGCAGCCATCTGTTCCGCAATAAACCCAGTCATTCTGCACTGATTAATATATGCAAAAAATCATTTTCATTTGGTGTACATTTTGTTTTTGCACTCGGTGTAGGTAAGAAAGTAAAACATGCCATCTTCTACTTCTTTATGAATGACAACAGGAAAACGCAGAGTTCAAAATAGCACGGACATGCACAGGCTGACGACAGGGGTCACAGGCAGCAGCAGTGTTATAGATGAGAGAGAGCAGGAGTAAAGAGGAGAAAGAAACAACAGGAGAGGAGAGAGATAAGACTGAGCTAAGTAGAAGAAAAGGAAAGCAAATCAGATACGAAGAGAAAGCAGCCATGATGTGAAGAGAGCATTAAGAAGAGAGAAGATAGATGAAAGGATGTAGGACAGAGGAAAAAAGCAGACAAATGATAAAACGGAGACACAGCTAATCACTGATAGAAGAGTGATAGTAAAGAGCTAAGATCGAGGAGAGAGAGCAGGGCATGGATAGAAGTGAAGAGGAAAAAGGGAGGGGCTAGAATGAATAGAGGGCAAATAAGAAATACAGGGAATAAGGTAACACACCAGGTGTGACAAAGATGATAGAAAACAATTTGAGAGGTGAGAGGATAGACTGTTAGAGCAAAGACTTAGGGGATAGACAACAGATCAAGGTTAGAAGATAGAGACTGAGGCAGTGAGAGTGTTGAAAGTGGGGCTTACCGGAGGAAGAAGTGAGCACCTGCACTTCTTTTTTTTACAAATTAAGCACTAATTGGCCCATATGAAAGACAGATGTAAAAGTGAAAAAGAATCGAACAATGTCAGGAGTATACAGCTAGAAAAACATCTCTAATGTATTTTAACATTCTTACTTAGAAAACGATACATTTTTTCAGGCACATTTGCCTAGAGGTAGAGCCAGGCACCCAGGAGCGCGGTGGTATTCCTTTAAAGCTCTGCACCAGCCCATCCGCCACTATGACTCAAACAGCTGCAGTGAAGGCTACATACAAGGGACCTATGGGTCCCGGGATCTAGTATCCGCAACTCCAGACCCCAAAACTGCATCAGTAACGCCCCACAAAGAGAAAGAATAGGATGCACACCTACCTTTCAGGTGACATGCAGCGGAGGAGTGTGAGTTAGCCCAGGGTGCTCCCACCAATGAATTGGCAGCCAGACTGCAGGCAGTGGCAGACTGCGATCTGGGCATTCCGGCTGGCGGACTGGCTTTAGTGGGCATTGGGTGTTTCCCCAGTGGGCTGCCAGGGTGGGAACCGGTTTTGGGCCCTTGGAAGCCTCCTGTCACAAAATCTACCGAAACCAGCCCTAGCAAACAGCTCAGGGAATTGAGGGGGCAGCCGAACATTTTGCCAGGGGGGGCGGCCAAGCAGTTTGTGAGGGCCGGTTTCGGTTCTCAGGTGCTGTTCGCCACCAGGAAGCGTCAACTGAGGTGCCGTACTGCAGGACAAGGTGACAAATGAGGTCTTAAGAAGAGCTGGAGAGAGGGCGAAGGTGAGGCAACAGCTGGGTGGCATCCTCTCTGGCACCAACAAGAGTCCATTCACGGCCTTGGAACCAGGAGCAGATGGGCACACCCTTCCCTTTAAGCCACATAAACAGAAGACAACAGCAATTCAAGGCTGGCTGTCATCTTTGCTTCAAACCACAAGAGAATACTGATAGAAAGCCCTTCCCCTAGCCATAAAACTAAAGACTCTCATTATAAAATAAATATTATTCCAACTCCCATGCCTCACGCAAGGACAACGCCAAGAATATTGATCTCCAAAACACAGCATTATTCTGCACATCAGAGGGTCTTCGCTATGGCAATATCGCTGGGTTGCTCCCAATACGCACTCCCTTTTGCACTGTCTAAGACTAGTGTCAGCCAGAAAGATGCATAGCCCAAAGCCCCAACCGAAAGCCAGTTAGAGAAAGGGTCTTCACAGGGGCCGTCACAGGCATACCAAAGAAGTCTCCCTGGGAACAATCTACAACAGAGACACAAGGTCATACTGGAGACTATAATGAGAGAGTTTACATCTATAAAGGTAACAAAGGGGGTAGTTTTTTTTTTTTTTTGTAGAGTTTTATATAGCGCGAACTAGACCCGAACCGAATCAGGTATCAGAGCGCTTTACATAGCACAAGTTACATGAGGACACACACTTTCATTTTTAGGCACGGGGAGATTAAGTGATTTACCCAGACTCACAGGAGGTTTTGGCGTCGTTACCGAGACTCGAACCCAGATCCCCGGGTCCGAGGTCGAGCGCCTTAGCCGTTAGGCCAACCCCTCTCCCCATAGTTGGTAGTTGGAGACAACACAACAAATGCAACAAATGAAATCTTCTTATAAGGAATAATACAGCGTCTTTCAACTCACACCTTGTAGTAGCAGAGGACAGAGTAGCTCTATTAAGCACAAACTAAGGAATCAACAGACTTGGAGCAAAATCACTCGAACATGCAAAATAAGAAAACTGTACTAAAAGACAAAAATTGAAGATTTTAGGGAATCCCCTAGAAAATCGAACAAGACACCATAATTAGCTTCCTATCTCAATTAATCTCAGAACTTACTAACATGACTTTTGAACCACCTCGTGAAGTTACATAGAGAATACAGATACAAATAATTTATCTAATGATGAAGAAGAAACATAATCGATCAATCATGAGTTTTTTATTTTTTCCCCAATGCATGCCAGGAAAGAAATAAGTCACTGTTTGTAAACAGTTGATCCATTTGTAGCAGTTAAAATGTAAAACCTGCATTTATGAGGGCACCTTCACACGACCCTCTGAACTCTAGGTTCTAGATCAGAGGCTGATTTGTGACAACTGACACACACATAAATGGCTTGGAAGTACTTTCTCCTAACTTCGTTAAAACAATTTAGAGGGATTATTTTAGTAGGACATCACACACAGTAATGGGCCCAAACCAAGGAACATAATACCAATGGGAAGCTGAGGTAGATGTTAGCCCCCGTTTTAGCCACACTTTCATAGCCACAGTAGAACGATTGATAGTGATGAACCAGCGACCTTGGTTGCATATTGCCCACATGCCTAAAGCACACGAGCCAAAGACCTGGGTCAGCCACAGTTTGGTTCGTCTTCTTCGATCCACACATCCTCAAACACACCGGTTTAATCCTAAACCCTAGTGACAATAGTAATTAAGGTTGAGTCAAAACATATCAGTAAATAATCGACCTCCTACAAGGACCCTGTTTGTCCGCATATACAAACCCCACCTCCCATGACCCCCCAAAGTCCCTATCCATGAGCACACAAAGCACACAACCCAACAAACCCATTTCCTTTACCTCCACTATTTCCCCATTTGGGATACTTTCCAGTTTGACTCTACAGGGGAAATTGCGCAGTAATTTCTCCAGTAGATGAACTTTGACCTTGGCGCCAACTAACTCAAAAAACGTTTCACTATTCTCGAAGATACTGTGGGGAGGTGACTGGAATCTGATCTTATATCCTGTCCTAGACAGATCAGGACAATTTGATGTGAGATGGGTTTGGCAGAGATAGATTTTGGGGAACGTCATGACCAACCATTCCTAGGTTACCACATAAACACTTATCCACCCAACGGAAAGAGACTACATGTTTACCTCATGTGTACATAGGACACACTCATGCATGGAATTGTTTCTTTGCATCAGTGCTGCTACCACAGCAACTCTCTAATGAGCAACCGCCCCTATTAGCTTATTAAACGTTGATGCAGTTAGGCTACAGATAGACCTGGGCCTCTTAGCCCCTATAGGGAGCCTCTAGCGGATGAACATATCCTGAAATAAAATGCTAAAAGGCATACAGTGAGTCCAATCATACTTGACAACATACCTCATGGAAAAATAAAGGCTCATGCACACCAACACAGACACTGTTAGTGGCTGGAAAATCATATATAGAGGGAGATTTGTAGGGGCACAGTGATCCTGACTGGGAAGCCAAAACCTACCAACTACATTAGCAGTGTAAGGATAACATCCCACTACTCCAGGCCACCTAGAGAAGCCACACTAAGGTCACTGATTGAAGTTAAAGATTTGATGAGCACCTTTAGACATTAAAAGCAGAATATACCTGTGTTGTGTCACATAAAGGCCATGCGAACAAAGAGAGAAGGCAGGCAGACCATTAGCCCTCCAACCGACACAGAATCCAAACATACAGTCCCACCCAATAAAAATTACAGAGGTACTCTAATAACAATCCCTTCTTAGATTGCTAATTCTTTTGCCTCCTTCCATGGTGGGCTGTATTACTTCGAACACTTAGACACACTGAGGAACAGTCAGAATGTATGTCAGAGCTAAATTTACTGACACTCTTGGTGGAGCAAACACACATCGGAAGGTGACATTACAGAGGATAAAATCAGTAGAACTATAAATGACATGCCCATCGGAATTCCCCGAGGGTCAACAAACAACCTTTCTCTGGATTTGTATAAAATTAATCATTTGCCGTACACAAATGCAATAGCTGGATCGCTTTTGCCCTTGATTTTATCACTCCAGTTAAACAATTTCAATAAATGATCCATCTCCTCTGTACCTCGCTGTTGGACGTGGCCCTTTTTGGCAGGTTCACCCTGAAACTTTTTGCCTTTTCCTAGCCTGTTTCTGTGACCTGGTGTTGGTGATTTTAGGCCCTTGTGCACTTTTTCACTGTGGTACAGTGTAAAGTGCGTGAGCTCTCTGTGTATGTGTGGTGAGCGACCTGCCCTCTCATAGGAATGCATGGGGAATCTGTGTGACCATGGTAGTTCCTGATGTTTGGGGAGTGCAGGGTCGAGTTTGGTATGTGCGAACTCGTGAGATTGAATGCTGCGTAATGATGTATGTGGCATGGATGTGTCTAGTGTGGAAGTGCCACTTCTAGACATGGATGTGCATGTGTAGTGAGTCTGCTGGTACGTGATTGGCTGGAGCCTGGCTCCAGGAGTGTGCCTGGGCCTGCTTGTGGATTGACTGTCTGGTTTGAGGGTGACAAGGGCTGGGGAGCCCCCAGGAGTTTGTCTGAGCCAGCCCTTGGTTGAATGGTGGGAGGAGATAGCACCTGGGAGTGAATGGGGCTGGGTTTTCCCCACACAATGCTGGCTCCGCCCCTGTGGTGCGACTGATGTCCCTAGCCTGGCCAGTGAAAGGGAGTTCCCCATAACCAGTTGTAGCTGGTTCTAACATTGCCTACACCCTGCTAGACAAAGGGATTTTTGTGTATAAAAAGGGTGCTGTGACACTCTGAAAATGTTCTTGTTTCTGACTTGAATCCTGCCAGGGGCGTGCTGCTGCTTGGGCCCAGGGGAAGGCTTGCCTCCCTGGGCCCTGCCCAGCCCCTGGATACCTGATGGACTTGTCCTGGACCCCTGAATGACTTTTTGCTGGACCTTTGTTGCCCTAGCGCTGGGAGCGCTTCTTGGGGGTCTGCCTGATGCCACAGCACTTGGAAGCACTTTATTTATACTTCTAGCGCTTAGGAGCGCTTCATGTGCTGCTTGTGCCCCTATAGCGCTTGAGAGCGCTATATGTTACTTATAGCGCTGGGAGCGCTTTATTTTGCCCCCTTGCAAGGGACTGCCTCGTTGAACTGGGAGCCTACCCCAGATTGCACGTAAAGCTGCCCCCACGGGCCGCCGTGCTGCCTGCGGCGACCCGGAAGTCTTTGCAGGAGGGCAGGAGGCGGCTGGAAGTCCCGCCCGCTGACCGGAAGTGGCGCCATGAAAGAGGAGGTCGGGAGCCCACCCTGCCTCCTCGAGCGAGAGAGAGAAGTAAAGTTTTCCCGCGGCCCGGGGCTCCGATAGCTATGGAGAGCCCCAGGGCCGCCAGTGGAAGGAGAAGCCATTATCCGCCTTTCCGGTCTCCCGAATGCCGAGGGAGACCGGAGATAACCTAAGGGCCCGTGATTGGGGCCGCTAGCGCAGCAGAGAGGAGACGAGGTGTAGCGGGGCTCCCGTGTCCTGGAGGGAGCCCCGCCAGAGTACCGCCGCCGCCCGAATGGAGAGCCCCGCGCTGCCGAGAGGAGAGCCGCCGCCGCACAGCAAGTCCGGTGAGTGGGGATGGCAGGAGGCAGTGCCCGTACCCTTTGCCAGAGCAGCCCCGAATTGCAGGGGACTGCTCCAACGCTGTGCAAGGCCCGGTGGCGTTGTTTTCAGAGTCCCCAGTGGGGGACTCCAACTTTGAGGCATTTTCTTTAACCAGAGCCAGAGAGGCTCCAACGACTGGGCGCATTTGTGTTCAGAGCCCACGAGGGGCTCAGGGGGCATTATGAATCCCGAGTCCCCCGAGGGGGGGGACTCCAACGTTTGGGCATGTGTAGTGTCAGAGCCTGTGTGGCTCCCACATGTGTGATGTCAAGGCCTGTGTTGCTCCAACAGAAGCGCAGATTTGTTCTGGGGGCTAGAGAGAGTCCCTGTCGCCGCTGTTTCCCAGCTACCCAGCAATTAGTGGGCAGCTGCACCGTTTAGGCGCAATTTGAGAGTCCTTGGTGAGATAGAGATGGCACAGTGGTGCCAGGCCTGCTACAGCTGCGCAGCACTTAGTGCCAGCTGCAACGTTTAGGTTTGCGCCGGTGGCACTCCCCTGACTGACGCTGCGTGGCAGCGCGCCCTGACATTCTGGACACAGGGCTTTTTAAGTCCCCTTGTTGGATGGCCAGTTGGCCAGGGGGGCTGGTATGTGGGTAGGGCGCAAGGCCCTAATGTGATTTCTGCACAATGTGATTTCGCTATGTTTTTTATAGTAATTGCCTAAGGTGATGTTTTGCGCAATTGTGTCTTCTTACACCGCTGAATGTTTTTATGCATCATGTGTTTTCCTTCCCTACACCGCTGAATGTTTTTATGCATCATGTGTAATGTGTTCTTGCTTATACCCCTAAATGTATTTTATTCTTAGGTGGTTGTGTTTTGCCTAGTAGAGTTATACTAGAGAGGTTATGTGTCCATGCATGATCTAGGCCTATGGTTATTAGGATTGCGTAGTGTGTACCTACCTTTACCAGTAGTTACTGGTTGTGACTAAGCATGGGCGGATTTTACGAATTGGCAATCCGCGAACTTGCGTATTTACGGATTCGCAATCCGCAAAATCCGCGAACTCTCGCAAATTTGCGGATTTTTTTTTTTTTGTGTTCGCAAGGATTTCTGCCAGTTTTTGAGCGTTCTGTACCAGTTCGCAATTGCGAACTTACTTGTCGGCTCGCAACGGCCGCGACTATGTTGTTTCTACATCTGGTTCATCATCACAGGTTCACAGCACCCTCTGTTTCACCACTGCCACCCTCTGGTACACCCATGCCACCCTCTGGTACATCACTGCCACCCTCTAGTTAGTTTATCACTGTAGATTATGGGGGTGAAAAAAAGCAAGCACACCTGCCCTGCTTCAACTGACATGAATTAATTTGGGGTTGATTAATGTGTCACTGAATTTAAACTTCCAGTCTGGCTGGCACCTGCTTCCTTATCTGTAATTTGCTGAACTCTGAAGGGGCCCCTCAGGAAGCACTACAGGGAATGGTTACTAATGATAAGATTGAACTTTTGCACCTGCTGAGTGCTTTCAGTTTTGTCTGTAATTGCTTTCTGTTGCAGTGTAATTTTTTTAACAGGACCTTTGTTGTATACTTGTAGCTATTCTCTGAGCCTGCTGTGAGGGTCAGAGCAGGGTCATAGAATAGTTGCAAGTAGGCAAATGAACTCTGAAGGGGCCCCTCAGGAAGCACTACAGGGAATGGTTACTAATGATAAGATTGAACTTTTGCACCTGCTGAGTGCTTTCAGTTTTGCAAAAATCCAAATATCCAGCAGCATCCACAAAAGTAATCCTTCCAGGTCAAGATCCAAATCAAAGTGACCAGCACATGAAGAAAGCACTGGGAGGAGCCTGGTGGACAGGAACAGGAAGTTGGAGACTGTGGGGCACTTCCTTCCTCCCACCCCCACCCCCCAAAATGGACTCCTTGCAAAGAAAAAGTGCAGGCAAATGTCAACCTGAGGAGTTATTCTGATAAAAATCATAATTTTCAAGGTTTATGCTGCCTGCTGGTGGATTTCTTGTGCGAAATTGCAAATTTTGCATTCTCGCAATTGCGAGATTGTCGCTGCCCGCCGCACCTACGTGTTCGCAAGTATTTACTCCCGCGAAATTGTATAGTATTCTAGTTGGCAAGTGCGACCAAGCAAAAAATCCGCTTCGCGCGGATTTTACGAATTTTCGGCAAGTTCGTGAGAGTTCGCGGATTGCGAATTTACCGAAAATCCGCAAAATCTGCGAGCGGAACGGATTTTACGCCCATGCTTAGTTGTGACCTATAATTGTTCTTTTGTGCTACACTTATTCTAAGTTCTAGAAGTGCTATTTCTAAAAGTGTTGATTCTGACAGTGGCCCATGTGGCCCTGTCCTGTACATAATCCCTTGTGAATATTGCCCGTGCCAGTTGGCACAATGTACATGTGTGATTTCTATCTGATGTGTTTTGACAATACAGAAGTTATTTTTATATAACCTTGTGTGGAGTTTCTTTTGTGGTGTGCCTAGGATGTTGTTGCTGTTGTGTGCGTGCGCAAATGCTTCACACATTGCCTCCGGGATAAGCCTGTCTGCTCGTGCCAAGCTACCAAGGGGGTGAGCAGGGGTTATTTTGGCGTGTGACTCCCTTGCCCTGACTAGAATGGTGGTTTCTGCCTGGCTTTGGCGTCAGCCTTAGCCTACCAGAAATCCCAGTTCTAACACTCGCTTTACTGCAGAGCTTCCACATTTTAAACACAGCTGTAAATGCTACACACATTCATAATGATAAATCAGGATATGCATTCATACTTGAGCAATGCAAGAACCAGGTCAAATCAGCTTGCATTTCTTTTGGATATCATGTGCTAACAATGGGTCAAGTGATTTAGACATCATTCGGAATCTTGTTACACTTTCTAGTTTACCCATCACTATTCCTCAATCTCAATGTGACGATCTTTGCCTCTTTTTTATAACAAAATTCGGAAGCTTAAGTCCAAAATTCCTTAGCCTACTACTCCCTAGTGTGACCGAGGATGGCTTACCATTGTCGATAGAACTTAAAGATCAAAAAGGTGTCCTCCTCGTTGAAATGAAAATGAAAAATTAAATGAAAAAATGGAACTTATAAAGCGCACATACACCTACGGTTTCTTGGCGCTGGGGTGGGAGAGCAAGCCAGTACAGATCGAATGGGCTAGTTGTAGGCTAATGAAAAAAGCCAGGTTTTCAAAGATTTTCTAAACTGAACATAGGATGGGATGAGGCGGAGTGCAGGGGGAAGGGAGTTCCAGAAAAGAGGAGCCTGAGTGGAAAATCGCAAACCACTGTGTTTTTTACTGTTAAAAAGACCGGGGGTGAGAAGATTGTGACTGGAGGAGCGAAGATCACGCTGAGGAGCGTAACGGTGCAAAAGGGAAGAGATAAAAGAAGGTCCCTGGGAGGAGAGAGCTTTGTGAATCAGGCAGCCGAGTTTGAAAAGGCTGCGCTGAGCAACTGGGAGCCAGTGGAGATTCTTTAAAAGAGGCTTGGTGTGGGTAGATTTTGGCAGACCATAAACCAACCTGGCTGCCTGGTTCTGAATAAGCTGGAGGCGTTTAGATTGATATGCTGGTATGCCCACATAAAGGGCATTCACATAATCAATGCGTGAAATCATGAGTCCCAAGATGGCCTGTACAAGAGCCTCATGAGAGAGGAGTCTGCTAATTTTGCGGATACGACGTAACTGATAAAAACAGGTGGATATAACTAAATTAATTTGTGTCCTCATAGAAAGGTCCTTACAGATGGTGATACCAAGGCTCTTAACAGCGTCAACAAGGGAAGGAGAGGGAACAAGTGAGGGTGGCCAAAAAGTAGAGTTCCAGGGACTGCTCGGGGGACCGGTAAGAACTAGCTCCGTTTTATCAGGATTGAGCTTGAGATGATTCAAGTTCATCCAGGAGCTAATGTGGTTCAAACAGAGTGGACATTTTGTACAGAAGAAGGGGAGGGATCAATACTGAAAATAAGCTGAAGGTTGTCCGCGTAGTTGAAAATAGTGACAGATTTGTGTTTAAGCTCTGAAATGAGTGGGCGGATGTAAAGATTGAAGAGGAGTGGGGAAAGGGACACCACAGGCAAGATGTTTTCCCACAGAGGAAAAAGGAGGAAGGGACACTGCCTGAGTACGACCCTGAAGGAAGGAGGTGATCCACTTCAGTGGCAGCCCCCGGATGCCGGCGTGCTCGACACGTTCGAGTAGGATGTTATGGTCTACCGTGTCGAACACCGCCGACAAATCCAGGAGCACCAAAGCTTGGGAGATGTTCTGGTCAGCCCCCTTTTGTAACTCCTCATGAACAGCCAAGGCGATAGATTCAGTGGAGTGCTGAGGCCTAAAGCCGGCCTGATGGGGGTCAAGTAAGTGGGTGGTTTCAATAAAATCACTCAGGCAGTTAACCACATAAGCTTCCAAAACTTTTCCCAGATAGGGGAGGGGGGAAATTGGGCGGAAATTTGAAAGAACAGCTGGGTCAGCTCCAGGTTTTTTCAGAATGGGCGAGACCACAGCTGTTTTAAATGGGAGGGGAACTATCCCTGAGGAAAGGGAGTTGTTTAACAAGGAAAGGGGGGGTATGGGGATGTTACAGTAGATTTCCCGGCTAATGTGGGAGGGGCGACAATCCTGAGGGAAGCCCGACTTAACTTTCCCTAGGAGAGAAAAGAAAGTGTCTTCGGTAAGTGTAGGAAACATGAGATAATGGACCAGATTTGGAGGGGCCATATTGGGATACGAAGTGGTAGCGGTGGTGGGGATACTGGTTTTGATGTTTATGATTTTTTTCAATAAAATAACTGTTAAGGGAATCACAGAGGGATTGAGAGGGCGGGGATTTGATGGTGACACGGTCAGGTTTACTGACTGACTGACTGACTGAGAATCATTATGCATTACCCATCTGAACAATGTCTCCACCAAATTAAATCTGGTTCTCCTTCAGATCCCTGTCCACCCCTATATTTTACATCTGGACTTAAATAAAGTCACTACAGCTCTGATGTTTAGCTGCAATCCATCATGAAAGATGGTCGCAGTCCCTCCTAGCTGGAAGGAGGCTCTACAAGTCTCTGCTTTAAAAGCCATCTGTGAATCCTTCTGATCTAAATGATTTCTGCTCTATTCCTATGCCATTGAACTGGCACTTTATTCTATCTCAGAATCACTTGGTGAAAAACTATATGTATTCTTCTCAATGTAAGTGCTGCATTTCATGCCATATCTCATGTTATCCTGCTAAAATATATATGCATGCTTATAATTCAGGATTGGGTTCTGCCATTAATGGCCTCATATATTTTCTCTCTTTCTCAATCTGTCTTCTTTTCATTCTACACCTTTGCTATTGGACTGCATTTAGCTCTACTCTCATCTTTATGCCTCACCTCTAACTGATCTCAACTCCATCAGCATTCCAATTATTATCATATGCAGTTGATACCCAGATCTCAGTTGTGTTGTTACTAAAGTAAAAAAGACTGGAGGTCGGTCTGTTTTCCAACTTTTTACAAAGCTGTGGAAAAATCTTCCTAGGAGTAGCAGATCTGAACCTTACTGCTTAGTCTTTTGTATAAAATAAGAAATCAAGACCTGGTTCTTTGCCTAACTCTTCGCATCTGTAATATTCCTTTGTTTACTACCGGGACACTTTGGTCAACTAGCAGTAATGCTGTACAATCTTTCAATCATTCATTCACTAGAATAAAATATTTAGTCCGAGAACGATTTCAAAACATAAAATTACTCTCACAGATAAATACATTTATTCTAGGAAATTCCAATATTATACCTTCTTATAAAAATGGGAATTTTTCTTGAATTGGACCATCAGGCCTACTCTGTAGAAATCATATTTTAATGTTTTAAATGTTTAACTGTGAGTTTATCATAGATGATGTTACTAATGTCAAATAGGTTGTCATCAATGTTTTAGGGGTAGTTTAATTTGTTATTTCACATACATTGTCAGAAGAAGTTCACAGTAAGGGCAGGGTGCGCACACCACAACCCAATAGCTCAGGGTAAAACCCAGGTTTTGAAAATACATATTTTCACTAAAAAGGTACCATGATACACATATGAATAAACTGCTGTTCCATACATCCTGTTAAACACAACAGTAAATTAATGTAACTTTCTTTCAAAATATTGTAACTCTAGGGAACTTTACATTCACTTGTGCATCTGTTGAATTAACTCAAATGTAGGGAAAATGAAACCCAAAGGACTGGAGTTATGATCATGTAAGATGCCAATATCCCTTACCACAAACCAGCAGGGCTTGGCTTTGGTCCATTACTTGGGGTATTATTTATTTATTTATTTATTTTCGAAATTTTTTATAGCGCAACAAATACCCTGGGGTGTCTCGGCGCTGTGGAGCTACTGGCATCAACAATCATCTTACTGGTTGAACAACCATGTTTTTAAGAGCCTACGAAAGCTCATCAGGTTAGGGGCAGTCTTAATGGCAAGTGGCAGAAGATTCCAAAGTTTTGGGGTGGCCACCAAAAAGCGCCTGTCTCCCCAAGTGGCGGTTCTTGTGCGCGGTACAGGAAGGAGGCAGGTGTTGGCCGATCTTAATTGCCTCTTGGGAGTATAAAGCTGAAAAGCTTCAGTAAGGAACCTTGGTCCTATGCCATGTACTGCCTTGTAGGCGATGCAGAGGGCTTAAATTTGATGTGGCTTTCGATTCTCAGCGAATGGAGATGGCGGATAGCAGGGGTAGTGGGCTTGCGGCGAGGGATATTTAAGAGAATCCTTGCAGCCGCGTTCTGGATAGACTGCAACTTCATTAGGACACGCTTCTGCGTATGTAGCAGAAGAGCGTTCCCATAATCTATTTTTGAGAAGACTAAGGTAGAAACCAGAGTTTTCCCAGCCGAGGTAGGGAGGTAATAATAATAATTTACAACAAGGGGTGGTGATGGACAGAGTCTCTGAATTAAGCAGAGTACTCTCACCCAGTCAAGAGATCAGGGCTAGATCCAACACCGTTTTTTAGCTCATTGCACCATCCCAGTTTCAGAAAGGGAGGGAGGTAAGGCAGTATTTTTTTGATTTTTTTCAAAATAAAGAAAGCTGAAGAAACAACCTTATTGGTGTGGAGGTCAAAGGACAGCTTACTGTCGAACGTCACTCCCAGGTTTCTGGCCTTTTCCACTGGGACAGGTGCGTGCATGGCTATATCCCAAGTCCAGAAAAGCGTCTGCAATTATGTGCTGGCTGGAGAACTCACATGTCATGACTTTCAGTCATGGCCTTTATCCAATACCCCTACAGTCATGTTCTGCTAGAACTGCACACAGGACATCCCCAATACACAGTGCCTATTCATAAAGTACCTCCATGGCCTGAAGATACCTGTTGGGTTGTGGACATAAAGGATGGGTTTTGCCATTTCAATAAGATTACGGTCTATGTTCTGTTTTTTTCATTTTTGTATTCTGTAATTGTGTGCAGATTCCTTCTAGAGCTGACCCCTCTCTGCACTCACAGCCATCTAAAACAGGTTTTTGCAATAAAGTTTTGTAATAGACTATGTTCATGGTCCAGGTACATCGAAATGGCTTCTAACTCTGCCATGGCAATGGCTTCGATCGTCGGCTTGTATTTTTATACCACCTTTTAAGACTGCAACATTTGCCATTGCTTATCAGGGCATATATGCAAGATAAGTAGATTCTTTGCATCAAGGCATGTTATGTTTAAACACATAATTAGATCACAGAAAAGGCTAAAGTTGTTTCCAACTACTTGGGTCAAGAACAAACTTCAAATGCAGGGCATAAGTGAGTGCGGTATTGGATAGGAGTTTCCAAGTTTATACTTGGGATGTGGTGTGGGTAGAACGTTTGCAGTACACTTTGACACAACTTCACCAGTAAGCTTCCCCCTAAAATATGAGTGGAAGCAAATTTACCTGAAAACTTATTTTCTGGGAGACCTTTCCATCAATTTTTTGAGGGGAAATTATTTTTCCGAAAGTTGATTTTGCTATACCTTTCTCCAGCACCTTTACAAATAAGCCATCTCCATAAACTCTGAAAGTTGGTGAAGTTTAGAGAGCATTCCAGCCTCGCCCAATCCTAATGTAGAGCAATGGTGGCCAGGCTGTTCTGTGTGTTAGAAAATACTCGCTGAATTTTGCCTCACTTGATTCTCCAGTCCTTGCAGTTTACTCTGTAAAACCATGCATGACGATGTATAGCCAAATACCAAACTAATGTCAATTTGGCCTGAGGTAAGGGAGGGCTAAGTGAATTGTAAACAGAACTAAACGATGTATGGGCAACCATTGCTAACATAATTATTCCAGAAGCACAAATGAAGAGAAAAGGAATCCTTCAAAGGCAAGTATATGTTATGAAGGATATCATTTCAACATGTGTAACACATAATTTCATTGCATACAGATCATTCAAAGAACAGAAATTCATTCCCAACCTCAATAAAAAAAACGAATAAAAATTTCAGTAATTTACATTCACAACGAAGTCGGAGTGACAAAATGTGGCCCAGTTTGGCAAAATGCTCATTTCCACTTTTTGACGCCCTGCCCTTTCCCCCCCCCCCTCCCTGTGTGTCTGTAATGAGCCCCCCACACGCCTCCAGTCTTGCTACTAAGGGAATTGTTGTTCAGTATTTCTGCACCTGGTATTACTGATGCAATATTCTATAGCATAGATTGTATTAGTGCTGCAATATAGATCTTTATGGCATTTGGAAGGTTAAATGGTATGTAATCTTTTTCAAAAACATATTTTGCTAAAAAAACTTTTCCAAAACATCCTTTACAAAAACAGTTTTTATAGCCTGGCTTGGCAGCACAGCTGTTGCAAGACAATTATGTGAGCGTCGTTAGAGAGGGAACTTTGGTTCTGCCCACATGTTGGGAGCCAAAAGTACATGCCCTTACTGGGCAGAAGTTGTGTGGTTCCACAAAAAAGTGCTTGGCCTCCAAGCAGCTATAATCATTTAGATTTTTTTCCAGCTGGCTGAGCTTGAACTTTCAGGAGCACACACATGACATTGTAATATTGTAAAGGTCTTAGATAACTAGATAATTTATGATATGTGTCTTCTTTGGCAGCAGCACAGATGGGAGGAGGACACTAAATAACCTACATTAAGTTTTAGGTCTGGCTTGGCTGCAACTGTCACCTCACCTTTTAAACTACAGGCCTATTATTCTACAGTTCTTTGTTTTCAAACAAATACCTATTACTTGTAATTCTTGCCATTATCATAACAAATTAATTTAAAGCTAGACATATTGGCATTGCCAATGCGTCTCTGTGTATTTATAGTGACAAAAATATGTTTTATAGATTTTGATCTCCCTTAAGATCATTTTAATTCACTTTTTGTATTATATCTTTCTTCTTTTGTTACTCTCTCCATGCACACACACACACATCCAAACATATATACATGTATAATGTAGACACACATAACACAAACAGATGTGCAACATGCAAAATTCTTTATTTTGCATCCATGTGTGAACATTTGAAAGATTAATGTTTTGTATGTGTGTGTGTTTGTTGGTGCATGTGTCTTTATGTCCGTGTATGTATACTGTTCCTTTTTTTGGAGAGGTGGAACATCCCATATCCCCATTTTTAGTCGAGCCTACCAGAAAGCACTAGCTGTATGGTTGGGAGGGGCATGTTGTGGTTTTACCAAGAGCATACAGGGCATTACTACTGGTAGGCTTTACAGTTACTCTAATTTGCCACCTTCTTTCATGTGTCCCATTTTGTCTATCTTGTGTTTGTCTTTCTCATGGAACATAACTTATTTACCATCTCTTTGGCTGGCTTTTATGCGTCCACTGCTTGCTTCTTAGAAACATATTTTTCTTTTTTGTTTAAGCTCTCTATGAGAGTGCATGTGTTTTCTCGCTATCTTACAGGAGTGCTTTTCTTCCCCCCATGTTACTCTCTCTTGGCTATGGGCTGCTCTCCGACACCTGCACTCCTGTTGTGTTATCTTGTCTGTGTGCTACCACTCCCAGCAGACCATGTTCCTCTCCTTCCCTCATGTTGCTTCTCACCTTGCCTACCTTGTTGCTTCTCCCACCATCTGCCATGTTGCTTTTCTCCCATAACCCTCCCCAATCAGCATCTGCAACTGATCATCCCTCTAATATTTTGTTTTAACACTGTTGTGCTGTATTTTAAAACAGCTCTTTCGTGCTACTTTTTTTTTTTTACCCCCCATAGAAATCCAAATAAAAAGAAAAGAAATCATCTTTTAGGTGTGCGTATAAGTGTTAAATGTTTGTGCATGCCTACAAAATGATGAGGCAGCTGTGTCATGGTGCTTTTTAGTTTAATAATCATGCTGCTCAGCAGCTGTGATGCTATACAGCTTGGCTAAAAAAGATACACAAAGTCAACATGACTAATAAGTGAGACCTACTGGCTTTACCAATGCTAGTTATATTTATATTGCAAGAAATTGGGTTTTAGGTTTAAGGGGTGAGAACCCTTCTCAAGCAGAAACCACAATCCCTGTCAGGGTGAACCACAAAAGTCATTATATTATCCCCTCTGCTTAACCCTCTGATAGCTTGGCACAAAAGCTGTCAGCCTTAACTCAAAGGCAATGTGTTAAGTATTTATGCAGTGCGTGAACAGTAATAAAGTGGCAACATAACACAAGAAAAATATCATTCCAATTTTGAAAAATAGAGACAAACTGTATTAAATAGTTTGTCACCAGATTGACAAAAACCCAATGAAGAGAACCGGAGATATGAATTTGTTACGTTTTTAGTAAAAACGAGTTCCTAAGAGATTAAAGCGCCAACCATGGACATCTAGTCACTAGAGACCGGGGCAAAGTCCAAAAGTTATGGTCGACCATGATGGAGTGCAGATCGGACACATGAGGTAGAGTAGACCCAGTCTACGCTTACCTTCGGACTCTGAAGAATTTCAGAAGACAAATGTCTGACAAGTTAAGGTTTAGTGGGTCAAGGTAGCTGTTAGTGTTCGACGAGAAGGCGTCTTTGGCAGGGAGTCGCTGAACAAAGTAGCTCTGAAGATACCGACATTCAGACTTACTATCTTTTCTGGAAGTCGAAAATCTCAAGCGGGACAAAGATGCAGGCTGTAGTTGCCAAGAGCTCCAAAAGGCCTGAAGAGGAGTCACTAAACAGTATTTGCAGCTGTGGAGAAGACATAGCGGGAGCTTCCACAAAGTCAGGCTGACCACCAATGCACTTGGGCAGACCAGCGAGCATATAGGTCCATGTCACTTGTCGATTCTCACAGCACATTTTCATGAAAAATTCTCAGTCCCAAGTTTTGATTTTGGTTGTTTGGGCACATTTAGCACCACTTCTAAGGGTCTTGGGCTTAGTGGGCGCCACTTAGAGGGCAGTACTCACGTCAGGCAGGACCCAGGTTCAAGGATGTCCCTTTAATCAGAACAGGAGGCTAGCCACTTAGCCCTTGGAGTCACTCTGATAGTCCTGGGATCAAGGAGCATGACAGGGCTCAAGCAGCAGGGTAGTCCTCTGAGGGTACAAAGCAGGCTTCAAGAGGTAGGACAGTCCTCTGAATTACAAAGTGGGATTCAAGTAGCAGGGGAGTCATCTAAAGTACAATTCAATCCTCCTGGGGGGGTCCTCCTCAGGTCCAGGAGGGAATTAAAGAGTGTGTCTGGGGTCCTATTTTTATAGCTGGTGACAGTTTTGCAGTAGACGAAACATCTAGAGTCCCCCTCCCCACAGAATTCTTGAATTTCCTTCCTCCCTGTCCAGGCTCCAAAGGGTCTGGGGGGACAAAAGGCTGGTACTATGTTCTTTGTGAGTGTACTGTGGCAACTCCTTTGAAAGTTTAGTGTGGCAGGGAACAGCTCTGCCCCACACATCTTGGCAGCACAGCCCATCCTTCTTTGTCTCATTGTCTGAGAGTAGTACACAAAGGCCATCTGCCAAGCTAATCACAGTCATGTGACCCAGGACACAGGCTGCAGGCACCAAACGGTTTGGACAAGAAAATGTCAACCCATAAAAGTAGCATTTTCGGAATTGTGACTTTAAATCTGACTTTACCATTAAAGAGGATTTCACATTCTTATCCCTTATTAAATGTGATAATGTCACTCAATGTCACTCAATGTCTCAATGGAGAGTCAGGCCTTGCAGCAGTGAAAAACGTATTTACGGGTTTTTCACCACCAGGACATGTAAAACTCAAAATGTAATGTCCAGCTTTTTAAAAAGACTGCACCCCATCCTAAGGGATGTCTATGGTCAAATTTAGGGGTGATAAAAGATTTAGGCCTGGCAAAGGGGTTATTTTGCCAGCAGTTTCAAACTGCCCACAGACAGCAATGGCCATCTAGCGACAAGTTTTAAAGGGCTACTTGAGTGGGTGGCACAATATGTGCTGCAGTCCCAGTAGTAACATTTAATTTACAGCCCATGGGTATATGTTGTACCACTTTACAAGGGGCTTATAAGTAAATTAAATGTGCCAATTGGGTGTAAGCCAATGTTACCATGGTTAGAGGAGGGAGCACAAGCCCTTTAGTGAAGGTTAGCAGTGGTAATGTGCACAGTCTAAGGCCAAGAAAAACAAATTTGAAGAAACAGGAGGGGGAAAGCAAAATGTTTCTGGGAAGACCATCCTAAGGCTGACAGGTCTGACATCCATGCATTGAGCCATTACTATATTGTGACAGCTAGACAGACAGACAGACAGACAGACAGCTAGACAGACAGAAAGACAGATATCTAGACAGACAGACAGCTAGACAGCCAGACAGCTAGACAGACAGCCAGACAGCCAGCCAGACAGACAGACAGCCAGACAGACATCCAGCCAGCCGGACGGACGACGGAGGGACAGACGTATGGATGGATAGAGCGTGAGCAAGATAAGCACTCAGTATATTGTTTATTTTGGGGGGAATTTTCCAGGCTCCCCTCATTACTTTTTATTTTTTTCATTTTTGATATTACTATAACTGATGCCTATGTTTCAGCTTTCCATGAATGTAATGCTAATATATATGTAATTATGTATATATCCGAACTTTGAGCTCTACCAGCTGGCCTAGCAGCTACAATGGTTAGCACAATGGTTAGAGGGAATAAACCCAGAGGGAACATATTTTGCTGAACCTAATACCCACCCTACCCTACTGTTAGCTAAATTGATTGACCTCACGGTGGTAACCCTATACAGGACACTTTTACAGACCACAGCCTTACAAAGCTGGAAACGAAGCGCATCTGAGCAGACTGCGACCCCCAATACACTCCGGTGATACCACTGTTCGGTCTGCCCCATAGAGTCCCATGTTCGATAGTCACACCCGAACAAATGCTACCATGGACTGAAGCCGGACTATAGACAGTGGGAGACTGCTACCAGGACAGTGCAGTAATCCCATTAGAGGAACTATTGGAAAACAACGGTCTCCCACCAGGAAGTTCCTGTAATATGTGGCACTGGTTCTTACATTTGGGACACTATGAGGGAGTCGGTGATGCATAAAGTGTTACATGCACTGCTGGCTACCGGGTGAAGGGGTTTTATGCAGCCCTGGTGGAGGCAACCTTCACACCACTGAGTAGGCTCAAAGGCAGATGGGAACAAGCCCTCAAAAGAGAACTTACAGATCTGGAATGGGCAAAGTTTGGCCCTTTCCTAAGAGGGTATCACACAACACTAGACTGAAATACATACAGTTTAATTTCACACATATGACCTACATGACCCCCGCACTGTGTCAACATTACATATGGAGGGGATACACGTAAATGCCCGAGATGTACCCATGAAGATGCAGATTTTCTACATATGATTTGAGCTTGCACCGCATTGCACCCGTTCTGGAATGAAGTAACAGTAAAAATAAACACTACATTAGGGCGACAGCTGAACACCTCCATAGAAGTATGCTTACTAGGACTCCTCCCTCGCCCGCCAAAGTGGAAAGCCGGGAACAGGTTTATAGATTCGGCTATGGCCTTAGCAAAAAGGCAGATAGCAATGTCCTGGAAATCAATTCAGGACCACGGATAGACATCTGGAAAAGAGATGTAACTAATTGGGAAGGCAGAGAGCAGAGCCTTGCTGATATAAGAAGCAAAAAGACTAAGGCACCGACCCATACCGGACCAATGGAAGGAACTGATAACACATTGGTAAAGTCCACCACGGACAGATGGTGAAGATGAGGGGAATGGGGAAGTGGAGGCAGAAGAATTAATAGCAGCTAAGCGGAATGAATATGGGGTTAAAATGTGGTAAGTCAAAAATCAAAAGAGGACAAGCTAAGTTACAGAAGAAAGGGACTCAATGGAGTACGTGTGTCGGCAAACCAGTAGGTTTTTTCAAAAAGCCCTCACCCACCAACCTAGTTGGTGGCATGCTTCATCATCGGGCCCACCACAGTGACACCTAATGTGTCCCGGGTGTGCTTCAACGCCAGATTACTGCGGAGCTGGTATACTTGCTGAGTGTGCAGTGTAGTGAGTGTGAAGGTGAAAATTAAAAAACCATACAGAAGGTCCCAGTACCCGAGGGTAAAACAATATTTTAATTTACTGGGCCCCTGTTGGTATATTAAAAGGCAGACGGACGTGTTGGAGTATGGATTATGGCCTCCAGCGTCCTGTGTGGTCTACATATTTCAGCCTGGCCTTTTTAATTTGAAACAGGCTTTCCTCAGGACCAAGTGAGTATGTGTAAAGTGTAAATTAAATAAATAAACTAAATTATAGTGATTGTGTTATTTTTTACTATGTGTAGCACTCCCTAAGGTGCTGTATGGGTGAGAGGGGGATTCCCTCTCGCTTTGACAGTCTTTTTTCTGTACAAAGCCTCCTTGGGTCACCTGGCAGAGAAAAAGACCGAAATTGGCGGTCTGGTTCCTCCTTGGACCTGTCGTCCTTCTGAGGTGCCCTTCTGTATGGTTTTTTAATTTTTTTAATGGTTTTTTAATGTATTTTTTTTTTTTTTTTTTTTTTTTTAATTTTTTTTTTTTTTTTTTTAGTTTTTTAGTTTTTAATTTTTTTTTTTTTTAATTTTCACCTTCACACTCACTACACTGCACACTCAGCAAGTATACCAGCTCCGCAGTAATCTGGCGTTGAAGCACACCCGGGACACATTAGGTGTCACTGTGGGTGGGCCCGATGATGAAGCATGCCACCAACTAGGTTGGTGGGTGAGGGCTTTTTGAAAAAACCTACTGGTTTGCCGACACACGTACTCCATTGAGTCCCTTTCTTCTGTAACTTAGCTAGTCCTCTTTTGATTTTTGACATATAATAGCGGGGATTCGGACTAGCTTACCTAGTCCTCACTCTCTCCTTTGATTCAACAACGTTAAAATGTGGTAGACATAACTCATGGATGGAATGGTATAAGAAGATGCTGCCCCTTCCCCCCCACGAGAGAACGCGCGCTGAGAGCAATCGGCTGAAATGACCCCTCAGACGGTTCAAAACAACCCCCCTAATTACTCCGTAAAGAAGATCTTACAACTCCCTTTGTCTGCAGAATGAGACTCCAAATTTAATATATCTTTCTTTTCCATTTTTATTATTTTTGTTTCTTTGGCTTCTTTATCCTGAGCCTCTTATGTTTGAATACTTCTATAATAAAACACGGAATATAAATAGCATTTTTTAATCCGTGGAAAGACAGGCACCAGTCAACTTCATTATAGCCATAACTACTTACCGTATACAACACAGAAAAAAGCAACCGAGCGAAAGTGAAGGAAACGGACAATACAACATAAAAGGCAGAGTTCCACATATATCCCATACAAACTTTATGATATATGTGTGCAATTACAATGTACTCGCTACAGTTGTGCAAACGTGAAAATTCACATGAAAAAATATATATATGTATTATATATATATATATACATATATATATAAAATATATGTATAGATGGGTGTGTTTGTGTGTGTGAGCAAGTTCATTTTAAAAGTATGCTTTTATATGTAAATATATTTAGGCTAAATTGTGCTTTGTGTGCTGCAGATAGTAATGTTAAACTTGTTAGAGGCAAAACGACGTTTTTGCAAAAGATGTTCCTAAAAAGTGTTTTTTCCAAAAGATGTTTTTTTAAACAATATTATCAAACGCTACCATGGGGAAAAGGTGCATAAATCACTATTCCTGAATTTCGTGCATTTTTATGGGGACAAATTCCAACTGGTTTGTCCTGGTGGATTTGCCTGCAGAGGCATCACCGTGTATGAAAGAGTGGACCTGAAACCATATAGTAGGAAAGCACGAAGCCTTTTGTACATTTTTTACGAATATATATGTGTAAGGGTAGCTTGTGGGGGTGCCTGTCAAACCGTTAGCAAGAAAGTTTTATTGCACTCTTGTTGCATCTATTTTTCTGCATGACAGTGTATTTTATTGTCAATCACAGGACATAGTTCCCTGTTTGTGAATCTAGCATCTTGTGGTTATGCAGCACGCCACACGATACCTCGAGCATACGTAAATATATATTAAGAACGATAATGACACTGTAATTATGGAAGCAGTACTCCTTTTAAAATCATGTCAGGTTCCATCTGCTCAGTAATTTACTGGCTGCCACTGAAGGTATCATTATTGTTATGCAAGCTGAAATAATGTCATGTGATTTCGAGATGGATAATCTTATTACAACATGTCTGCATGTTAAAGCTCTTCATGAGCAAGCTGTGCTTAAACATTGGTGCGGGTGTAAATGCATTTAATTTATATTCCTTTCTAAAAAAGAATGTACTACAAATCGTGTGGTGTTTTCAGCCACAATCCCTCAAACATGACAGACATGTTTCACAACTTAAAACCTTATTTTGCATTCCTCCTTTTCCACCTTCCCTATAACACTTGGACTCATTAATGTTCCTTCCTTGGAGTCCACCCATTGCTTACCATTTGTTGTCTTTTCTGTCATTCTCATTTGCCTGCATCTTACTGTCAGTTTGGCAATCTTGTGTTTATCCCTCTCATGCAGAATAGTCGCTTTAACATCTCTTTTGATTGGCTGGCCTCTATGTTTCCACAGCTTGCTTTTCAAGCACTACTTTTTGCTTTTGGTTAAGCACTCCATGGGAGTGTGTGTTTTCCAACTATCACTCACATGTACTTCTTAGTATTTTTTCCCGTAACTACCAGCACTGTTTATATTGGTATGTTTCCACTGCTGAAGGAGTCATCACAAATCATTTCAAAACCAACGCACCAATATACATCTAAATGGCCTGAAATAACAGAAAGCATTAAGATAATAGGAACAATTAAAACAAAGTTGCCCTCCAGTTCTGAGTTTTGTTAAGATTTTAAAGAAACCGGAGCACTACAGAAACATAATCATACAGTTATTGGATTAAGAAACAGAAACAGCACAATCACAAGACGTCTTTTCACAAACACAGGGAATTTGCTTGACAATGAGACCAAAAAGTGTGATTCCACCGACTTTAAAAGGTTGATAGTAGCCAGATCATTGCCTAACAAGTAAAATAGGCTTGTTAGATAGCTCAAGAGTGTGTTGAATCTTCTCAGATACCTGTCAACTGCAAGCCACACATTCAGCTGGGTTGCTAGGGCTGGAGAGCGCAGTCACAGGCTCCCAGTCTGCCTGGAAGCGCAAGTTGCAGCTTTCATGCAGCGTTAGGATTGGCCACAGAGCAGTCTGGCAGCCTGTGCCCAGAAACAGGAGGATGGTGATGCAGCGGGAGACGGCGGCATTGGAGGCGGGTTTCAGGTAAGTTTTTTTAATAAAAAATTTTTTTATCCCTGAAATACCTCCCTCCCTCCTCTGGCCTGCCCCGCCACTTTGGCAGAGGACGGGCCTCTACTACAGTTAGAAAACTAAACCAGGCCCATAAGGCGCATTTTTTCAGGCGCACTTCTGCAAATGTCATAGGACTATTCCCAAAGGGGTTCTATTCCACCCGTAGGGAGTTCTCCATAGAGGAAAAGACAACACAGGTGGAATGGAGTACCTTGTACACACATTAGTGCGCATGCACACATACACACACGCACACACACACATGCACACACACGCGTACACACACACATACACAGGTTTTCTTTATTTTCTCCTCTAGGAAATCATTTTTTCCCCGAGGAGAAAGCACTCTCCCTACACCCTCATCAAATGTGGGGGTCCTCCTGTCCCCTTACACGCAAGAATCGCCAATCATTTTCAGGTTGGCACTGATCAGGTCACAGTTTGGAAGCATACATCTTTGTGGGCATTCCCAAATGTCAGAGGCAAACTTTGCCTTGAAATGCCAACTTTCCATCCCTTCAACGGGATTTACTACTGCAGAATTATTCACACTTGTGAAGGAGAAACCCGCACTTATAAATGTTTTTCCCTTTGTGGGTTCCTGGTAGGCATAAAAGGGGTCAATTCGATCGTAAACTTGCATTCGCTACCGAATTTACCTTTGTGAATTGGCTCTACTATTTCGAGTAGGTGTATGCTTTTTACTGAGACTTAAGCAGTCCCTGACTTACCGGAAGCTGAATAGCTGTGAAATCCTAGTTTTTATTGGCTCACGTTATGTCAACAAACCTGGGTATGTAAACATTTGCCAAGCAGGTAATTTCTGCAATTCGATCACGGGTGATATGCTCTATGTTTATACAACTTGTTCTCGTGCTCCTCAAATAGTGAAGTGTTGAAAAATTCTAGAGAAAGTACAACATAACTTCATTCTTCCGCTACACAAAACGTAGTGCATGTTACAAGGTAAATGTGTGTTACAAGGTAGCACACTTTCAGCACCATACTTATCATATCATTCTTGACTTTCTACTTAATAACTGGCCAAGAATGATAAACTCTGACTGAAAAACAACCACAGACCTATTAGAAACGAAAATATCAAATGAGATCAAGCAATCAGAAATTGGGACCCAGAAATATCTAATTTTCAAAGACATTCTAATCACTGGATGAATTAACACTAGTGTAAGACCAAATGCGGAAATAAAGTTGACTTAATGCATTAATTTAAAACTTATATTAATATTTACTGCAACGTTTTGAAACGATGCAGTTTTTGCATTGCTTAACATGATTGATGGCAATAAAAACGAGTGACCCGTGTCTGATCTTAGGACTCAGTCTGAGCGTCCCATTGTTCCCCCCACAAGTCCGCCAACCCTCTGAGTGACAGATACCCGGGTTAATGTGAACACCTGGGGTGGAGTACCCGAGGGATTGCAAGTGGGACCATGAAGGCTCCTTCAGGAACACAGAAAGGCATTTGCCAATCAGGAATTTGAGGTCTGACTCCCTCTGTAATTCCTCCCAGGAATTTCGCTGCGAAATGTAAACAGTAGCAAGAGTACAGTTTGTCAGAGACTTTGGAAACAAAGAAAGGCCTGCGGTCAAATTGCTCATCCACATAGGAGAGAAAGGGGAACACAGTAGAAAATTAACTTTTTTTTAACTTTCAGCTACATTTTGCTTTTTTTAATACACTAGAGTGCATAATTAATTAAGCCTAGCAGAACCGTGACTGTCAAGCATTCAGAAGGCGCACAGCTATCTCTGATATGCATGTTATTTAAATGCCGCTCAATCTACATAGATTTGGCGTGGAGAATCAAGTCCCTCTCTAGGTACAAAAAGATAGGCTTGTTGACAAAACGCGTCAAACGTGCTTGCTCGACCCTGTTGTAGAACCGGGCCTGTAGTTAATTTACAGAAATGTGGAGGGCCCATGGGATATACTTCAACAAGCATTGCCAAAGCCAGTAGGTCTCGCTTATGGGAAAGCTATTAGTTTGGTCAGTTTACTTTAGCCTTGTTGTACAGCAGCGCGTCTCCTGTGCAGAATGGCCGAAATCTACGGAGAAAAAAAGCTAGGAAATTGCCAGTGCTGGTTGCGAGGAGCAGTACTCAGTTTTCTTAGTGAGGGATTATTCTCTGCCTCCACAAATTTGTTTTTTATTTATCTCACATCTGAGCGGAATGAGGTTTTATGTTTTAGCCCAGCATAAAGATAGCACCAAAAAGACAATGCAGAGCAGGGAGTGCTGTGCCAATGGTATCACTGTAGCATCATGGTCCCTGCTGGCATGACTTTTGGACACTTTTCTTTCTGGTGGGACAGGAGGAGGCAAGCAACGAACAGGAATGGGATGGTGGGTGGATGGGGCAAGAAACAACAGGGGAGAGGCGTACTGGAGAAGCTACAACGCAGGAGAAGTTTGGGGTAAGTCATGCAACAAAGCAGGGGGAGGGAAGGAAGAGGTGCAAATAAAAGGGAAAAAAGATCCTCTGAAAGCGGCGGGCAGTGTTAGAACACTGGACAATTGAGGCAGCACTTGGTTCCTCCTCCAGGATAGTGATAGACACACTAAGAGGAAGTAAGGATGGGACTTACTGCTTACTGGTCAAAGAGAAGTAAGGAAATGAGATTGAGGATGAAGCCAACTAATGATAAGCAATGGAGGGGCTCTAAGACCACTAAGTAAATAAAATGTCTCACAAGCTACAGTGCATGTGCGTCCACAGGCGAGGCATAACATATACAGTGTGGGGAGCAGGCAGGCAAACTGCCAAAGTGCCAAAGGTGCCACCAAACATACTGAGGGGCATACAACAACTGACAGTGCTCTCAAATCATTTGTGTCTTGCCTGAGGGGAAACAGCCTATACCTCGCAGACTTTAACACGCAGGACTTTACCACACAGTCTTTACCATGGGGGTAAGTATTTGCATCTTTACCACCAAGTACTTTTCTCACAGTTAAGATTTCTATTTAAAGAACATAGTTTTTTCATAACTTTCTTTTAAAAAAGTGATTTCCAGGGTTAATGGATGGGTTGAGGTAAAGGGAAGTGAAGGTTACTTGAGAGGTCAAGAGTGGAGGTGACTTGAGGGTTCAGGGAAGGGTTAAGGTAAAAGGAGCTGAGGGTGACTTGAAGGTTCAATGGTGGGTAGAAGTAAAGGGGGGAGGGTGACTTAAGGGTTTGGGGTGGGTAGAGGTAAAGAGAGGTGTGGAGGTAAGGGTGACTTGAGGGTTGAGGGGTGATTTGACATAGAAGGAGGTGATGGTGACTGAGGGCTGAGATGGGTAGAGGTAAAGGGGGGTGAGGGTGACTTGAGGGTTAAGGGTTGGGTAGAGGTAAAGAGAGGTGAGGATGACTTGAGGGTTTAGGGGAGTAGAGGCACAGGGAGATGAGGGTGATGTGAGGGTGACTTAAGGGCTCACATTTGGGTAGAGCTAAAGTGAGATGATGGTGTATTCAAGCCTCGGCTGAGTAGAGGTGAAGGAAGGTAATGGGGACTTGAAGGTTCAGGAGTGGGTAGAATTAAAGATAGAGTGAATTGATGGTTCAAGGATGGGTAGGTATACAGGATGGCGGGGTGACTTAAGGGCTCAGGAGTGGGTAGAGCTAAAGAGAGGTGTGGGTGACTTGAAGGCTCAGGAGTGGGTAGAGGTGAGGGGAGGAGAGGAGATGGTGGCTCATGAGCTCAAGGCTGGGTAGAAGTAAAGAGAGGTGAGTATTACTTGAGAGTTCAGGGGTGGGTAGAGGTAAAGGGAGGCAAGGGTGTTTTGATGGTAGAGGGGTGGGTAGCGGTAAAGGGAGGTGAGGGTGGCCTGAGAGTTCAGTGGTGGATAGAGGTAAATGGATGTGCAGGTGCCTTGGGGGTTCATGGGTGGATAGGTGTAAAGGAAGGTGAGTGTGATTTGGACACGGCTGGCTGGACAAAAATGGTTTACTGGAAAGTGAAATTTTGAAAATGGTGGCAAGCATACAACAAATGAGGGGAGCAGCAGGCCCAATATGAAAAAGCAAAACACAGGGTCATAAAAGCAGCAAAAAACGAGAAAGAGCAGCATAGGAGCTTGTAAAAAGAACATACAAACAATGAACACTCATAAAAAAAGTACCTCAATCAGAGAAAAAGCAGCACAGGAGAACCCTAATCAAGAAATTAATCAGTAATTGGTCCATGCTCCAGGCAAGAAAACATAAACACGTAGATGAAGTGAAGCCGGCATGGGCTCACCAATGAAAAGGAAGAAACTAGGAGTGACAGTGAAGGCAACCAATGTTTTTTTTATTTTTAGAAACAATATTACTGCAAATGACAGAGCATGCATGTTGTTTCAGGCAAGATCTAAAAAAAGAGGGCTAGCCAGGCAAGTGTGGGACACCCGAGCAACCTAAACTGGCCTTCTACATCATGCTAGTTGTGGATCCTCTGCTGTCTTAAGAATGTTGGTGTTTAATGGAAGACAATGAGTGAAAAGAAAGCGGTTGCTCGTTTCAGAGACGTTAATGCTCCAGATGTTGGCAAGAGCAACTTAGTATTGTATTGCATTGGTGTTTATATAACACAACACTTTCAAACTCCTTCTGATGCCTACCGCACTTAAGACAATAGGTAGAAGGGAGCCAGAAGTGACATACGGGTGCCTATGAACAGTAACCCTGAGGCAGTTGGCAAGAGAGACACTGCGTCATAGGTTTATATTATATTTAGACCTTAATGTTTCTTTAACTCTTGTGTTTGTTTCAAGTTAGAGAGATCACACTCTTAAGTACTGCACACATCGACTAAGTTGCATTAATTTTGAGACCCGCTTTAAAACTTAAGATTAAAACCAGCTGCACTTATAATTTCAACACATAAACGCATGGAGTGCCATCTTCTGCTCTCTACCTGAAACTTTCCCATCCATGAGATGTCAATCATTTGTCCCAGCATAAAGAAGTGTCTTCGTTTTTCCCTACAGGATTTGCCATCTGAATAGTGAAAACATAATATCATGACATGTAAGTATTGAGGACAAAATATCAAAAAGAAACTATTGAACGTTAGGTAAGTATATGTTTTCTATATCTACGTTCCTTGAAAACATATATTGGATTGGTTTCAGAAATCTTTATTCTAATAAAGAGATTAATAAAAAAAAATCCTTTTATTCAATTAGTAAAACAGATGAAAGCCGTTTACAGAAATTTATCAAGAGAAAAATGGTTAGAGTAATTAAAATCCACAAACGTCAAGCGTGTTCCATAAAGGAATGAATCCCTATCTAAATAAATATAAAATGAAACTCAGGCATCTCAATACAAGAGAATCAGCATACAGTAGCAGTAGCAATCTGTGGAAATAAAGCCAAAACAGGGAAATATGGGGAAACAAATGCATCACCTTCAGCAGTGGCAGGCAACAGCAGCACAGCAGCCTGCAGCAGCAGTCTGTCTAAGTAGAAACACGCACTAATATAGAAGACAAGAACACGTGAAGAACATTGTTGGAGGTTTACATCACTTCTGTCCAGTGGAAAGACATTTTTCGATGGTGAGCAGGCGTTGTTCTTCCTTTCCCACAGAAAACACAAGAAGACGACAGTCTACTAGCAAATATGTAAAACACATCACAAACAGTTGTGTTTCTGGAAGCGTTACCATGGTTCCCAGGGAAGCTTAATGCAGAGTCTGTTACATAATTTAATGTTTCACTGCGTTACAATGTACTATACTAGTGACAGAATCATTTACTTGAAGATTTCCAGTTAGGTCATGTTCTTCGTTTTTCAAGTAAGTGAAAGTCATTAATAAATTATGTGATTTCTATTTAGCATTATGTGAAAGTGAGATACAAAGGAAGTTCAAGCCTAGTGCAAATGGGAACATGTTCCTTAAGAAATATAATTTATTTATAAAACCAGACCATTCTGCAGTTATGATGAAGATTCTAAGCAAGTCACATTAAATTCAAGCTATCAATTACATTTGAGCATGCTTCAGAAATTTCTAAAGGTTCTATTTGTTAAGGGGAAATCTAACAGTGGCCTACCAGTGAATATGACTGCCTGATGCATTTTGCAAATTTTTACTGTGTCATTTTACCGTATGGATCCATGTTAATGTCAGAAGCAAATTATCAGATTTGTTGATTCGTTTTTAATTCAATTTTGTATCCTTTTACACAGGTGTTAGGCATGGGTGTGGAACTCTTTCATACTACTTTGGAGGCCTGAAACTCTCAAAGAGCCCTGCATCTGGATTATGATGCTCCCAATGACACCCATTACAGGCATGAGGCCAGTGAGTGGGACTCAATTCTGATATCATAGTTAGGTGGTTCGTTACCATTGAGAGCCCTACAACGAGAGGAAGGCACTCATCCTCAATTACTTCGTGCTGGGATGAGGCCAACATATTTGGACCTGTTGCAGCACCTCTTCTTTGGTGGCTTATCACAAACTATGAGGCCCTGTTCCAAATCTATGCCACTGGGTGTGACCCTCAACCCATACATCAGAGAACCTAGACAAAGCAGAGAAGATATTACATTCCTCTAGAGATCTCAGGATCTTATCAGACCCTGGTGCAGAAGCTGTAAACTGAATCCAGCTACAGTGTGCTGTTGGCAGCTCTTTCAAACAGTAAAATCACCAGAGAATTCAGCGCAACCTCCCACGAAGATGGTCTGTCATTGTCACCTCTCACATTTCCTCTGTTAAACTGCATAGTGAAGATAACAGTCCCCCATCTCCTCCCACCAAGTTGGTGGCTCTGAAAGTGACTGCCAGCAAACTTGAGGACATGTTAAGAGATTGTAAGATAATTGTACAACACAAAACCCTATGCCGGACAAGTCAACCCTGCACCTGAATATAGGCGTAACATAGTTGTTGTACCCCTCAATGCTTGTGTACAACCCATCTCGTATTGTGTGCACCAAATAGGTACAGATTGAGTCATATGTTTTGCAGAAGTATTGGAAATGCTATACAACTTAGTAAAATTACTAACAATATTTTCTTTATCATAACAAAAGTCTTACAACATTTTCTAAAAAAATAACGCTGCTTAAACATTATTTTTAATGTGAGTCGTACATGTGTTGTCATTACTAGACATTATACCCTAGATCAGTCTCCAAGATTAAGACTTGACCGATGGACTTCATTACCCTATGAGAGTAAAAGCCTAAAGGGGAGTTGCTTGGTAAATCAGTGAGTTTGCAAACCCATCCGATTCCCTTGAATTCAAGGACAGCAACAACACGTCACAAGAATTGTCTAATTACCCTTGTGTCAGTCAGGCTCTGGAGAATTGGCATGACAGAATGCTGCATCATTCACATGAGAAGAAAACTAAAGATTACCACAGGTGAACATGATTTTAAAAACTGGAAAAAATATCACATTGAATGTGTAATTTTAAGAAAAGTAAAGGTATCAAATAGAAGGTGATGTACATGTCAGGAGGGAAAGTATTAAACACATGTTTGTCTGCTGATGCACACCATCAGCATAATGCTGACAGGAAAGTTAGTCTTGTGATCAACCAGTATTAAGTTATCTAGTGAACCTAGAAGATAAAGCAGTAGGAATTAATCTTTGTGTACATCAAAAAGTGTCACGCTTCTAACCTATTAAATGGCTAATGCTACAACTCCACATGAATAACACAACCCTTTTTGCTACAGATTAAAGCAGCTTGTGGTCTTCAATGAGGTTCTTCAACTTGTAAACCCTATTTCTAGAGGATTACTTCCTAGGACATAATTTGGGTCTTATTTAGTGTGGCAGATGGGTTACTACATCACAAATGTGATAGACATTCTGTCAGCCTTATTACAAGTCACAGAAAATAAATCAGGCCTTTTGAATTTGTGAGGAAGTGACACTTTTTTTAGAGCAACCTTTATAACTCCTATAGGTATCCGACTATAAGCAAACATTAACTAATTAGGGCTGCCTAATGTAGGTGGGAGCTTGCCAAGAAAGAGGACCATGGAGTATCACAAGACTCTCCGGATACTATGTTGCAGCCCGCCACCTAGCACCAGTGTTAATGAAAAAAAATATTCTCTTTAGGGCAGCTGAAAGCATGAACAGCATAATCTAGCTTAAGAGAGTGCCAGGGCCATATTGCGAGCAGCATGATGGAGTTGCTCCTTAAAGGAAGGAGCGGCTCCATCATTTCTTTATGGACAGCAGTAGATGTGCTTGCATCAGATTCCATATCACATAACAGAAGCACTGTTCATGTTTGCGCTGGGGTGCATCTTTAACCCCTCCCATGCTGGTGACGGAACCGCTCCGTCACCAGCCTCGGTCGCGCTGTGCTGGTGATGGAGCGGTTCCGTCACGGACCGCTGGGCACGCCTGCGCGGTGCTGATTTTGCTACTGCGCGGCGCGTTCCACTGAGCGGGCGGGGCCGTGACGGTACCGCTCCGTCACAAGCACAGCGCGCCCGAGGCTCGTGACGGAGCAGTTCCGTCACGAGCATGGGAGCGCCGCACGGCTCCCCTCCCCCCTAGCGCTGCGGCGGAATTGCCGCCGCAGCCAAGGAGTTAAACAAGTGCACCAGGCACAGTGTGCCCTTTTACAAGCTTCAGGTTAGTTCACAGTGAAATCTGAAGGGGTTGCTTGCATCAGCCTCTCCGACTTTTTATGAGCAAGCAGCACATGTCTGCTCTTTGAAGAGGGGTCTAAGAACCCCTTGCAGGCAGTTGTAGTGTGTGACAGCACCTGCCTGTAATGGGGATGTCTGGGGGTCCAATACACCCTGTTTTTCCTCTTGCAAGGATCACACACAGGGAGCACACTTACTGTTCACCATGATTTAGTGGAGCACAGAGAGTGAGCCTCAAGACGGCTTGTATGCCTCTGTGCCCACATCCATAATAGGTGCAGGCACAGTGGGAAAGAACGACACTGCAGATAGGGCCAGCACTCTAGGTGCAATAGTGCTGTCTGTATTACAGAAAATACACTACAGTGCCTTGGGGCGAAGAAAATTGGCACAAAGGCTTGTTGCACCGCAGGGCACTGTTTGTAATACAGTGCTGCGATGGTTGGCTCAAAGACCGCAGGAAACCACAGTAAAGTGTACGCCCTTTCCTACTTGCACAGTCCTCCATACAATTTGGGGAGTACACTTAGAAAGATAGAAATTCTGAGAGGGCAGTGACTGGCAGAGCAATGGCAGCTGCCACTGTCTGCTCTACAGTCCCGCCAACAGTCCCTGGAGGCATTTGCCAGTTAGAAAATAATGCAGTTTCTGTACTGTGTTTCTTTATCCGCTTCTCTCACATCTCATACGTTTGTCCCAATCTTTCTCTGCCGGTGACTTTATATTTTTTCTGTGGGACACAAGTGCTTCCCACAATACAAATAATTAGTAACTCTCACGATCCACTGCAAGCCTGCGTCTATGTATTCCAAAACACTACTGAAAAATCTGCAAATGTTGGGCACTGGGACCGACCTCTGTCTCCTCTAACACTAGAATCAGATGGGTGTCAACAGTTTGTCTAAGAAGACCATTGTTGTGTAGGTTGATTAGAAAAATATTTATCTATGAAAACTTGCTGTAGAAGATTGTTGATATCAGTATTGCATGCCATAGTGTTTGATGAGAGGCTAATTAGAATGTTAAAGTGACCGTACTTGCCCTATTCTTTTTTTATCTTATCGAAATAAGATTTGGTAGGTAGGAAAAAACCTTTAGGCTTAGGCGTTGCTTCCTGTGCAATCTTCGATGCCCTGTTCCATAAAGACCGTCAGAGGGCCAGGAGATGAGCTACGTATCCTGTCAACGGACTGGTTGCAAACATATCAAGCATGTAGTGTTTAATGTATAAAAATAAAAACATAAGTGCACAGATCAAAAGCTTTTCTCGGGAGCCCACCACCGGTGCAGCTGAATGCCAAATGCCAAGCCCGCCTATACTCGATTCAACTTCAAGCCTCTTGCTTTCACTGCATTACACTTCTTGCCACTTTATTTCATTCTTGAATGTACTTTATCATTCATGTTTTCTGCCTTTGACACTGTTTTCCTGTTGTGTCTTCCTCCTTTCTCCCTTTTCTCTCTTTCTATCCTTTGCTCTCTAATGAGGAAAAAAAGTCCAGGCATCCAAAAATCAGAGCTGGTGTCCACTCCCTGTAATTTCTCGCACATATTAGACACTCAATAAGGGGACTGTGGACAAAACACTGACAGGTTTGGGAAAATGCACATCTGAATGCAAGTTGTGGGAGACTAAATCATGGAAACTCTTCAGCGGGTAAGGTAAAATGTAGAGTAAGCATTCAAAAAGCATTCATTACTATCAATATTTATGTATCTGTTCTGGAAATCATACACTGCAATCATTTGTTCAGCAGGGGAAATGATTGTAGGGTATTATGGTATGAGTGGGACACTCCACCTAAATTGAGGCAGTCATTTACTTCCCACCCGGAGTGAGGGTGGCCCTCTGTTATTGATTTAACTATAGACCATGGCACAGTTGTAATGTCATAGCTGTTATTTAGAAAGTAATTAAACATTAAAGCCCGCAGTGGTAGGTGGTGTTGTGTGCCTGACATTTAAACGGGATTTAAGCATACAGATCTTTGATATTTGCTCTTAGGATAAAACCGAGCACAGTCATAAAGAGGACATGTTAGGTCTGGTCACCAAATGATGCATGAAAATAACTGGAATTGGGCCTCCATCACATTCCACCAGAATCAATTTCATGTAAATTAAAACTATAGTATTACTGTCTAATTAGCCAATAATACATCGTTCTATTTTCTAAGTGAAAGTGTTTCTTCACTGATTGCCAAGTGTTAATTGTATGATTTGATGGACAGGTGAGTGCAAGGATGGATGAATGAGTAAGTGACTGAGTGAATGGATACATGCTGAGTGATTGTTTCATTAGGAAGTAGGGGTGGGCGGTAAATTTGGCCACTCCGAATTGCATGCCCTTTTGCATGTGATGCGGACTTCCGACCAAGTTCCGCCAACCGCCACTTGGCAGTTTTTTCCTTGCGGGCGGCTCACCAATCATAGTTGGGAGCACAGGTGAGAACTGATGTCCCCTAGCATGATTTTTAGGCACTAGGAAGGCACCTGGTGAGATTTTCCCAACGCTGGCGGGCATGGGTGGTTGCGACATTTTACTGTGAGAAAGCTGCTGCTAGAGTAAAAAGTCTACTTGAACGGAAGCAAAACCAACTTGAGAAGCAGGGTTCTCTGGCATATTGCGTGGTGCTGTTTTCACTGATTTTGCAGCACAGAACAAGCTCCCAGTGCTAAAAATTAGTCTGACAAGCAGATTTCTGCCTGTTCGCAGAACTCTGCATCCACTCGCAGTTTTCATGTAACTCCACAGAATTCCACTGGGTGAAACTCTGAGGGTTCGGCCCGCCCCACCTGTAAGGAAGCAATAATGACTTACTGCAGAACATTTTTGCAGTATACCTAACGAGAATAAATAGGAACTACAATAAACATAGAGAAATAATGAGCAAATACATAGTATGTGACCAATGGCTGTAGACACAGATAGCTCTGGAAACCTGAGTAATACAGATTTGTAAGCAATTAATTATTGTTGTCTTAGAAGAAGATATTCTCTTTTTATCCACCATGCCAAATATAATATAAGGTGTATGTTCACCCGCAAGGATGTTCCTTGGTGCTGCTTAGAGATAGCAGAGGTTTATTCTCACTCAAACCATTGATACTCATTTTATTGAACTTGGAAAGATGAAACGCAGCCCGGACCAGCTAGAATGCAAACCTGGGATCATGAAGTCCAACACAGATCCCTGGAGTGGATGCAATAGTCCATTGAGCCGCCAGACCAGTTACATGAAGCAAGGCGTAAACCCTACACCAGAGATTTTGCAATGAAAATGACAAACTTAAAGAAAAAACAACTGCTGAAAAAATTGTAAATTCATTTAGCTGAAACAATGAACAGACAGAAAAGGCTACCCGAATACCTAGCAGCTGAGAGAAGTTAAGGCACCGATAGTCCAGAGAATTACAGAAAGGCTGACTGACAAATATCAAAAGAGACTAGTGCCCATATTGACGTTATACAATAGTAACTCAGCTACGTTCCATAATGAAGAAATGAAGGCTACAGAGTACACAAAAGAAGGACTGTAAAAAACAAAGTTCAGCAATATATTTGCAACTCACGGCACTGCGCCCCTGTGATAATTATGCCATTGGTTATCCTTTTGCAAGGTTGAAGAATAGACTCGCATGCGGCAAAAGTGAAAGAAATAGGATTGGAACTAATGAAGGGAGTGCTGAAAGGTCAGAGAACATCAGGATGGTGGACTAGAACGTCGGAAGTATTGTGAAAATTATAGGATGATAGGAAAGACTGCCAGCAGTTTGATACGATATAAGGTTTCCAAAGGCCCAGGCACATAACACAAATCTGGACACTGTCATAACCAAAAGTATGTGTACACGATATATAGACACAGCACCAATGAAGAACCAGTTCCAGTACTTTTTCAGACCATCACAAATACCCATTCAATTGTATTATTAGTGCATTATATCCAATGGCGCCTGCAATACTGTCAACAGGATACCTGTACCATTTGTGGCAGAGTATTCCATCCGCCAAACTCTATATCAGGCCCTTTGTATTTATGTGCAAATGATATCCAGAAACAATACAAAGGAAATACCAATATCTGCATGCTTAGCCACGCCTATAAAGCACTATTGTGCTGAATAGTAACCCAGTAACGCCACCAGACTACAGAATGCCAACTGTGGTACACCCACCCCTGTAATTCATCAATGATTCTGCGCTGCAAAACACCACCTAGTAACAGCATGTGGTAATGCACCATTTAAATTCAGACAAGTTATCAGCTAGATCTCCACCTAGTAATGGCCTGTGGGACTGCATCTTTCTAAGTAACTTAGGGTCAGATGTAGGTAGGCTTTTACCGGTCGGTAACGGCCGAAACCGGCCATTACCGACCGGTAATAGCCTTTTCCTATGTAGGTGTCATATTTACAGATTCGGTAAATACCGATTCGGTATTTACCGAATCATCATTTACCGATTCGGTATTTACCGAATCAGTAAATGAGATGTAGGAAGCACTTTAAAGAGTGCTTTTGTGCTTTAAGGATTCGTTATTTACCACCAACTATTGGTTGGTGGTAAATAAGGAATTCCTGTGTAAATGCAAATATGTGCATTTACACCTGTGCCATGTGACAGACATACGTGCCCTTAGGGCATGTATGTGTGCCACATGTCCACACAAGCACTAATCAGGGGTGCAGCAGGGTGTCAAAGTGACACCCTGCCACCCTTGACTTTTTCCCAATTTTACCGAATCTGTATTTACCGATTCGGTAATTGACATTCATTCCTATGGGCCTCCAGGCCCATAGAAATGAATGGCAAATACCGAATCGGTAATTACCGATTCGGTAAATACCGAATCTTACCGATTCTGTATTTTTTACCGAATTTTTATCTACATAGCAATTACCGATTTGAAAATACTGAATCGGTAAAATTCGGTATTTTCGAATCGGTAATTTACAATTACCTACATCTAGCCCTTAGTGATTCTACAGAACCCCATATATATAAGTAGCCTTTACCAGTGCATCCTTGTAGCTCAGTAAAGATGGTTGAGCCAGTGGTCGAAGTATGGAAGCAGCAGTGGAATAATAACATGGGACAATGAGGGCAGAGAAGAGTGTAGGATCCAGGACAGGAGGCTCGTCATTCTTTAGTAAGGTCCTTCCTGTTCTGGTAAAAACAAATAGCTCTGGATGTCAATTGCACATCAGCAGACCACAGCTAATTGAGGATCTATGCTGGATCAGTGTAGCAGCAGTTAGCTTACTAGGAACATTTCTTTGATGCTTTGACTTATTTTGACATTTACGTGTTATTCTTCACTACACCCTTATTAGAGGTGCGCCTATGCACAAGCCAGCTTCAGTGAGCTATGTTAAAAGACAAATTGTAAAGCACCATTTGAGGATTTGCTTGCTTTTTATACGACATTCCTTTCTTAGTTCAATAAAAATGCAGCAAAATGTCAAGACTGCAAAATGTCACCTATAAAGTTAAATTGTACTACACTCTGGAAATTCAGCAGTGTTATCAGCCAGAAATGTAGCCCCACTTAGTAAGGACCTATAATAATGCATCTTTCTAATCCAGCAGTACTGCAAAACACCATCCAGAAGTGCCCTGCTGTAATTCACCTATGTAACTTGTAGACAACAGAATACTACCTAGTAGAAGCGTGGGATATTGTGTCCCTTTTTATCCAGCATTGGTTACATGATTAATTATGCATTTCCTAGCCTAAAAGATTTTCCAGCATGCTCTAGCCACTGATCAAAGTGAAAGAAGCACTATTTATAATATTTTAAACAGGAGGAGGGTGGAGCACACTGCTTCACATCCCAGCACTCAGTTCGCTCTGATGCATCCCGATGCATCATAGTAAATGCAGTGCAGTATAACACGTCAGTGTCACGCTGAAACCAAAAAAAAACCATGTGTCTAGAGATATATAGCAATGTCTGCACCAACTTTGGTGAAAAACTACAACTAAATTTCCAGTAAGCACTAATTTTGTACTGCACTTACCAGGATGCAAAGGGGCGAACTGTGCTGGGATGTGAGACAGTGTGCTCCCAACCCCCTTTCAGTTCAAAAGGCTCCCTTGAGCCAGCAAGCTGACAAGCTTTGGAGATGCACCTGTGTGTCTGTGTGTGGTACTGTGACCTGAGAGGAATTTGGCAGCATTTCCAGCAACCCCAGATGACTTTTCTCTTGCTTTCTACTACTGCTGCTCCCTACTGAAGAAGGGCTAAACCCAGAAACACTTGTCTTGAGATATACAGCAATGTCTGCACCAACTTTGGTGAAGAACTACAGCTAAATTTCCAGTAAGCACTAATAATGTACTGCATTTACCAGGATGCAAAGGGGCGAAATTGTGCTGGGATGTGAGGCAGTGGGGCCCCAACCCCATTTCTGTTCATTAGGCTCACTTGAGCCAGCAAGCTGATGAGCTTTGGAGATGCACCTGTGTGCCTGTGATTGGTACTTAGATGTGAGAGGAATTTAGCAGCATTTCTAGCAACCCCAGATCAATTCTCTCTTACTTTCTACTACTGCTGCTCTCTACTGAAGAAGAGCTGAACCCACAAACACGTGTCTAGAGATATACAACAATGTCTGCACCAACTTTGGGGGAAAACTACGGTTACATTTTCAGTAAGCATTCATTTTGTACTGCATTTACCAAGATGCAAAGGGGCGAACTGTACTGAGATGTGAGGCAGTGTGCTCCCAACCCCCTTTTTATTTATAATATTTTATTGGGAGGCAAAAAGATGATTGAGGGTTAAAAGAGCAGAAATATTGTTTTTAATTCATATTGTTCACACTCTGGTGAAGTTTAGATCAGCCACCAGAGGGGAAGTGAGGAGCAGCTTTTAATTAGTTTGATAGCAGAGAGTTCTGTGGGCAAGTACCTAAAAGAGGTTGGTTTCACTTGAGGCACAGCTGTTATTCCACAGTGAGGTGACTATTTGTCTCATTAATCTATTTTGCCCACTGTACATTATTTATATCTATATATCTATATATCTATATCAGCAAAACCAAGGGTGTCCCCAGAAAGACATCACACCTAGGGGGTTTTCCACTCAAACACCTCCGGCAGTGGCAACCACAGCATAACTTTGCTCTTCCATTATGCAAATCGCTAAACGCGTTTCGAGCCGTCGCTCTTGATCACTAGCTTACAATGAAAAGCCCAAGGCATCAAAGTGTAACGGAACCATATTTTATTTCATCACAGAGTCCCGCCCCATTGGGCGTCGTCAGGCTAGGCATTGTGGTAATTGCAGTTCATGCTTGACAAGACTCAAGTTCCCTAAAAAACCCCAGTGGGTATTGATGCCTCAGTGTCTCAAATCAAAATTGTCCCCAGTGGGATTGTATCGTAATGTTTATAACCCCCACTGGGGACAATTTTGATTTGAGACACTGAGGCATCCTATACAGGTTATTTCGTTCTGCTGGTAAACTGTGTACTGTAACAAGAAAATCAAGGGAGGCTTCTCCCGAAAAGGTGTAATGGCGGCAAAGGGCTAAATAAATGAATGCACGAAGAAATTGGATCTACGCTCGTTTTCCCATGAGTGAGTTGGAGGCGATAGCGAGGAGTAAAGGATATATATATATATATATATTTTTTATAGATAGATAGATATACATATATAATACACCATGATATAATACAGTGACTGCTTAACCGAATCAATACAGTATTCCTGGTATTTGCCAAGAATAACAAACAAGAAAAATACAAACCTGGCTAAATGACATGAACCTTAAAAGCTTCAAACCCCCCAACTTACACCGATTATCAAGTCACTAAGATACACCCTAGTAAACGTCGCCGGCTCAACTCTGAAACGGGGACACCACACTAAGAAGTATACAAAATTAAATACAAGGCAACAAGCCATTTCCATCTGTCCACCCAGGATCTAGACCAGCACCCCCATATCCATCACTGCTGCCCCAACATTCGCACAATTTAGGAAAGAGATAAAGACACCTCTTCAAATAACACAAATTCACAATGCATTAGCCATCCACAACACAGCTTCCGCTCCTATCACTCATTTGCTTTGTGCTCGTCTTTGACCCTGTACAGCACTCAGCTGCCTTTTGGCTAGGTTTCCGCTATAGAACTACTATGTACATAAATATATATATATATATATATATATATATATATATATATATAAATACATACAAACTGCAAAGAGAAAATATCCCTGGACACTGTGAGTAACTGTTTTATGAGGCGTTAGCTAAAAGGTTGCTTGTCTAAAGCCTCTAGTCTTACATTACAGCCTATCTGAAATATAATGATACCTGGGCATCCAAGTAATACCATGAGATAAGTCCTGCGGTCTGCTAAACACATTTTTGTCATGCAGCAGCAAAAAAACAAGCCTGGACAGCTGAAATTGTATAGTGTGACGATGTGAGAGACATTAGGGTGAAAGAGAAAATCCAAACTGAAAGGTGCAAAAAGAAGAAACAGTGCATGGAGCGCTACGGAGACGGTAGGGTGCAGCAAACAGTAGATAACAGTCACTGTGTTTATATGCTGCAAAGGCTGATGGCCTTGATCATTGGAGGACCCTCATCCACCCATATAACTCCAGTCTGAGGAAATGTTTCAATATATTTACGTATGAGTAAGTGATATTTCTATAGTGTGACCGCAGCCAAGAGGTAGGGAGCACTGTAAAAGGTGAAACTTCAACATAAGGTCAACAAGTGGTGATGAGAGGTAGCTGGTTTGCAGACTGTAAATGTATTGTGATGTCGTTTTCTTGAAAAAAAGATGCATCTTCAACACTTTCCTAAAGTGGCACAGCGTTGGACACACCTAATGGACACAGGGATGTTGATCCCTAATTTGGTTGCGTAAATGGAAAAGGCATAGCATTCCAATCTTCCTTCGAGTTTGTCAAGTATATTTCTATTCAATCCTCTGCTACAACATAGCTAACCTTAGGACGGATCTCAGCTGGGAACCGCTCTATATAAAATTCCATGCTTGTCCAGAGGGAATTTTTTTCCCAAAAGTGCTTCCCCCACCATGCTTTTTAAATTAAATGAAAAAGTTTACATTCTATGGAAGGTAAAAAACAAAGCATCCTTTACATTGAATTATAATTTTTTTAGAATATGGTAAACAACAAGAAGTATTTGTGGCCATTCAACAAAGGGTACACAACAGAACATGATATAGATCCTGAAGAACATTCCAGGATAGCTGACACATTTATTTCAATCTACCTCCTTTCACTATCTTCCTTTGACCATTCGAATTGGATATGGCCCAATTTCAAATTGAAATAAAAATGTGAAACCTACCTATAAGTCATCATAACCAAATAAGGCTCGGTTTCAGTAATGTATATGTTGCAGAAATTGCAGGCTTCTCCAAACCTTTGTTTTTACAGACTCTAGTATATCTTTCTATACACATTGAGACTTTATAGCCTTCCTAAATCCTTAAATCCTTTAAATATTGAAAAGTACAGCAGAATTATAAATGTTGACTAGGAAACCAGGGATTAGAATGGCTTAAGAGGCCATATATTTAATTAACTTGTGCCTAAAGTCCCCTCTTCTCGCTCCCTCATGGCCCATCTCAGACCTTTCATTCTTTACTCATGAACCCGATTTAATATCTTACAGCTTTAAGTGAGGCGCATTACCACAGGGGACGGAATGAAAACCAAATAACATATTTCAACCACTTGTACCCGTCCCAACATTTGTTTTGGAAAAAATCCACTACCTGAAGGAAGACTAACAGAGTTTCACCTTCATAGACCCTCCTCAGAGACTCAATGTCCCATTTCCCAGTGTTCTCAAAAATTGAGGAAGGCCTACTGCCACACATTTCCCATTTGTAGTAGCATTTTTAATATGTGTATCCTGTGAGAGGTTACATATAACTTTATTTCGAGGCATATCAATTATTTGACAACTTCAAATGGAATATTACCTAAACATCAGGAAAATATGGGCCTTGGGCATGAAAAATACCATCACCTTACGTTTTATTCATATTTCGTACCCTGTGGTTAGTGATACTTAACATTATAATGCATTCAGTGGACATAGAAGACCACACATCTAGAATGGCTAAGTCATCAGCATATAAAAGCACTTACAGTTTAGCCAAACCAGTTCCTGAAGGGAATAAACCCTACTTCCATTGCAGCATTTAAATGAATGTAATATCATCTGAGGCATGTTGACTATAAGATCACCATTTCCTCAGGGCAAATGCCAATCTCTACATGCATTCATACGTTGCCCTGTGTTTTAATTTTTAAGGTCAATATTCACAAAGCTTCAGCAATCAGTTTTTGGTGTCCAGAATTAGCGGTTTTCCTCAAGAATAATAAATTAAAATGTAGAATGAGTGTCCAATGACTCTTATGTTATGAGATTATTTCATAGCACTTTTTTGTAACTATAGCAAATAAATACATTAAAAATAAAGCAGCACACATATGCCCCCCCACTCAAAGCACACTCATCCAGTTATTTTGGACTTCTCTTCTCATGAATTAACATTGTGTCTGTTTTAATATTCTTTTAATCTCCAAGAATCACTTCATAAATTATCCAAAACTTGTCTAGATGCAACTGGTGGAGCTGGTATTAGATTCTCCTCAAAAGTCACAAGTAAACAAGTGTGCCTCTTTGCGATATTTGCTTTGGAATGTAATGAGGTCGTAAATGATTGTTGTACATACACTGCATTAACAACAATAGACTTGCTCATATTCAATATATTTGCCCAATTAACGTAAAAGCTGCTCTTTCTCAAAGATGTACTGCCATCCAGTTAAAGGTGAGTCTGATCTTAAGTTGTTTTTTTTAAGGACAATGCAGACATGCCTACTTTCGAGCCACATATATATTTGCCCCCCACGTAAAAAAAAGTTACTTTTGTTAAGGTACTTAAATAGGCACTAAAGACTACAAGAGAGGAGACAAAACCTTTTCTGCATTATTGAATGACAAAAAACAAAAAATACTTTTTGGGTGTGCAGAGAATTCATGGTGTGTCCATGGATGTCATTTAGGGGGTGCCATGGGTCGACCCCTAGCTTGCCCTTTGCCACCCCTGGCACTGCCTTTTCGAACCTTGGCCTCAGAGGTGGCACAATCAGTGCCAAGAACACAGGGGTGTCTTGCATTATCAGAGTCAGGTTCTAACATCGTTTTCTTCTCATTGTTATCTATTTAATAGTTAATAATAGTTTATTATTCACTATTAGTGTAATAATAAGTGGAGCAGAAATGTATTGACCTTCACTAGCATCTTAAATAAGAAAAATAAAATAGTTTTAATGTATGTTGTGTGCGTGCATGTGGGTGAGAGTGAGTTTGAATATTTTTGTATATGGGATGGTGCATGTGTGTGTGTCTGTCAAAAGGAGTGAGTAAGTATAAGTGAGTCAGAGTAAGGGTGAGTCAGAGAGTGCAAACTAGTCAATCAGGGTGACAGTGAGTGCACGAGAGTAGGTGAAAATGAATGAGTGCAAGTCAGTGCTAATGCTAGAATGAGTGTGAATTAGTGAATGGAAGTGAGCAAGTGTTGTTGTGCTTGCAGATCAGCTGTTGGACCTGGCATGCTTCCTGACTTATAGAGGTACTCTTTGACATAATGTTGCAATGGAATACTGGAGGTAATGCATATGGTATACCCTCGGCAAAATGCTACTGCTGGCACTCTGTGGGTAAATGTTGGCTTGGAGCACCCATGAAAAAAATGACAGTGCTAGGCTCCTGGAAGAAATTATTGGCATAATTGGCACATGCAACAAATTGCTTGGGATGGCACAATGGAGGAAATTCTTGGCATATGGGAAGACAACAGTGGCAAGGTCATTGGACCAGCCATAACAAAATGTTGTCCTTGACATATTAGACATAACCTTTAACATAAGGGACCTCCATAGTGCAAGAGAAGCAGTATTAGGACAAGTCAAGCACTGGCATTTTGTGTGTAATGCTTGGGCAAAAGTGACCACCTTGGAAAAATGCTGGTCCTAGCAATGGAAGTATTTTTTGACATAAGGGGGCATCCATAGGACATTATTAAAACATAATTGGGTGAACTCATGTGGACTGTCAAATGTCAGTAGCTTGGCACACCATGAAAAGACTTGAATATTTAGTGAGTGCTTTTGAGAGCCTATGGCTTTTTAACAAATTTATGTGAAAATTGTGCATTAATATGCACTAGTAAAGTCCATGTTTTTCAAACATTTCACAGGGAAAAGAAAACCCCAGTCTTTGTTCTCCCATAGAAGAATATATACCATTAATTATGTAAATATGTAACTTCAGCAATGTTAATTATTGTTATGTCATCAGGATTAATGTCATGTGACATCACTTCTTGGGATGATGCAGGGTTCAAGGTCATTAGATGTCACTTCTTGTGAAATCATCAAGGTCACAGGCTATATGATGTCACTTCTGCATTTGGCATTTTGATGAATCAACGTCCATGTGTGTGTCCCCATTCAACCCTCTGAGATGGCGTCACACGATCATTTAAGGGAGGATCGTGCCACATAATACAATCCAAGCAATGATGGAATTCAGATTTGTAGGAATCAATGTAAGGTCATTCATTTATTTATTTATGTTCTATAATGTGCTATATGTTTTCTTTCAGTCACTTCAGAGAGATGATTTTCCCTCCCTCGGCTCATATGACAACATTGTCAACAAGGAAGGTGAAAAACAAAACCACACAAAATGTAACCACTAAACGTGTAATACTGCGACGGAATGCATGCCACTGCTGTCATAAGAGTACGGTCACATTCAGCCAAAGAATTAATATCATTTTTATATTACATATTTTGGAATAAAAGATAGGTTTAATAAGAGGAGAAGTTTTCTTGATATAAATAGGAAATATAAGAAAGAGCAAAAAAAATTGATGCGTGTTTATTAAATAAGAGAAAGATGCAATTAACAATATAAGTGGATGCACCAAGTGTAATAAAGCTGATCTATATGCATTTTTTATACTATACTTTTTTATGTGCATCAGTTATACACAAATGTGTTTACCCTTTAGACTGCCCTTATGAATATAAGCCTTAAAAGGTGTCGCTAGGCAGCCCTTGTGCCATAGGTATGTTACGCGTTCATAAAGGATCCCAGTTGGTGGCCATGTTTTTATAGGGTAAATTTTCTCCTTGGGTGCTGGGGGTGCGGAAGAGAAATTTGGCAGTGCCCAATCAGAACACCTTATTAATAAGCAAATAAAGTCACTAGTGATGCCATACATTCATAGGTTGGGACTGTGAGGGATTCCCTAACCCCTCTAAGATCTCTCCAGGATATAGCTCCTAGGGGGCCATTACTGCTCTCAGCTCCTCACTAGTCATGCCAACAATCTCAAGACACTTTCTCCTGTTGGGGTAAATAAGGATGTGAGAGAGAATGCGTATGGAGCAGCCCAGCTCCTAACAACCAACAAACACAAAATGTCAGATTGGAAAGGGTGGACTAGGATTGTTCCTAGTAACTCTCCATCAACCCCAACTTTTTGGTTCAATTTCACTCAGCTGATTCATTTCACAATGCTTCACTCTCACAAAGGATCATTGTGAAATGAGTAATTTCTGTGGTTGTGCCCCAGTAAGGATCAAGGCACTGTTTGGATTTTGTCTTGGCCTACAAAAAAATCCAAACAGCATCTGGCTCTATGTTGGAGCGCAGACAAACAGTGTTGCACCCAAGCAAGAGATCACGCACAGTTTGGATTTATTCTGAGATCACAGAGCAAACCCAAACACCGTTTGGCTCCATGTCGGCTGTACCCGAAGAAGAAGCCGCCGCACACAGTTTTGATTTTTTCTTACCCTAAAAAAATTAACATCTAGCTAGCATCTGTCTCCTTGCCGTCTGTGGTGATGAGATATATGTATGTTAATTTAAATATATATATATATATATGTATATATATATATATATATATATATACACACACACACACACATACAATATGCATACATTTTTGATAGACAATCACTTAATGTAGTGTTTTGTTTCAAAAATGGAATGGCTAAGAAATGGATGGAGGGAGGAGAAGTAAGTGACTTATTATTTTTTAGACTGAGAGTGGTAGGTTTTAGAAATGTACTAAAGTGCATTCTGGGTACCACGAGGGAAGCAAAGATGCAGATCTGGCTTATGTCACACACATAAAAATTGGAAGCAGAACCCAAACACAGCACTAAAAACACCAATGACAGTAGCTAGTAGAAAGCAAGTTCACATCCGTCTCGCTACTCAAAACAAGTGTCACATGAAAATCCTTAACAAAAACCGGCTTCCGACGTGTACCTTCTTTATTTTTAAAAAAAAACCGTAACCTTCTTGTACTGAAACGTGTAGATATAAACACAACTATAAGTTGGGGGATTAGTGCTAAAAAAATCGTGATATTTTTACATAAACCTTTCATTAAAAGAAAACATGTTCTGGCTTAATGCACCGCGTTTTTGTTTGTCATATGAGTTGGCTACCAGAACTTTAAAGCAGTCAGCAAACGTCCTCTTGAGAACGGGGTACCTTCGTTGCGTCAGCAGAAATGTGCACTGGCAGCGCGACGCCCCAAAATGGGCTGCTGGCAATGATGAGTACACCTGAGCCAGAGAGGACTTCAAAGTGATGCGTCAGCCCGGCCCCTGCTGCTGCGCGTGCAGCATCATTCCCCCCAGCTGCCCCCGCGAGCCAATGAAGAGACCGAAAGTACCAGCAAACCGCAGCCCGTGGGTGACATTCAGCAGCAGGGCTGAGTGACAAGCGTCAGAGAAGCAGGCAACGCGCCTACACAAGCAAACAGATGCCCCCGGGCACAGGGCATCACTTGCTCCACGGGGTATGCACGGGAGCCAGGGCTTGGGCTCCGGGGAGGGGCCGGCGATGCTCCCAGCCCTCTGCTGATGAAGCAGGAACCTGACCGCGGCAGAGGGGAGCCATCTGCTCCTCCGCCTGCGCGTGCATCTGCAGTGCCTCACCCTTCGGGCTGCGGGGGTGCAGGTAGGCCCCACGCCTCTGCAGGTGGCAGCGCCCCTAGTGCACCAGGACTCACCGATCATCTCCTGCAGCTCGTAGTCATCCCTGCAGATGGGCCACCCGGCGGCGGCAGGGGCGGCTGTCACCGCCGGGGACTGCGGCTGGGGCGAGGGCGGCGGCTGGGGCGGCGGGGACTCGCTGCTGGGCTCCGCCATGTCGATGCTGCTGCCGCACCGCGCGACCTTCCTGAAACTTCACTTCAGCGGCACCTTTCACCTCGCGCGGAGGATATTTGGTATCCCAGGGAAAACGTGTATCCCCGGCTCTACGGCTCTCTTCGGGGCCCTTCCCTATTGGTCGGCTCTGACGGCCCCGCCGAAGGCCCGCCCACCCGAGGAGAGGCCAACGCAGCCCTGCCTCGCCCCGGGCAGACAGAAGCAGCGGCGGCCGAGATGAGCCGGTCTGTCGGTGCCCCCGTCACTGTCTGCATCGGTACACCGAGCCAGGGTGTCACCGTTACAGTGCAAGACGGGTTGGGTTTGTTTACCTTATCATCAGCACGACTGTCATATGACAGAGCCTCACCGTGTAAAACAAATAGAGACAATACACGGGGATCTGGAGTGTGAAAGAAAAATAAAGAAATGCAAACAGATAAACACGAAGTGAAGAGGATGAAAGGGAAGGAAACAGTGATAGGAAGGAAATAATGGAGATAAGAGAGCGAACCGAGTTTTGGGTGTGAAAATGAGAAAGAGAATGAGAGCGAAAGCATGGGAGGAAAACGGAGAAAGGAAACATATTAGGGTTAAAGTTATAAAACACCATCAATCTTCCCTAAGGCACTTGAAAGTTATACCATGGACAGCAACAGCAGAGGCTTCCCTTATTTGTATAAGGGCACATATATGCAACCTGGCACGAAGTTGATTGACACCTAAGTTAGAGCAGTATCTAACTTGGGTGGAAAAACCAAACCACAGATTCTACCTCACGAGGTTTAGGCTAAGTTCATTGGTTGTTTTCCTTAACTCTGGCTCTTGGTTTCAATCTCTTCCGGGCTGCCCATTCAATAACTTCTCAACACAAACAGCAGCGCATTTCGTACTTTTTTTGCACCTTAAAAAGTAGCTTGATAAAACGCTTCTTACAATCACTTTTAAGGCACAAGCAGTTTACCTCGCACCAAGAGGGGCTGATCTATTTAAAATGTTTAAACACTCCTTATATTTGTTACTCTGTCCTCGACTATATTCTGTCTGCAATGAAACTGAAAGGGAGGTATGCTTCATAAGGATACTTATTTTAGCCCTGATGAGATTGTAATTAGTTTTAAATGAGTGCTAGTCATCAGGGGTTCTAATACAGTAATTTATACAATTGACTACATGTATACATACATTATATTTAATGATGTTTTAAATCAGTTTTTATTGATGTGTGAAGTTTTCTGAAAAATTATATGATGTATAATGTATTTTAATGTTGTGTTTTTATGGTCATTGCTTTGACCGAATAAAGCCTATTGAACTGAGGGCCTCCTAAAGATGTGGAGCCAAGAAATTATCAGGGAACGCCTGAGCCGATGACCGGGTCTGGCTTAACACGAGACACCATGCACAAGCCCAGCTATTATGAAATCCAATAAGCATATGATAACATCACAAAATTCAAAAAAGTGTATTTCTTCAACATGCTGAAGTGTACATCAGATTATCTAGCTGCATTGTGGGCTATTTATTAAAATTGATACTTTTTAAACATCTACTTTGAAATATGTCTCTGCCCCCTCCCAAACTCCCGACTGTAGTGATGCCAATGGCATTAGCACACTGAGAAGAAAGTCATGTGTGCCACATATGGGGCCTAGATTATTGTTATAAATGGGGCATCAATATATTCTATCAAAACAAACACAAAAGGTTTTATACAGCAAACTCACATAATTGAAGGTGCATTCATATGTGACAATGAAGCAGAAGGGGGGCTGGTAACATAAAATGTTTGGCTAGGATCACACAATGTTGTCAAGCAGGGATGTCTAGATTGATCCCATGTTATCTGGTTTCATATTTTGCAATTCTGGCATGAAATTGGGTCACTAGTTGGCAGAGGTTTGCACCCTGTACAAGCAGAGACCAAAATACTAGCGAGGGTAAGTCGGATACACAACCTAAGTTAGCCTGAGCTCACCCTCTAGTAGCATGGCCCAAAGCAGTCAGGCTTAACTTAAGAGGCAATGTGTAAAGTATTTGTGCAACACAAAACACAGTAACACAATGAGAACACCACAAAAAGACTGCACACCAGTTTAGAGAAAAACAGTATTATATTTTGAAAATAAACAAGTCCAAACAACAAAAAGCTATCGTATAAAAGCACAAATCACCAACTGTGGTTATCTGGTCGCTCTGGACGTGGATAAAGTAACTAGTTCTGGCCGGCCGAGATGGAGCGTCGGCCAGCCACAGGGACCCACGTGGGCCCCCTGAACACAGGACCTTAAAATCTGGTGCACGGTCTAGGCTTTGCATCGTCCAGTGCTGGTTCCAAGAAGCTGTGAGGTGAGGCTTTGCGGGGCTTGGCATTACTTGCGTTGATCCCGGGGAGCTGCGCGGTGAGGCTTTGTGGGGGTTTTCATCGCTTTGTGTCTATCTCGGGGCAGCAAGGCTTTGCAGGGCTTGGCATCACTGTGCGTCAGTTCCGATGGATTGGCAGATGTGAGGCGAGGCTTTGCGGGGCTTCACCCCACGTTGATTCTGGTGAGGCTGGCAGTTGTGCGAGGAGGCTTTGCGATGCTTCACGTTGGTTCCTATGGGGGCCTTCCATATGATACTGTGGGGTAATCCTAATAATTCCACAAACATATTTATCTGATTTAGTATGCGCCAATTTTTTAAAAGAATTTTCACCAATTCATTTTGTTCCTCATTATATTCTACTATACAAAAAAGGGGGGGACCAAGGAGCTTTTACAAGGTCCAGTGTCCACACTCCTTATATCTACATTAATATCAAAAAGGACACTGTTCCTATTGCAAGGTGCAAAAAGTCACCCATGCATTGGGGTGCAAAAAGTCACCTGTGTGTTCAAAGCAGAATAAAGAAATGAAACAGAAATCCTAGGTGAAGGGACCCACAAGTGAAAGGGAAGCCCACTTTATGTCTTCAGTTGCCCTCACACACCCCGAAGGATGTCATGCTTCATCATCGGACAGTTGCTCCTCGTAGGGCCGGCGCTGCAATTCCCTACAGGTCCCCCGAAGGGTCTCTTCATCGGAGATCGTTTATAGTACTACCGGATGGTGCATGTGGGTGTGTGGGGTGAAGGGTACATTGAGGGTGATGAAACGTGCATGCAAGTGTGATGAGAAATTCATAAAGGGTAAACATGCAGCAAATGTCTGAACCGTGTACCTTAAGCAGACTCATCTGCTAAATAAAATCTAGGCCCAATGGCATACTATGCCCGGGTATAGAAAGACATAGGTCAACATGTTTCGCGCCTGCGTCACCTTAAGGGTCGTTGGTGCTTCTTCAGGACCAGAACTGTAACATGTAAGGTGCACGTGAAAACAAATTAAAATACCCTCTGAATCGATCAGGGCGGGCAGTAACCTGTATGCCCAAAATCTGGCTACAGCTGCATGATGTAACTGCTCCTGGTCAATACCTAGGAAAGAAAAACAAAACAAAATAGAACACAAATTTAAGCATCAGGAACACCTTGATGCCACATAATGTGCCAACGCTGTGTGCACATCCAGTACATAAAAACATAAAAGCAAACAGGCGCATGAGACATAGGTCCCTACCAGGTAATCAGAGATGACCTGGCCCAGTGCAATATAATGGATGGTATGAATAGGGGACCCCACAAGAGCATGAACAATGAGAACTAATCCTAGCATGCAGGTTACTAAAAAAAGGGGTAGAGTGCAATAAGAGATTTTGAACTTTTTTTACATTTCTAAATAAGATATTTATTTGTATGGCACAATGGAATGTTGGTAAATAATCAGGTTGTTTATAAAGGGAATTTGTGTCCAGTGAATCAGAAATATTGCAATGTCATTGGTAGACTTTTATACCTCTTATCATTTCCAAATAGTCCTTTTCTCTAAAAGCTCTCTATCAAATATAAATAAAAAGGGTAAAGTCAGTAATGTGCAAAACATAAGTATAGAACTATTTCTGGAATAAAAAAATATCGCCTGAATCTCTCACCCCTGTGTGACAATGAAAACACTTGATCACCTACAAATTGTGGGTTACTTTGGGATGTTTTTCCAAGGGACGTGGTGTATGCCTATTTTGCCACTTATATCACCTCATTTCTTCAGGTCTGACTATGGTGACTGGTTTCTTGGATACATGATTCATTGCACCAGATTCATTTAGTCAGGAGAGCTCCATTGTTGGACGCCCATACTTTTCAGTTTGCTTCTCATTCATATGACACAATCACAGTTTTTTTTTTGTTTAAAAAAAAAAATTGTGTATTAGTTTCCAAATATACATATCGCATATAAATTCAACATCTCAGGTAATATAAGAACAGTGGAAACAAACATCCTTTGTCTATCCATTTTCTGCCTATTTACCCCCATTACAGTCAATGGTTTTATTACAGAGAAACTTTGTTATGGAAAAAGAGAATCGAACAAACACAGATACAGTACTATTCATCATTGCATTCTGATATCATTTCTTGTTCTTGAGATCGTAAATATTGCACAAGTGGCTCCCAAATGTCCTTGGGCCTAGAAGGGGCTGGCAATTCTTCTGCTTACAATTTTAAGTTCTCCCTGCAGTATACTAGATCCTTTATCCAGTGTTCTGGAAGTGGGGGGCTGCACTCTCCCATCTCATCGCTACCCTCCTCCCTGCTAGCAGTAAAGCACCTTTCAGGAATGCATACCTTTGGGGTGCATTGCAGATCAATAGTGGTCATATCTTGCAGTCTTTGTATCACCTCTGCCCAAAACCCAGCCACCTGGCTACACGCCCTTGCCTGGTGCCAGAAATCGGCCTCCTGTACCCCGCATCTTTTACATGCATCATTGTCCCAAAGGCCGTATTTATGCAATTTGAGTGGTGTGTGATACATTTGGTGTAAACATTTTAAATGAATAATGCGCAGATTGCCATTAGATGTAGATGTACATGTTAATTGACAGCAGTATTCCCACTCCTTCTGGATGAGCTGGGGATGGAGCATAGAATTCCAGCGAGCAAGGCTCCTGTCAATGATAGTGGCTTTCTCGTCTCTAGCTGCCTTGTACAGCTTGGAGATCATTTTATAACTTGAGGAGCCCATGAGAAGGGTTTGGAAGGTGTGCAATGTTGGCGGTTCATCCGGAAATGTGTGATGGTTCGCTTTCCTCGCCCTCCTAAGTCTATAACATTGAAACAAGAATAGCGGGGACTTGTTATGTATGTATTATAGCTCCACTTCCGTTATAAAACTGCCCGGTGGGTAGAGATCCTGCATTGTATCCAGGCCTGTCGACTTCAGTGTGTGTATGGCTCCTGTCTCCTGCATGACCGACAGCACTGCGTGGTGAGCTAATGGGAGCATAGGAGCATATAGTGGGAGCTTTGTTGCCGACTGGCCCAGTGCCTGCCAGGCAGCAATGGTGGTATCTATTGTATTGATTTCCTGTTTGGGGGTGCCTCTGCACACATATGACTGCATACATCCCAGTGGCAGTGGGTGCGCATCGCTGTCTTCAACTGCTACATGGGGAAGGAATCCGTGAAGTTGATACCAATAATGTGCATATTGTGCCTGTGCACATAAGTAGTACAAATACATATCTGGGACTTTGAAACCACCTTTACTTTAATCCAGGGTGAGTGTATCCAAGCCCACACAGGGCTGCTTGCCTCCCCATACCAGCTTCACCAGCTGCAAGCGTATAGTTAAAAAAAATTGTTGAGTTAGTTTTATACGTATGTTACTAAATAGGTACAGGAATCTGGGCAGCACTATCATCTTGATAAGGGCTATGCAATCAGCCAACGATAGCAGCAACCTGATCCCTCTTTCCACTTGTTTTTCCAACACCGTGCATTCCACGCCGTAGTATTCCCTAATGACTATTTCTGGATCGCGGTGGACCCACACACCCAAGTATTTAACAGGATCGGACGACCATGTAAGAGGGAATTCCAGAGCATGTGGGACAGTGACTGTGGTTAGAGGCATTATCACTGATTCAGACCAGGTGATGTTACCCAAACCTAATGTACTCACACAGAATTAGTGCAGGGTATGTTTGCGGTTCACGGACAAAGAGCACCATGTTGTCAGCTTTAAGTGATATGCTTACAGGATGATGTGCAAAGCGCAGGGCTTTGTGTCGTTGTCTGATCACACAAGCCAGGGGCTCCAGCACAAGAGAGAAAAGCAGTGGTGAAAGGGGGCACCCCTGCCTTGTGCCTCTACTTATCCCAATGGGTTCTGATGTGAGACCGTCCACCCGGACCCGCGCTGTGAGGTTAGTGTAGAGCAGCCGCACTCATCTGCTGTAGAAGCGCTGCAGTATACAAAATATGTAACACCATTCAATAGAGTCGAAAGCTTTGGCTGCATCCAGCATCACTGCTGCAACACGAAGCTCAGAGTCAATTATATGGAACATTGTGAATATTGTTTGAAGGTTGTGTGACGTGGACCTGTCCGGAATAAATCCAGATTGATCAGGTAGAATTAGCAGCAGGATGAGTGGTTGCAGTCTGGTGGTGAAAAGTTTTGCTAGGATTTTCACATCGATATTAATAAGTGACAGTGGACGGTACGATTCACAGTTATAGGGAGGTTTATCTTTTTTTAACAGGGTGATTATCAGGGCCCCGCTAAGTGATTGTGGCAGAATTCCCTTTTCGTACGCTTCCTCGTACATATCCATTATATAAGGTGTGAGTTCCTCTGCAAACTCCTTATAGGATTAACAGGTAAGGCCGTCCGGCCCAGTGCTTTCTTATTAAGTAGCGAACGGATTGCCTCGAGAAAATCACTGGCTTCAATCGGTTGACATAAATATTCGCTCTGTCCAGCTGATAGCCCAGCGATTGTGATATCTACCAGATAATTGTCCAACTCCTTAGAATCCACTTCTCCTTGCGAGGTGTACAACTATGCATAGCAGTTGCGAAATTGCTCCACGATCACTTGCGTGGAATAGTGTCCCCCCTGCGTGATCTGTGATTTTGGTTATGACTTGACAGTCTGTTCTAAGTTTGATATTGGAAGCTAAATTGCGTCCAGGTTTACCTCCCTCACCATATGCCTGGGCCACATGTCTTTTAGAGAGGTAACCTACCTCATTAGCCGCCAGTTCGTTATATTCTAGAATGGGATCCTTAATTTGAGCAAGTGTATGCATGCACAGGAGGGCTTCATACAGGCGTTCAAGCTGCCCAAGTTTGCTTTCTACTTTGAGGAGTAGGCCCCGGATATCTCGGCGTATACCTGCAGTTGTGCTGATGCATGTGCCTCTTATAGTGACCTTAAAGGCATCCCAGAGGGTTGCAGCACTTCCCACCGACCCCTTGTTTAATTCAAAATATTGATTTATAGCCTCTCTTGTCGTCTCAGTGTATAAAGGTTCTAGTAGCGCCTCTGATCTGAAGCACCACGTACAAGGGGACTTGAACTGGATCATGGTCCGACAGCGTTCTTGGCAGAGTTTCATTTTTGGAAACCCATTTATTGGCATTCTCACCTAGCAGCCAGTAATCTAATCTTGACCAGCAGCCATGAGCAACGGAGGCATGCATGCCCTCCATCTTGTCAAAGTTGCGGAGTCTCCATGTGTCTACCAATCCTAGTTTAGCCATCACACTGTTTATGATCGGAGCTGCCCTAGGTGCCTGCCCTCCTTGCCCGCTTGATTTATCTTTACTTGGGTCTAGATGTGTATTTAGGTCGCCACCCCAGATAATTTCTGCTGCTGGCCATTTGTGCAATAAATTAAATATACCTTAAAAAAACAGGTTCATCAGTGTTAGGGCCATATACATTGACTATGGTTAATAATGATCCAGCAAGCTTACCATGCATTATGGTGTAATGTCTAAGTATGGGCGAAATTTGCGAATTCGCGTTCCGCGAACTCGCACGAAATCGACCTCGCAATCCGCAAAATCCATGAATTTGTGGATTTGTTTTTGTGTGTTCCCGGGTGTTTTTGCGTCTTCGCAGGCCGCTTGCAGCGCAACAACCGCGAAGTTACCCATGCGGTCGTACATGGGCGTGGCCATCTTGTGCGCGTTGCGTATTTCCGTTTCCGGGCGCTATTGGCAATCTCGCGCTGTGTGCAGCACGCTATTACAAGTTTGCGTGTGTTTTTGCGTGCTCGCGTGGGAAATATCACGCAAACTTACCCACGCGGTCCTCAACAGGCCCGGCCATCTTGTTTTTCATTCATTGCTATGGTTCTGGGCATGCTTTCTCTATCCAGCTTCAATCTTTTCCATCCTTTGCTTGTTTGAAGTTTTTTTAAATCTATTTTACTTATTATCTATCCCTCTATTTTTCTAGCTCTATATTTTGTGTTTTCTTCTACTTTTGGTTAATTTAAAACTACTTTTTTAAACTCTTTTCTTTTCTTTACTTTTTCCCTATTCTCTTTCCTATTTATTATTTACCTTCCTGTCCAGACCATGGCAAAGGGAGCCGGGAAGCAGCCTGACAAGGGGAAGGGTCCCGCACCCCGTTCCCGGCTCCCATGCGGGCGATTGAGGGGGGAGCAAGTCACAGCCCGGGAGATCTTCAGCGCGGAGGAGGTGGCCGCACTGGTTTATTATGTGCAGCGCCGCCTCCCCAAGACCATCGCGGCAGGATCGCTAGCAGGTACGGGCTCCGGGAGCGTCGGAAGCTGTGGGAGAAGGTGTGCCGGGCCATGTATAAATACTCTTGGGTCCGGCGCACCTACAGCCAGGCCACGCACCGGTGGTCCGACCTCCTGGACCGTGAACACGACCTGCTCGACCTGCTAGGCGTCGACATCCCCGGGCTTGGTGAGTAGTAGTAGCTATTTAATCACTACTCTGTTTTCTCCTGCTCTATGTGTTATCATATTGCAAATTTTTGTTTTTTCCGAAGAGCAATAATGCTGCCGATTACATTGTAGGTAAATGATGTTTCAAAATCTTCTGTGATTGCATTTCAGGTGCACTGCTCTCCTGCTCAGTGGTGGTGCTACTATGCCTATTTGTTTTCGATTTTGTGCTCATTTCATTGGCCTGAGTAATTATGTATGAGTGTACTTTACAGAACTGCGTAATGCTAGACACTAAGGGGCAGATTTACAATTACTGGTGCATCCCTGCAAATTAGCAGGGATGCGCCAGTAATTGTGCGCACGCCTCCATCACCCATGGTGCGCCGCATTTACAATGTGGCGCACCATGGGGCAAAAACGACACAGAAGCGTCACACATCTGTGCCCTAAAGGCGGTGCATTGCTGGAGTTGCGTCGCAACCACGATGCAGCTCCTGCAATGCTCTGGGGTGCCCTATCTCCCCAATGCTGCGTCAAGCCGTACGTCTGCTTCAAGCAGTCGCAGGGTTTTGAGTGACGCAGCATTAGCCTAAAAGTGATTGAGTGAAATCTTGTAGATTTCACTCAGCCACTTTTAGGATTCGTTCCTGCGTAGGAACGCCCTCCCTTGCGCCGGAGCGACCTGATGGCGCAGGGCTTTACAATGTGATGCATCTCCCAGATGCGTCACGTTGTTAATATACCCCATACCATGGCGCCTCTTTTGCGCTGCCGCTGTATCACAAAAATCACGCAACGACGGAGAAAAAGAGCCACAAGGGACTTGTAAATCTGCCCCTAGAGACTCAAGTCCAGTCCTTCCTTTGTACACCTGACACTAAGAAGAGATAGTGGTGGTGGATTGATAGTTTGAGTATTTTAATGACTGGTTATGTAGTAGGGAACTTACTTTTTAGTGTTCTCACTGGTCTGCAATCACGATGGACTTTGTCTGTCACTTCGCGTGCTGCGGAGTGCTGCCTGCCAGTCCTAGTCGAACCTTTTTGTAGTTGGTTTAGTGAGTTACATAACTTTCCAAGTCGACGGTCCGCGAATCCAGCAATACTAATATCCTAGTAGACCACATCAGATAGGTCAATAAATGTAGTGCAATTGTTGTCTATTTGCTATTTCCCCGAAATAATTTGTTATTGTTATTTTGAAATGTTTGATTTGGTTGACAACAATCATCCATGTTTGGGTCTTTCTTTCATGTTGTACATCAGCTCCCCCCAGGGGCAAGAGGACAGAGGAGGAGGTAGCGGCGCCGGCGGAGCAGGAACAGGAAGGCCAGGATCGGTCCGGCGAGGGCTCCTCTGCTGGCCCCAGTAAGTTTTCATGTTAATATTAATAATTATACTTTCCTATCTTTTAGAGTACCTATTTTTTACTAACGTTCCTCATTCGATTTTTCCTAAATCGTCTTTGATCTTCTAGACTGTTTCTAAATTCTTATCCATCCTCTACTATGACTCCCTGTGGTACTACTAGATTATTATTATTAGTCTGTCTGTGTAGCTAACTAAGCTTGCACAGTTGGCAAAAGGTGTTAAACGAAACTCCCATTCTATTCAGCAAGAGCTCTATGCACTGAGTGCAGTCCGCTGGGTTGTCCATAATGTCTTTTGAAGTCTTCTAAATGTTTATACTTTGACAATTCCCAACAATAAAATGTCAATGACCACCAAGAAAGAATAAGATACTAGTTTACTTTTTGATTGGATAGGAGGACAATCCATACTACTATTGTTGCAGGGACAATTCGGCACAAACAGAACTATGGACACTAAATAGTGCATTGTTTATCAATAATAATAGGTGCAGTTAGACTTTCCACATACCTCAGTCATAACAGAATTTGAACCCCCAATCACCTTACTGACTAGCTAGTGTGGCAGAGTCATTTAGCTCCCTAATTCATCAATGATTGATCCCCAATGATGATTATCCAACCCAGGACATAAGACTACAGAGTCAGAGTCCAGAACTGTCAGAGCCACAGACTCATGCTTGCAAATTGCAAACCCTTTCGCTCACTCACTCATGACCAAAAACAACAGAGTCTATATAAGTTTTAATGCTTTATTAAAAGTAAAAGCATTTATTAAAATCAAGTTCATCATACAACATAAACGGGGGATTGAAAATGGAAAAGTGCTTAGTGATTTCACACATTAATTGTGGGCGAGCCCTCACCTGGTTGGAACTTCAAATCTTCTTTGTGATGTTGAATCGTTGCTGACTCTGTCCTAGTGATGATGATCTGATCTTGCTCTTGTTCTTAGAAGGGAAGCTTCTGTCTGTTATGAGAGAAATGGTGCGTGTTAAAAAGCAAGCATTCATCAGTTGTTGCCCCAAAAAGTGTAGCAAGACAACACCCTTCCCTGAAAAAAGGACAATTTTTAGTTTTGACTAGACAGTCACAAATTATTAAATTTGTTTGTGTAGTCGTAGTGACATTTTTTCATTCCTAGACAAAACACTAGGGAGTGGTGTATATGGCATCTAAGAATCTGAAATGTATTTTCTAGGTGGAACATCGGCACAACCATCCACCGGTGCCGGGGCCAGCGTGGAGGTGGGCACTCCTGGGGCTGAGGCGGTGCAACAGCCAGCGGAAACTGCTGTGGGGGATGCCACGGTAGTGGCGGACAGTGGTAAGCTATTATATTCCTTACTTATTGAGATTGCAGACTGCAGAGTGTGCTCTCTGCATGGGTGTATATGTTGTATAGTACAAGTATACTATACTGTTAAGAAGACTTACACATTTAGAGCTAAGTTTTTATCAACCAGGTAGTAGCCTCCTCTAAATTGACTTCAACTCAGCTGTGAAAGTTTATTCGAGAATCCAAGTCAGATCAGAGATGAACTTGGTGGATGGGATGAACGAAAAGGAAAAGAAGGGTGTAAGAAAGTGTGGAAGGACGAGCGAGTTAAAAGTAACGATGACTGGCAAAGAATTATACATGTTTGATTGCTGTCCGAGGTGGCTGGGAATATTATGCATGGCCGGTTGTAGGATGAAGCAAGGATGGGTGGAAGGAGAAAGGGAAGAGGACTGCCTGGGTGGATGAAACAGAAACTGTATGTGTGCACAATATATCCTTTGGTTGAAATTCAAATGCAAGTCAAGCACGGATGCATGGCTTGCGGTTTCCAAAATAAAATGAAAATGTTGTTTTCCCGTGAGAAAAAGTAAGGTTTGTCCAGTTGAGACATTAAGAAGAATGATTGACATTTACTTTGAATGGATGAATGCCTGGATCATGGTACTATCTGGCTCATAGATAGCATATGTGTATGTAGAGAGAGTAGACGGTCACTGGATGAACTAAGTGTTACTTTGAAGAGCTTGTAACACCGCACCCACACGTCCGTTCCAGTGTAGGAAAGGCAAGGAAATAAGTTGTAATTTTTCCGAATACTACCATGAATAGTAGCAGTAGTTTGTATTGCAAGCACAGCATATATCCGGCGATTACGGGGGCCACTCACTTCCTCTGTTAATAATTTTAGTACAAGTCTGTCATTCATGTGTGGCCTATCAGTGTTCACTCAATAAAAAACAAAGCACCTAAAGTCATCCCATATGTAAGCAAATACATAGCCTGTGAAGGGATAGATAATCATATTATTTATCTTCATTTTCCTTTTCTAGTAGTCAATGGCACAGTAGGGTGAAAGTTAAATTAATTAAGCAGTAGCCCTTGTAACAGAGTATTCTCAGTGCCACCCGTAATAGAAAAGTAAGAGCTTCACCACCTGCATGTACTGGACTGGTACAGTAACGCAAGCCTGTGTCATCATGGCGTGCGTCTGTTTTTCTCGGGTGAAAGTTGACTGCGGTGGCATTATGCCGGCTTCCAGAAGTTTACATACCAATTTCGCTAAACAAGAGAGAAGAAGAATAAGACTGGTGTACTGTCATAGTTGACTCTAATGTAGTGAGTCCATAGTGCTCGTAGAATTGATTCCTGAAACTACCACTAATGTTAGAGCAAGGCTGAAGAAGTGGGAGGTTAGATAGATACAGGCCACAAATGTTATGTACTGTGCTTGCAAGTTGCTAGTTCTACTGTGACACAACTTTCTGCTGAATTATTTTGTGTTAATCTTAAAGAGCATTGGTTACAGACTATGTCTTTCTTTCTTCATATAGATGCTCCTTCAAAACTGTCACAGAAGGAGCGGGCTAGACGAGCCCGGCAACGGAAGCTGGAGGCGACTGTCGCCGAATATCGGCGGCTGGTGGCCCAGGAGGAGGAGGACACGCAGTCGACCTCTACAACATCCACAGCGACAGCTGCATCCTCCTCCATGCTCCCTGGGTCAGCCAGTCAGCGCAAGCCTCCAGCGGTATGGAGCCGTGGTACCGCAGCCACCCGCCACCGCCAAGCAGCCAAAAAAATCGGCTGCCCCCCACAGCACTTCAAAGGCACGCGTGCACCGCCTAACCCTCAGGGTGTCCTACCTTGAGCAGGAGCAGAAGAAAAGGGAAATCCTTCTCAAGAACCTCCGCAAGGAGCATGACCACCTGGCCAAAAAAGTACAGCACCGGCGGCATTAGAGGAGGAGAGACAGTCCCTTGCCCCTTTTTTAAAGACTTTTGGGGGGTGGGAATTGGGAGTTGGGTTTTTGGACTTTGGGGACTTTTTATTTCACAGACATTCTTTGGGGTTGGGGGGGTGGGTCGGGTCTTGCGGGATAGTTTATTTTTGTTAGGGATATAAATAATTATTACTTTCAACTTAAACATAGCATACGTGTTTTTACTGCAGTTGAGGCTGGGGGGGGGGTTTAACTGTAAGTTTGTTTTCCTGAAACTTAAGTGGCTTCTTGATTCAAATTGTGTAAGTAATTGCCCAAATGTTTACAAAACTAAGTGCCTCTCACAGAGTTAGTGAATTCAATTGTCCTAGGACTTTACTAGCACTACCGTCAGTCTCTCGTCTCTCCTACTACTCCATTATTCTTCCTCCCCCCAAACGCTTATCTTACCTGTAATTCGTGTTTGAAAATAGGGCTAGGCACAGGGCTGGCTGCATGGCAAATGGCGATTAAGGTTGGCAATCCTGGGCGGATGAAATGGCATCATTGCGGTGGTACTAGTGGTGGTACACAGTGGCAGTTGCAGCATATGAAAAAAAAGAAAATGAAACCTTGATTAGCCTGAGCGGAGCATTAGAACGGTACGATAGATACTATAGCACGTGACAGTACACTAGAACAGTGCCATAAGGTAGCCTTACAAATGCTAAAGTATTGAAAGTATAACTACTACTTGCGTGGAATTTGACATTGGCTACTACTACAAGAAATAGTACTGAAGGGGAAGGACACAGCAGCGTAATCATTTACCACGTGTAGGAGGAGGATGTTCTTGATGATCAATCCAGTTGATGGCGCCCATGAAAATTTGCTTTGATTTGCCAATAGTCATGGGTCTGTGTCAAGTTGAGTAAGAATATATCCTCATATTCCTTCAACAGCCTTGAAATGTAATTAATTTTCTGTTGCTATGACCTTATCCTCCCCAGCGAGTGTGTGGAATTATTGCTGTAATTTACTCACACATCAATGAAAACTACACAGCCCGGGGGAAGAGGGTTAGGGTTTGGAAATTGGATGGGATTGGGGTTTTTGGGGAAAGTTTTGTTGAGAGAAGAAAAAAAAGCACAGCATGGACAAACAACAAATGAACGTAAACAAATCTTTGGATACGAAGCTATCCATAAATCTTTTAAGAGCTATAAAGGAAGTGCATGCACTACTGCATGCATCAAGTTGTTTGCTACATGGATAGGTTACTGCAAAGTAAGTAGTACTTTCTACAACGTACTAACTATGAATGAAAGAATGCGACAGTACAGGGCTGCAGTAATTATGCGTTTTCACTTGCCTATCTCTGCACTCAGAGAAACACTTTGTACATTAAATTAGTTTGAAAAATAGCAAAGTAAAACCTATACAATGGCTGGAGGGATGAATTTAGAAGCAGAGAGCAAAGAAATGCAGAGTCACACTCATAGAAGTTCACAGCAATAACATTACTTAAAAGATAAGTAGAAATGAATGGATACTGTTACTGTATGTTGTTGTAGTTGTCCTGTTGAATTTGGGACGTTGCATGCATCCAGCCATTCCTCTTATTTGCGGTACTCTTCCATTCCATGTGACGCTCCGTCGATCAATGTTGGTGACCAGAAGACACCCTGTCCACTGCCTGTCTGGCGGATGCTGAATTGCGGCTGGCTAATGTGAAGCCTGACTTCATCCTTTTTCCCATTGCACAGGGTGAAAGCCGCCCTGTAAATGTTGATGGAAAAACAGGAAGTGATATTTAAACACCACTGAGAAAAAAATATAAGGTACGTACGCTTTGTAGTGCAAAAAGTCACACTTTCAGTTTCAGAATCGACAGTACAATAGTTTTGAACGGGCGTACTCTGAGCCTCCTTTTGAAGGATAAATAAGTATGGGCGAATTTTGCGGATCTTTCCCCTCAAGCTAGGTGTACTGTAAATTGCGATTTTAGAACAAAATTAGACCTTCCCAGCAGTGCTCCCAGTCCCTTAAACCCAGTCACGGTACTCTTCCATTCCATCTGACGCTCCGTCGATCAATGTTGGTGACCAGAAGACACCCTGTCCACTGCCTGTCTGGCGGATGCTGAATTGCGGCTGGCTAATGTGAAGCCTGACTTCATCCTTTTTCCCATTGCACAGGGTGAAAGCCGCCCTGTAAATGTTGATGGAAAAACAGGAAGTGATATTTAAACACCACTGAGAAAAAAAAAATAAGGTACGTACGCTGTGTAGTGCAAAAAGTCACACTTTCAGTTTCAGAATCGACAGTACAATAGTTTCAAACGGGCGTACTCTGAGCCTCCTTTTGAAGGATAAATAAGTATGGGCGAATTTTGCGGATCTTTCCCCTCAAGCTAGGTGTACTGTAAATTGTGATTTTAGAACAAAATTAGACCTTCCCAGCAGTGCTCCCAGACCCTTGAACCCAGTCGCAAAAATGTAGAAGACCCCCAATCAGACCCCAAAAAACGTGCGATACTGCTACCTGTCTGAGGCCTAGTGGAAAATGGTGACAAAACGTACGTTGAAAGTAAAGTAGGCCCAAATCCCCCCTTTTCCACCATGGATTTTCTTCAAACCACTTGCAACCAAAATTAGACATTCCTCGACCAGTGCTCCAAGAGTAGACCCCAAAACCCAGTTGCCAAAATCTCGAACACCCCCAAACACATGCAATACTGCTAACGCTAACGAGCCCTAAGTTAAAAATAGTGTCAAACGCTTTCTTCAACTAGGCCAAATCGCCCCTTTCCCAATATGGATTTTCTTCAAACCACTTGCAGCCAAAACCAGGCATGCCCAGCATTGCTCCAAGACCCCCCAAACTCCCCTCAAACACCAGGACCCCCCAAGCAGCACCCCCAAAAACACGAAAGTGAGCAAAATCGCTCAAAAGTGGAAAACTTTTTCACCATGTATTTTCTCCAAAACACTTTTATCCGGTATTAGACCTTCCCAGCAATGCCCCCTGACCCGTTAACCCAGGCGAAAACAAGTTTAACACCCCCAAACAGCCAAAAAGCGAAACCGGAAAAAGTGACACAAACAAATTTAGGCCTCTTTCCAAAATCACTCCAAGCGCGCTCTACAGCTAGACCCTAACTCCCCTTTTCCACCATGGATTTTCTGAAAAACAAATGCAATCAAAATTAGACTGTGCCAGCAGTGCTCCCAGACCCCAAAACCCACCCCCAATAACCTAGAAGCCCCCCAAACAGCCCCCCAAAAACAGGCAAGTGAGCAAAAACGGAAAAAACTTTTTCACCATGGATTTTGTCCAAACAACTTGATTCTGATATTAGACCTTCCCAGCTATGCCCCCAGACCCCTGCAGCCACCCGCAAAAAAGCAGAACACCCCCAAATAGGCAAAAAACAAAAATGCAAAAACGGGGACTTAGACAAATTTAGGCCTAGTTCCCAGTTCACTCCGTGCGCGCTCTGCAGCTAGGCCCTAACTCCCCTTTTCCACCATGGATTTTCTCCAAACCACTTGCAACCAAAATTAGGCATGCCCAGCATTGCTCCAAGACCCCCCAAACAGCCCCCCGAAAACACGAAAGTGAGCGAAAAGTCTGAAAACGGAAAAACTTTTTCGCCATGGATTTTGTCCAAACCACTTGATTCCGATATTAGACCTTCCCAGCAATGCCCCTAGACCCGCCAACCCACCCGCAAAAAGTCAGAACCCCCCCAAACAGGCAAAAAGCAAAAATGGAAAATCTCATACTTAAAATATTTTCGGCCTTCTTTCAATTCTGTCCAAACGCACTCTGCAGCTAGGCCATAACTCCCCTTTTCAACCATGGATTTCCTTAAAAACAAATGCAATCAAAATTAGACTGTGCCAGCAGTGCTCCCAGACCCCAAAACCCACCCCCAAACACCAGGAACCCCCCCCCAAACAGCCCCCCAAAAACAGGCAAGTGAGCAGAAACGGAAAAAAAATGTCACCATGGATTTTGTCCAAACCACTTGATTCCGATATTAGACCTTCCCAGCTATGCCCCCAGACCCCTGCAGCCACCCGCAAAAAAGCAGAACACCCCCCAAACAGGCAAAAAGCAAAAATGCAAAAACGGGGACTTAGACAAATTTAGGCCTATTTCCCAGATCACTCCGTGCACGCTCTACAACTAGGCCCTAACTCCCCTTTTCCACCCTGGGTTTTCTCCAAACCACTTACAACCAAAATTAGGCATGCACAGTATTGCTGCAAGACCCCCCAACCTCCCCCCAAACGCCAGGAACCCCCCCAAACAGCCCCCCGAAAACACGAAAATGAGCGAAAAGTCTGAAAACTGAAAAACTTTTTCGCCATGGATTTGGTCCAAACCACTTGATTCCGATATTAGACCTTCCCAGCTATGCCCTCAAACCCCTGCAGCCACCCGCAAAAAAGTAGAACACACCCAAACAGGCAAAAAGCAAAAATGCAAAAACGGGGACTTAGACAAATGTAGGCCTAGTTCCCAGATCACTCCGTGCGCGCTCTGCAGCTAGGCCCTAACTCCCCTTTTCCACCATGGATTTTCTCTAAACCACTTGCAACCAAAATTAGGCATGCCAAGCATTGCTCCAAGACCGTCCAACCCCCCAAACACCAGAAACCCCCCAAAACAGCCCCCCAAAAACATGCAAGTGAGCAAAAACGGAAAAAAAAATTCACCATGGATGTAGTCCAAACCACTTGATTCCGATATTAGACCTTCCCAGAAATGCCCCAAGACCCGCCAACCCACCCGCAAAAAAGCAAACCCCCCCAAACAGGCAAAAAGCAAAAATTGAAAATCTCATACTTAGAATATTTTCGGCCTTCTTTCAATTCTGTCCAAACGCGCTCTGCAGCTAGGCCATAACTCCCCTTTTCCACCATGGATTTCCTTAAAAACAAATGCAATCAAAATTAGACTGTGCCAGCAGTGCTCACAGACCCCAAAACCCACCCCCAAACACCAGGAGCCCACCCAAACAGCCCCCCAAGAACAGGCAAGTGAGCAAAAATGGAAAAAATGTTTCACCATGGATGTAGTCCAAACCACTTGATTACGATATTAGACCTTCCCAGCAATGCCCCAAGACCCGCCAACCCACCCGCAAAAAAGCAAAACTCCCCAAACAGGCAAAAAGCAAAAATATAAAAACGGGGACTTAGAAAAATGTAGGCCTAGTTCCAAAATCACTCCATGCGCGCTCTGCAGATAGGCCCTAACTCCCCTTTTCCACCATGGATTTTCTTCAAACCACTTGCAACCAAAATAAGGCATGCCCAGCATTGCTCAAAGACCCCCCCAAGCCCCCCCAAACACCAGGAACCCCCCCAAACAGCCCCACAAAAACAGGCAAGTGAGCAAAAATGGAAAAAAATATCACCATGGATTTTGCCCAAACCACTTGATTCCCATATTAGACCTTCCCAGCAATGCCCCAAGACCCGCCAACCCACCCGCAAAAAAGTAGAAGACCCCCAAACAGGCAAAAAGCAAAAGTGCATAATCTCACACTTAGAACATTTTTGGCCTTCCGTCAATTCTGTCCAAACGTGCTCTGCAGCTAGGCCATAACCCCCTTTTCCGCCATGGATTTTCTTCAAACCACTTGCAATCAAAATTAGACCTTCCCAGCAGTGCTCCAAGACCCCCGACCCAGCACCGCAAATCTAAGACACCCCCAAAGAAACCCCCAAAAACCTGCAATACTGGTATATTCAAAACATGGCAAATTGCGCTGTTCACAAAAAACACAAAAAACAAACACCAATTGGTTTCAACAGAGACAGACAGCTATTGCTGTCCACTGCATGCCATCTTCTCATTATTCATTACCTGTTCTACTTTTTGTCCGCATCTTCTTCGAAAGTGAGGGCCCACAAGGCAGCCTCTCCTGTCAATTTCAGAAGTAAGTCTGTCAACAATCAGCAAGCATGTAGTCAGTCAGTGATTTCGGTCCCACTTGAGTGGACTTGTCTACGAAGACAAAGTTTATTTATTCTCCATAATCCATCCATCTGCCTTGAGGGAAATCGATAGGGGGAGCCTGGAGGAGGAGGATAGAGGAGCATGATTGAGTTGTGAACTTGTGAACATCAGGAATGCAGACTGTGGCACCTTCAAATCAATAAGGAAAATAAGATGAAGACAGGGCTGATGATGGACTTTTTGTGATTAGGTGATTAGAGTTTTGTTGTGGTGAAAGTTGCAAAACAAAGAAAGACACACAGGAATAAAAGTGAATAAGGACGAAAAAAAGGAAGTAATTTTCAGGCCTCGGTGTGAGGGAAGTAGAGCTCGTCCTCAAAGTCTATGAATTGAGACGGGAGTAGGTTAGGTAACAGAGAAGAACTTCCGTCGGTGTCCTCTTCCTGCGTGCATTCACGTATTTTGTAATCGGGTGATATGAAGTGCTGATTCATCTTGATTATTGTTAACCTCTCCACATTTGTGGGCGAGAGGCGGGTCCTTTTTGAAGTTACAATGGCACCAGCAGCACTGAAAACACGTTCAGAAGACACGCTTGCGAGTGGGCAAGACAAATAATTTAGAGCCAGGTTGGTGATCAGTTGCCATCCAGACCTTTTCCTATACCAATACACCAATGGGTTCTCATTAAGACAGACCTCTGTTGGGTCTTCCAGATAGGCCTGCACCACCGACTCAAGGTTCTCCAGGGTTGCTCCACTTTGCGTACAATCTGTGGCCTTTGCAGCAGTGGACCGAGCAAACCCTTGCTCAGTTAGCCAATCCGCTTCCGACAATATATTTTTTGGGCCTGGTGCAGGTGAGGATGATGACACGGTTGCGGGTGTAGTTAACGGCTGTGAGGGAAAGTGACTCCCTTCGGCCACGGAGACAGAAGTGGAACTTGACGCCGGATGGCCTGCTGATCCAGTTGTACTTGTGCTGTCTCCTTGAAATTTCTGCAGCTCTTTTTCGAACCGAGTGGCTGACACAGCGAGCCAATGTTTGTACTTTGAAACATGTGCTTCATCAAAAGGAATGAATGCTTTGCTGGCCACTGCCTTTTTGTACCGTGGATCCAGAATAGTGGCACAAATGTAATGTTGTTCTGTATGTATGTTTTTAAGCCTTTCATTGTGAAGTAGGCGCCTTAATAACTTCTCCGCCAAATCATATGCTTCTCGCTTTTCAGCATGATCTCTGAACGTTGAAGACACGTCCTTCAGTTGGTGCTCTAGCATGACCAACAATGGGATAGCTTTGCCCAAAGAGCAGTCCTCCCTGCTGACTTCACGAGTGAAGATCTCAAAAGGACGAAGCATGTCTGTCAGGTTTGCAATTAGCTTCCATCCATCCAACTCTAGCCTCATGTCTTTCTGAGTAGAACCCAGTTTATAGACATACTCATTTATTACCCCCCACTGCCTCCAACGTGTTGCCACCTCCTGGATTAGTCCTTTGACTGGCAGTTTACGTTCATGTTGAATGCTCCTCAGCTGCTTCCGGGCCTTAAAAGAATGGATGAAATGCGTGCAGATTCTTCGGCAGAAGGTCAGTAATTTGATGACTGTGTCTTCTTTTTTCAAGAATTCTTGCACCACAATGTTAATACTGTGCGCCAAACACGGCACTCTGAAATATTCACCATCAGTCATGGCCCTAACTACATTACTGCCATTATTCGTGGAAACATAACCAACTGTGCGATTTCTTGGATGCAGCCATTCTTTGACCTTCCTGTTAAACTCCTCCAAAAGGTTAGCTGCAGTGTGAGATTTCTCCATGGCAAACATGCCTACAGTTGCATGTTTGCGAGTAGCTTGAAAACCTTTCTCCGTGTCAACACCTGCTTGTTTTAACTGTTGTGTGAACCCTGCAAAAGAGACCCAGTGTGCAGTGATGCACATGTAATCAAGGGCTTGGCAACTGGTTCACATGTCTGTTGTCATGTGGATAGTGTGAACTAAAGCGAAAAGGAACTCGCACAGCTGGTTGATCAAAAGATGATGAGTTGTAAAGAGGTGTAGTGTGCTGCAAGAGGGGAACACTGTCTGGCCTGGCAGTGCAAAATTCGAAGGAACTAATACTGTGCTCTCTCAACAGGGAGAGAGCGCCTCTGAGCACAACGGTGGGGACCAACAGGTCTTATTCCATAACACAATCGGTTAATCAAAGGTTCATGGCAGAAAGCACCAAACTTTTCATCCAATGTTCAAAATTTATTCAACTGATGTTAAAGTTGCTGATTCATAATTCAGTGAGAAAAAGGTATTCAGTAACGTGTCTCCATCATTGAAAGAGTTTTTTAAACAAATGATCACACATCCCGATGCATTTCGGGCCACGCCCTTCTTCAGGGGATTACTCTACAAAAAAATCCAAATTAAACTGTTCAATCACATGTCTATCTGATAACAGGCAAACAAAATGTACATGGTGCTCCTATGTAACCAAAAAAAGGAGTGACAGAGAAAAATGAACAGCCTAAAAAGAACCCTAACCCGAGTTGCGGGTCCCAAAACGTGCGGGAAGAATAAATAAGAACCGAGTGACATGTGGTTAAAATCATGCGATGTATGTAGCACGGAAAGAATGTCACAGTGTGTTAAGGGCTGTGCTCTAAAGAAAAACGAGTAAGTATGCGCAAGGTAAGTGCAAAACGAATAAGAAGGTTCACGCGTGCAATTACAAATAATCGGTAGGTGTGATATCGGGTGAACTAACAAAACTAAAAGGAATCGTGGGTTCCACGTGCAGTTAAATGTTGTGAGTTCTAGTAGCGTCCCAAGTCGGGTACTTACATACGCGTGAAGTTGCTCAAACTCCGCGGAGTTTCGCAGAGGAAATGATCAGTCGGGTAAGCCGCCGATCGACTAGGTGATGGCGTGTAGGTGAAACAGAAATAAAAAGAGGACTGACGGCCTGGGAGTAAACAAACGGTGAACAAGTGAAATGTGTAAAACGTCGCCATGATGGAACAGGATACAAACAAACAAGAGTATCACAGGAATAAGAAAAGGAGATATAGAATCAAATAAGGAAATACAACTAAAAAGAGCAAAATCAAGAGGATGGATTACAGATAGCATAGAAATTCCATACGGTCGTTAAGCCCATGGGGCACCATGGTGGACATAAATCGGATCCAAAAGTTCTCTCTTTTCAAGAGGGTGTTCTTATTGTTCAAAGTAACCTTGACTTGCTCCAATATTTGGAATTTCAATTGAGCCACGCTGTGTCTGTTTTCATGGAAATGGGTTGCCACACTGGATTTTAGATTTTGGGTTCGGATGTTACTTTTATGTTCGAGAATTCTGACCCGGATCTTTCTTTCAGTGTGTCCGATGTAACATTTTCCACAGGGGCATTTCAACATGTATATAACATTACTGCTATTGCAGGTGGCATTTACTCGGAGTTTAATCATATGTCCTTTCATAGGATGGTTTGTCGTGTTGCCAGGAATACAATTGTTGCAGTTACTGCAATTGTAGCAGGGTTTGAGACTCGGAGGAGTTGAGCATGACAACCTACCTTATGCTCAACTCCTCCGAGTGAAACGTATTGTTTGGAATGAACAAGAAAGCAAGAAAGAAATAAAACTCACATTGGAGAGACTCAAGGCACATGGGTATCCTACCCCTATCCTGGACCTGGCAGTTGAAAGGACTGAAAAGAGCGTTAGGACTGAACTTCTTAAATCTAAACCCAAGAAACATTCAGACCGCATGGTCGTTGTCTCTAAATACTCGAAGATATCTAATCACTTTCAACACATTACCTGAAAACACTGGCCTATTCTATCAATGGAACCTGCCTTCCATGGCCTATTCAGCCAACCTCCCATGTTCGCTTTCACCAGAGGCTGAAACGTGAAAGAAATTTTAAGTCAACCTAGAAAACCAGAAACTCCCATCACCTATATGGGTCTCAAACCCTGCTACAATTGCAGTAACTGCAACAATTGCATTCCTGGCAACACGACAAACCATCCTATGAAAGGACATATGATTAAACTCCGAGTAAATGCCACCTGCAATAGCAGTAATGTTATATACATGTTGAAATGCCCCTGTGGAAAATGTTACATCGGACACACTGAAAGAAAGATCCGGGTCAGAATTCTCGAACATAAAAGTAACATCCGAACCCAAAATCTGAAATCCAGTGTGGCAACCCATTTCCATGAAAACAGACACAGCGTGGCTCAATTGAAATTCCAAATATTGGAGCAAGTCAAGGTTACTTTGAACAATAAGAACACCCTCTTGAAAAGAGAGAACTTTTGGATCCGATTTATGTCCACCATGGTGCCCCATGGGCTTAACGACCGTATGGAATTTCTATGCTATCTGTAATCCATCCTCTTGATTTTGCTCTTTTTAGTTTTATTTCCTTATTTGATTCTATATCTCCTTTTCTTATTCCTGTGATACTCTTGTTTGTTTGTATCCTGTTCCATCATGGCGACGTTTTACACATTTCACTTGTTCACCGTTTGTTTACTACCAGGCCGTCAGTCCTCTTTTTATTTCTGTTTCACCTACACGCCATTACCTAGTCGATCGGCGGCTTACCCGACTGATCATTTCCTCTGCGGAACTCCGCGGAGTTTGAGCAACTTCACGCGTATGTAAGTACGCGACTTGGGACGCTACTAGAACTCATGACATTTAACTGCACGTGGAACCCACGATTCCTTTTAGTTTTGTTAGTTCACCCGATATCACACCTACCGATTATTTGTAATTGCACGCGTGAACCTTCTTATTCGTTTTGCACTTACCTTGCGCATACTTACTCGTTTTTCTTTAGAGCACAGCCCTTAACACACTGTGACATTCCTTCCGTGCTACATACATCGCATGATTTTAACCACATGTCACTCGGTTCTTATTTTTTCTTCCCGCACGTTTTGGGACCCGCAACTCGGGTTAGGGTTCTTTTTAGGCTGTTCATTTTTCTCTGTCACTCCTTTTTTTGGTTACATAGGAGCACCATGTACATTTTGTTTGCCTGTTATCAGATAGACATGTGATTGAACAGTTTAATTTGGATTTTTTGTAGAGTAATCCCCTGAAGAAGGGCGTGGCCCGAAATGCATCGGGATGTGTGATCATTTGTTTAAAAAACTCTTTCAATGATGGAGACACGTTACTGAATACCTTTTTCTCACTGAATTATGAATCAGCAACTTTAACATCAGTTGAATAAATTTTGAACATTGGATGAAAAGTTTGGTGCTTTCTGCCATGAACCTTTGATTAACCGATTGTGTTATGGAATAAGACCTGTTGGTCCCCACCGTTGTGCTCAGAGGCGCTCTCTCCCTGTTGAGAGAGCACAGTATTAGTTCATGTGGATAGTGTGAACAGCACTCTTCAGAATAGCTGCGCCAATCACCTCCAGCACATCTTGATATAGTGCTGGAACAGCAACCCTGGCAAAATAGGACCGGCTAGGAACCATCAATTTAGGGCAGACTGTTGCCACAAATTCAAGAAAACCCACCCCTTCCACGAAAGAGAAAGGGAGAAGGTCCAGCGCTAGCATTTTAGCCAGCTTTGCATTATACAGACGTACTGTTGGGTGGTTGCGTTCAAATGGAGCATCCGACCAAAACATGCTGCTAATGGTGGGCTGGACCGTTTTACGTGATGATGATGATGCAGACTTCACACCAGTTAGGCTCATTGATTTAGTTTTTTGCATTGGTATCTGTCCCAGACTCTTAGTGTGCCGCATACATGTTGCAAGGGTAGAGGGTGTGGGCGCTACTACTGCAGTGCTGCTACCAGGGGTACTGGGTATACCAGAAAAAATGTCGGTCGGTTCTTGACTTCCCCCCTGCACAATCAGCCCCTCGTCAGCATCAGCTGCAATGTGAATGGATACATTTGGATCAGTTCTACTTTGGACTTCCTTGATCTTACTTAGGTGCGCATACCATTGGATAGGGTGGTGTTTTTTGAGATGACCTCTCTGGCCTCCGGTACCATAGTTGGTACCAAGCTTACCCCGACTAACTGATACTTTACAAATCGAACAAACGACCATGTTTTCCGCCTTTTGGCTAACAGTAAAGAAGTCCCAAACTGGGGACTGGAGATGTCTGCTGGTGGTGGAGGTGCTACTTTGACTTTCAATGCCAGATGAAGTGGAGGATGGGCGTGGCTGAATTTGTTTCTGTTGTTCACTTACAGCACCACTACTTGAGGTAATGGAGGTTGAGCTGGATGGAGGTCCCTGCCGGCCCTTCTGACGAGAAAATATGGAAGCTGTAGGTCGTTTTGGTGTTGTAGGTAACTGCGTTGGTGGTGGTACCAGTGCCACGCCGCCCACATCCGGCTCAGCAGCCATTCGGGCTAGGGTGAAAATGTTTGTCTGCTGCATGCCCGCTAGGGCTGGAGTGACGTCTGTGATGACTGGGTCATCGTCAGACTGTTCATCAGCAGCAGAAGACCACTTATTGTTCGTCGTCATCACCCATAAGTCGAAGCCTTGCAGTAACCTTCCTTTTAGGCTTAGCTACCTTTGTCGGCTCATGGCGTGCCTCACTCTCAGACTGCATTTGTGGGTTCCAATCAGGATCAAGGTCATCAGAATGAAGGGGGCTTGAAGAAGAACTTGTATTAGTAGTAGCCCTCCTTGACCTTTTTCTTGCTGGGGATCTGGAAGACAATGGATCAACATCAGGAGGAGTGGCTTCCTCGGATGATACCTCTGCTTCAATATCAATTTCCTGATGTGCCCCTACTTCTGGAGGAACAAGCGTTGTAGGCAGTTGTGCCGCACCATGAACCTCTAGTTGCACCTCTCCATGCACCTCTCCATGCACCTCTCCTTGCACCTCTCCTTGCTCCTCTCCTTGCGCCTCTCCTTGTGCCTCTCCTTGCGCCTCTCCTTGCGCCTCTCCTTGCTCATGAACTTGCGCTTGTACTAGTTGCACCTGTGGTTGTCGTTGCGGCTGTGGTTGTTGAACACTCGTCAGCTGAGTTACACCCGGCGTTGATTGCATGGTACTTTCTTGTGATGAGCCAACATCACTGGTCGATGGTGATTGAACAACCAAAGTGGCTGCCGCAGAAGCACTCATGGTCTTGGACCTAACTTGGCGTGGTGGCACTGAGCCTAATGAAGCGGAGGTGCTGCTTCCAGCTTGGTCCCCGGCGGACACCGCTGCTGCTGCAGGCGTAGTTTTTTTCTCCAAAAAAAGGTGTCGGTGGGCACACCAGTCTCCTTGGTAGGTGGTGCCACTTGCTTCTTCTGCTCCTTCTTACTGGCAGTGGCACTGGCAACTTTTTTCGCTGAGGCGCTACGGCCACCTTTCTTTGGGGCCATCTTCTTCAGATGACAGAACAGCAGGCCGCAGTTGCACGAGTTGCAGAGTTGTCTTGTCTGTGGCCACACGTGACGTCACGTGACGTTGTGCTGCACACACCGCTGCAGGACTTCTTCCTGGCACTGGTGGTTCTCTTGAGCACCTAAAAGCAATGGAAGCCAGAGGAACATCAGTTAAACATCCCAAAAAGTCGAAAAACACACAAAAATCACCACAATCCAATTCCATCCATGCCCTCAATGATGTTTAAATTCAAGACACCACACAGAAAGACTAGGTCCATGTACCACTGAGTACCCCTGGGCCTAATGGAAGAAAGCAAGGCAAACTGGGTGCAGGCCTGAGCACACTGCCTGGCTTCAAAATGGCCCCTTGACCCCCAGCCACATGGCCAGGCCCTTCTGGACCAGGCCTCAAAATGGCCCCCAACCACATGGCCAGGCCCCAACAACACCCCAAAAAGTCAAAAAACACACATTAATCACCACAATCCAATGCCATCCATGCCCTCAATGATGTTTAAATTCAAGAGGCCCCACATAAAGCCTTGCTACATGCACCACTCACTACCCTTGGGCATAATGGGTGAAAGCAGGGCAGGCTGGGTGCAGGCCTATGGCTCAGAGCACACTGCCTGGCTTCAAAATGGCCCCTTGTCCCCCAGCCACATGGCCAAGCCCTGCCTGGACCAGGCCTCAAAATGGCCCCCACCCACATGGCCAGGCCCCAACACCACCCCAAAAAGTTGAAAAACACAAAAATCACCACAATCCAATGCCATCCATGCCCTCAATGATGTTTAAATTCAAGACACCCCACAGAAAGACTTGGCCCATGCACCACTCACTACCACTGGGCCTAATGGAAGAAAGCAAGGCAAACTGGGTGCAGGCCTGAGCACACTGCCTGGCTTCAAAATGGCCCCTTGTCCCCCAGCCACATGGCCAAACCCTGCCTGGACCAGGCCTCAAAATGGCCCCCACCCACATAGCCAGGCCCCAACAACACCCCAAAAAGTCAAAAGACACACAAAAATCACCACAATCCAATGCCATCCATGCCCTCAATGATGTTTAAATTCAAGAGGCCACACACAAAGCCTTGCTACATGTACCACTCACTACCCCGGGCATAATGGGTGAAAGCAGGGCCGGCTGGGTGCAGGCCTATGGCTCAGAGCACACTGCCTGCCTTCAAAATGACCCTTTGTCCCCCAGCCACATGGCCAAGCCCTGCCTGGACCAGGCCTCAAAATGGACCCCACCCACATGGCCAGGCCCCAACACCACCCCAAAAAGTCGAAAAACACACAAAAATCACCACAATCCAATGCCATCCATGCCCTCAATTATGTTTAAATTCAAGACACCCCACAGAAAGACTTGGCCCATGCACCACTCACTACCACTGGGCCTACTGGCTAGTGTGGGTTTACAGGCACCCCAAAATAAAAAATAAAAATCCACATATAGTGAGCTAAAATTCAATACCAGGGAAACACTGTGGCCTGCTACCCGGATTTTACCGCTACGGTCCAAGCGGCATGAAAAGAATATGACATAAATGAGATTTAAGTTCAACAAAACTCATAGAAACAGTTGTATCATGCACCCATGACTAACCCTGGGCCTACTGGATACTGTGGCTACCCACAATATATATTTTTTAAAGTTGTCAAAGAGTTTTAAAATTGTAGTTGCAGCAACTGCAATGCCAGAAACAAACAACACCAACTTACTTGTAAAATATCAAATCCAAAAGTGAAATCCAAAAAGTCCTCAAATACAAATATCCAGCAGCAGCCACAAAAAGTAATCCATTCAGCTCCAGATCCAAATGAAAAGTGACCAGGAGATGGACAAAGCACTGGGAGGAGCCTGCTGGACAGGAACAGAAAGTTGGAGACTCTGGGGCACATCCTTCCACCCCCCCCAAAAATGGACTCCTTCCACAAAAAAGTGCAGCCAAATCTCAATCTGAGGAGTTATTTTGATCAAAATCATGATTTTCAGAAGGTTTATGCTGCCTGCGGTGGATTTCTTGTGCAGAATTGCAATTTTTGCAATTTTGGGAAAGCGAGCTGTTTAAATCTCCCGCCGGATGTCAGCTGCGCGCCGCATCTATGTGTTCGGCATTGTTTACTCGCGCGATGCGTGATCGCGGGCCCTTATGACGTACTCGCGTTGTCAAACTCTCGCTGTGCAAGATGGCAAACCGCGATGACATAATTGCGGTCGAAAAACTCACGCGCGATCACGCTGCAAGATCCAAAATGGCGCAGCACACGCAAACCGGGAGAAAAACTACTCAGCGGACTCATAATCACGGTAAGTCAACGCCGCGCGCGCGATATTGTATGTTTCAGGCGCGATCAAGCAAAATAATTCGCAACTTGCGAATTTGTGGATTTTTGGGCAAATTCGCGGACCGTGAAATTGTCAAAAATCCGCAAATTCGCCCGCGAAACGGATTTTACGCCCACGCTTAGTAATGTCCCCCATCATCCGTGCAGGACTTAATCAGAGTGAATGGGAGGTTTTTCGTTACAAGTGTACCCCTCTTGCATATTAGGAGTGTGAATATGCCAAACAACATCCCGCCCAGTGCAATCCCCGTGCTGTTCCTGTGACCAGGAGCTTCTTTCTCTTCATCTGCTGCTCTGATCGGTCTCTGACCTTTTATACACACAAGAGGCATGTGAACTCGAATGGAAGCCCCGCCCATTTGGCCCCGCCCACACCCTCGCGGTGTGCACCGTCTTCCCGCCATTTACCCACTATGATTAACAGCTCACTCAAGGGACCCCTGCACCCTTCGGCGCGATTGTGTTCTTGGGCTGATGAATGCGTCACTGAATTTGAGCTTCAACTAGGGCACATGCTTTATTGATATCTGTAAGTGCTTCCTGTTGAGGTTTAATTTTTGTGACAGGACCATCATGCCAGTATTGTACGGTGCCTTCATCCTGGACAGGTGCAGGACTGAGTCACAATCCCTATAATTCAGAAGACGGGTGATGATAGGCCTTGGCTGGGTTCCTGGAGGGGGGTGAGCCACTGGTGACCGGTGAGCTCTCTCCACAATCAGCACTTGGGATAGGTTTTCCGCCCCAAAGATCTCAATAAGTATTTTTTCGACATAGGTCTCCAGCCTCCCAGTATTGGTAGACTCCGGCAGGCCCATGATCCTTGGATTCTTGCGACAGGATCGGGTCTCCAAGTCCTCATTCTTGGCTTGAATGAGTGCAAGCACCTTTCCCATATCAAGAGACTTGGAGGTCACTTGTAGATTGTCTACTGCATCCAAGATGCATTTCTCGGCCTCTCCTAGCCAGGTGGCATGCTTGTCCAGTTTCACCAACATGTTATCCATTCTGATATTAAGAGTGCCAATTTTTCCGTCAATGGACTGCAAGCTGCTTTGCATGGCGGGGAGGTTTGTTTCCAGTGATGATGAAGACGCAGCTGGGGCATCTAGCTCTGAGTCCGAAGTGGCCCTCTGCTGATACCTGCTATGCATGCGGGATTCAAAAGTGAGACGGGATTGTCTTTTTACGGGCTTCCCCATATTTGCTCGCTTACTTGTTTCTCCGGAAGTCAATACGTTGGTAGCCAGCGGTGACTCTAAAGTCTTATTGATCGTTTGGCACCATACTGACGAGCAACCACCACGTTGTTGCAGGGTTTGCTGCCACCAACACACATATACAATATGAAAGCTGAGGATGAGATTTACAGGGACAGGTGTAGAGCCTTCAGCATGAATGGAATGGGCCCATCAATATTATCCCCGCACCAGCTCGACAGTTATGTTGCACACAGCTCGCGCCGCCTTTGCTGTTAATCTGGCTTGTGGAGGTAGAACAAAGTATGCCATCAGCATCCCAGCTCTGAGGAAGAAGATGCACCCACGTGTCCACACCATGGGTGATGTTATATACACTCAGGTCCTCCGTTGTTTTATCACTGCAGCTGGGGGACTAAAAACACGAGGTTCCCTTGATTGGGCTCTATTTCGGCTCCCTGCATGCTGGGGGTGACGGGGACAGGCCGTGTGTCCGAGTGTGCTTAGCTCAGGTCCATGGTTCCAAGTATTGCCAGCCGCTTAGAACCTCATGCGGCATCGCCAGTCTGAGAGCAGTTGCCCACAGGGGGCCACAGGTCGATGTTAGGCACAAGATCAGCATTATCGCAGCTCCCTTCGAGCTGGGGGTGACGGAATTCAGCAACGCATCAAAGCGCGCTCAGCCCTAGTACGTAATTCCAACTTGTGGTCAGCCGCTTGGAGCCACACGCAGCCTCACCAATCTGAACGCACGTTCCTGCCGGGCACCACAGTTCGGTTTTAGGCGCACGTTTAGCATTTGGAGGCCTTTGTACCTGCTAGATAGTCTTGAGGCCTTCACTCAGCACGCAGCGAGGGGTGTAGTATGTGCACAGCCTTGCGCCTCCCATCCTATCTACTTGCAGCGCACAGGTTGTCCCTCGGGACAGCCGGTTCCAACTGCAGCGAGCGGTGCGTCGCTCTCACCTGGGATAATCACGGTGTATGCAGCACAGCCGGTATCATGGCTCCGGCCTGCAGGGTTCACCGTTTTACCGCGGGCCGCCATCTGGTATACGGAGACTGTCTGACAGGATCACCACAATGTGCACCGAATACAGCAGCGTTCCGCAGCCCGCCAACTTCTCAGCTGCCTGCTAGGTATCGGATTTGCTCTGCTCCTGTTTTTGAGCTTCGGATGGCTCTGGGATCGCAGTATTTTGATTGAATTATGTGTTCAGCTGGCGGAGCTGCACTACAGCGCAGCCATCTTGCTGTGCACCCTTTAGCGCCCCCGACACACTGACAGTTATTATGCTTCTCTCAGGTTACTACCTGCTTTCTGGACAGAGGAAGACCCCTTTCATTCAGCCTTTGAAGTCAAAATGAAAGTATTTTTTACTCTTAGTCACTCATTAATTGTTGGATGTTGCACCATCATGAACCACTGTATTTTGGGCTTTGTATGCATATGTATCCTAGTGGTGAATGTGTATACAGGGTGTGCACTTAACTTTTTCTTCACTACTATCACCTACACTATGTTATCACCAAGAGAATGTGTTTGTTTGAACTTTCTCTGAAGTATTTGCTTTGTGTTCATAATATAATTCACATACAAGAATTATTTTTATTTTGCATTTATTGCTAATATATAATAGTGTATGCAATGTTTAACACTTCTTATTGACTGTTACACAATTACTGAATGGTTACAAGTGGGACATTCTATCATTATATTTGTATTCACCCATGTTTCTTTAAATACAGGGTAATCAATGTATTGCTATGACCTACTTGATTCAGGCACATCTGATGCTTTATCATTGTTATTGTTAGAGCCTTAGAACACTTAGGGGCATATTCTCAAGAAAGTGTGCTAACCATCGCAAAAAAGTAACTTAGCGCAACACTCAACATCGCAGTCTATCGCGGAAAAATTTTGCTGTGTTAACTAAGTATTCACAGCACGGCGGTACAATGCGATAGTCTCTAGATAACGTGTCAAATGACAGCATTAAAATCAGCACCACGCCACAAAAATGTGAAACACAAAGGCAAAACAAGTTGTGATGAGTCCAATCGCGATACAAAAAGCAGTGAAAACCAGCGGCAGGCCTACAAATCCCAAGCGTCTGGTGGGAAAATGCACTATAAAAGCTACAAAAACAACACACCAGAAACAATCCAAAGGGCATAGCAACATGAATACACCCTGACCAAGCGCAGAGACCAATGTGAACCCCGCAATCCCCACAGACCACCAGCAAGGAACAATGGGGTCGGGGAAGGCTAAGGAGAAGAGGAAGAAGAAGACGTGGAACAGTCCGCAGGGAAACCAGATCAGCGTCACAGAGGTGACAGAACTCTACAATCAACTGACCCACAATTAGACTACCATGAATGCAGTTGAAGTGTCGAGGAGGACAATGGAGGAGGCCAAGAGGCGCTGGCATGATGTGAAAACCCAAACCAGGCACAAAGCCGCTGCCAACAGGAAGGCAGCAACGGCGACAGGAGGTGGAAGTCTTGTGCCACAGGAGGAGCTGGAGGAAATGGAGGTCACAGTCATCAGTGTGGAGACAGTGCAATGAGACAGTAGTCCGGACGCAGCTCGGGAGGACCTGACACAACAACAACAGTGTGAGTATCAACCAGGGACTGGGGGGACAGGGGGAGATGGGTACAATGGCGCACATGCACAACGATGTGTAGCACACTGCACACCCACAATGACCCAGGATCATGTCCCTGATCCCCGTGGCACACTGCAGCACACACACATAGCAATCACAGCACATCCACATTGACGACAATGTGGTAAAATGCGCAAACCCGACACTGCAGAACAGAGGACACAATTGGCTCTGCACACGCGCTAAAACTGGCCAACTACATCTGACAGAGCTGGAAACTGTGAAATGGAAATTTACGCGTACAACCTCACATCAGTCATGTAGTCCAAATGTCCACTGTCCCGCATCTAAATCCAGCACCTCCCAAACATGCACAATGTACATTGTCCTACAGTCTGCATGTAAACAAGAGCAATGAGCCAACATACATGCCAACACAATGTCAACATGCATCTCCCCTTCACATTGCAGAGGGATACACAACACCTCCAGCAGAGCAGAGAAGACCACTCATCAGTGATGCTGGAGAGGACCACCACACCTTCGACATCGACGCCCTCCAACAGCCCATGGAAATCCCACACAACCCACCATTAGGACCAGGGCAGCCAAGCTACATAGAGGAGGACACAGCCCCTGCAACAGACCGCACAGCAGGAAGCACCTGCAAGCACGACTGGCTCCCAACACCTCACCGACCCACAAATGGCATACCAATGCCAGGTGTCAGAATGCCAAAAGGAGGTGGCCGAACATGTGTGGGTGGGGTCCGAACCCATGGAAGGTGAACTAGATCACATAAGTGGGCGTCTAATACCCTTCAAGGACCACCGACACCCCACAAAGGAGACCCACACTGCCACAGAGACACATGCAGATGCATATTCCCAGTACAGAACCATGCCTAGGGGCACACAAATATCAGTCACACAGCCACCTTGGCTCTGCGTACGATGGCCCAGTCCACTCATCTTACGTATTGAGTGGGTGACGGCAAAGCTACATGTCCAAAGTCTAACACGCTTCCTTTAATGACATGTCTGCTTCTTCTGTACACAGCACAATGAAATGTCATAGGGCCCAGGGCCCTCATGCAGACAACAATACCACATGGACACACGCATATAGTATGTGGAACTGGCTATGGGCATATGCACCTGGCCCCCTTATTGGCAGGGCCACATGTACAGTGACGCCTGTGCTGGATGTGTATGGGGTGAGTGTAAGCCAGCCCACATGGAGTGTTTGGTGCTGGCAACAACTTGAATAGTGGACACCATTGAAATAGAAAGAGAAAACACCAGCAAACAGTCAACTCCTGAGCAACATGGAGGGAGCCGGAGCAAGTACAAAGTCACCCAATATGCACACAGAAGGGTCCGTGAGTTGCAGTGCACTGAGGTTATGGCACTAGAGCTGAGTGTAGTCATGTAAAGAAAATGTCTAGGATTGTGTCCCTTTAAGATATTCCTGATGCAGATGCAGTGGGGTGTGTTAGACCTGCATCATCTTCCTCATCAACATCCCAGTTCTCCCACACTGCTTGAGGTGACATTGCTGCACAACCTCTACACAGCATAAAACTTCATCAGTAACGGTCCATGGGTTGCGGTGCACTGAGCCAGGGGCACCTGGAGTGCTGAGCAGGGAATCAGGCAGATGATGGTATCCACGACAGGTGTGAGCAACTCTGTCAGTCTGCCAGGACCACTCTATCGACTCTGGCAGATGGCGGTTGGAGATGGTCCTGCCGATGGGGGAGTGTGCCTCCTGTGGTAATGCCACGTCCGGGCCGGTCAGGACTCAATCGAATGCGTGAGCCCTGGTGGACCGCAGTTGAGGCCTGCGGCAGCGGACAGCACAGGGCCACAGACACATGGAATTGATGACCCCAAGGCCATCGTCTCCGAGGCCATTCAATATTCATTCAGACAGGTTCCCTGACTTGAGCTGCACAGAGTTAGTGGCCCCGAATGCACAGAGGCAGGCACAGGCACACCGCCACGGGACGGTGACTTGCGGTGCACGGAGGTAGGACCACGCTGACTGAGCGGGTCCTCAACGATGTCCAAGGGGACTGTGGCGGAGGCTCACGGGGAACAGTGGAAGGTGTCCTCCAGGGCATAATGCAGAGGACAGTAGCCGTCCGAAAGCAGCAAATGGAGGAGTGGAATGCTACAGCCTCATTGCCACCACCCATTCAGTATCAGCACCATGAGGATGAAAACTACCCCCTAGTCCATAGACTCAGAGGCCACAAAAATTCGACCAGAGAGTGTCCCTGAATGTCGGGAAACAAACTTAGTGGCACCGGGGCTGAGGGGGGATGCAGTCTGTGATGATGCCGGTACACTGATATGAATTCTGCCATTGCTAAATCAAGACTCCGTGACCTACTAGACCGCAGTGTAGGCCGGAGGCAGCAGTCAGCAGTGGCCCACAGCTACGTCTCATTGGCTTGAGATGCACAGAGTTAGTGACACCAGGGCAGTTGTCGGTAGTGTGCGATCGCCTCTGTAAATATGATCCTTTTTTCCTCCTGACTGCAACGCGTCTTTCTCTTACACCTCTTCTTGCGTGCAATGATAAGTACTCTGCGATACAAAAGGAATGATGGACGGAGCGTTTGAGCAAATCAAACACTCACCCTCAGTCAACTGATCTGGGTTTAATCCATCACCATTCTTTAGCCCACTCAGCCACCCCATTTCAGACATGGCTATATGCAAATCAGTCTGACCCTGTGCCTCATGGGAACAGTCCAGCCCGAACTGCCAAGCCATGTCTTCCATGGACCGGAAACAAGCATCCTGGGACCGGTTTCGGATTCATAATCCTCATCAGCCAGGCTGCTGGACTGTTCCCATGAGGCACAGGGTCAGACTGATTTGCATATAGCCATGTCTGAAATGGGGTGGCTGAGTGGGCTAAAGAATGGTGATGGATTAAACCCAGATCAGTTGACTGGGGGTGAGTGTTTGATTTGCTCAAATGCTCCGTCCATCATCCCCTTTTGTATCGCTATGATAAGTACTCTGCCATTGAAAAATCGATGCTCAGTTCCAATTGTGAGACCCACCGAGTGCTGTGTGGCACAAGGGCAGTAGTCCGCGTGGGCCCACAGACAAGTGTGGTTGTAATGCTATGCACAGACTTGGTGGCACCACATTGAAGGGAGTATAGTGACATAAATTCTGCCTTAAATAATTTTCACTGCCATTGTGTAATGAAGACTCGGTTAAAAACGTGTGACCTACTAGTCCGCTGTGCCAGCCGGTAGAGTACGTCAACGAGAAAGGAGTACTGAGGGCCTTGCTCGCGGAGGCCGTGATGGTCGTAGCAGGTTGCCAGGGTTGGGGGCCTCAGGCGTGGAGCTTGCACCGGCATGCGGTGGGCCCTCTTCGACACACGCTGGCGTCGGCAGGTGGGCATTGAGGCCTTGGTGCGCAGGGGCAGACAAGACTGGTTCGGGGACCAGCATACCAGGGTGCAGCAGGCGCACAGGGTGGCAGGCAACACCGCTCATGGCGATGGGGTCGGCCTCGTGGTGGGTTGAGAGGCGCCGCCCTGGCAAACACATTGGGAATTCCGGAAGAGGACCACGCCCAGAGTTACATGCCTTTTATTCACACCCCTACGCTGGCCTGATGTACGCCGGGCCAGCCCACTCCGCTCATGCGTATGGTGGAAACATAACAAGCTACATTTCCGCAATCTTCCCACTGGCTCGGGTGACATGGTTGCGCCCACTGTCCACAACACCCCAAACACCAACGGTGTATGTCGACATGAACATGTTAGTGGTCAGCACACTGCAGTCTGGGCAGCACATCCACGCCATACTTGGAATTGTGTACATTCTTATCCATGGGTCACTTGCCTCCTTCGCACATGCCTGGGCCCCACCTCTTCCCACAATCTGCTATTGTGTGGCTGGGGTGCCATGCCGTTGATGGCTTCTGTGCATGTCTGGCCCAGGTTCCCACAGTAAGTTGTGCTGTCATGTCTGGTGTGTGTGCATGTTGTTTGGTATGTTGTATGTGAGCTAGTGACATGAGCATCCCCAGAGTTGTGAGTTACATGATTGTGGAGTTGAGGTGTGTGGTGTGTACATTTGATATTTGCCAACGGGCAGTGCATTTCCGTGGGTGCCATCCTGGTATCGCTGGTTGGTGATGGACTGTCAGAAGATATAGGGATCATGCACACTGCCTGGATGGTTGGCATCAACGTTGGTGGAGATTCCTCGGTGGTCCGCCATTGCCTGGACATTGATGGTATACGGGCGCTTCCTTTTGCAGTTATTGTGTGCGGTGTTACCAGAAGCACAAGTAGGACATGTGTGCAGTCAATTCGCCCGTAACACATGTGAGTTGCCAGCTATTGTGTAGATGCCTTGCTTGGTCTCCGGATGTTCCTGCACAGTGTGGGGGAAGTATAGATAGTGTGGTACCAAGCTAATGGTGTCATCCATGACCGTTGTGAGGGACTTGGATTGACTGGCTGTGAGACTCCTCTGACTCAGGCGGTTGTTGGTTGTAGAGTAACGGGGTCAACAGGTGCAGCACAGCCTGCAGCTTTGTCTGAGGTCAGATGTTGGTTGTCAGCTGTGTTAGTATCGTCATCCTGTGGACAATGGTGGTCAAGATGCGGAGGATGGTTGTCCTTTTGAGCCTGTGGTGGGCTATGACATTCTCTGGTGTTGGGGCTGTGAGGTTGGTGCGTTTGCTGAGGGTCACTGTCTTTGTCAGCGCTGCCTCGGTGTTGGTCCGGGTGGGGGGTTCTGGGGGGGTGGAGGTGGGTGTTGTGGCCCTGTTGGGGCTCCAATCTGCATGGTCAGTGGCTCCATGGCATCTGTTGCCCTTCATGTGAGGCTCTGACCTTGGCTCCCTTTTCTGGTGCAGGCTGTCGTCCGACTTTACACCAGGTCAGAGCAGGTGAATTTCCTGCTGCTAACGCGCCTTATCGCCTGTTTTAGGTTCTCATCACCGATCTTGCTGGTCATTGAGAATGTTGCGGAGTGGTGTTGTTGCGGCTTTTTGCATGGGAACGCCTACTCTGCATCTCATTAGCGATAGTTGCGGGGGTCATCTGTGGTGATGTTTTTTGCGGCTGCTATCGCGGGTAAACTGGTGCTATGGGCTGTTAGCACCAGTTTGTGAATGGGGTGATAGATTTATCACGACTTTGTGTGCGATGAAATGCCAATAATTTGGCAATAACTCCTTGAGAATATGCCCCATAGGGTCCAATTTTGATGTCGTCCGAAAGCCTCTGCCATCGAGGGACTGCCGTATTACGATTGCGGCAGTCAGAGGGGTCAGAGGGGATTCTGCTCCTCTTCCGACAGGCTCTGTGTAGCGGAACTTTAATCCCTTGAATGACGGTGGACCCAGTCCCGGCTCCGCTGTCGGGATTACTATGTCATTTTCTGACAGCCTTTCCATGTCACCCTTTCCAACTTGGCCTCATTCCCCTGGCCCTCCACTGTTGGACCTGTGGTGGGCACCTAAGGTGCCCCCCTAGACATCCCTGTGCTCTGTGGCTGGCACTGCAAGTAACAAAGGGTGGTAGGGCGGGTGGGGGGAGTGTGTGGGGAGAGCGAGTGTGGGGGTATTAATAATTAAAAACGTACCTAATGCCTCTGGTCACCACCTGTGTCACGTTGCCCTTACTGGACGTTTCCTGGATCACAGGAGCCCCTGGGACAGACCCCCAGCCAATCCCTGTGCTGCTGAGCAGCACAGGGATTGGGTTGAACAGGCAGAAAAGACACCCTGCTCAGGCCAAGGAGTCAGTGGAGGTTTCTCCAGCCTGGCTGCTGAATGCCGCTGGGCTGGAGAAACCTAAGTGCGCATGTGTGTTTTGAGCGGCCTGGGACGGCTGGCCAAACACACATGAGCACTTAGGGTCTAGGGAGTATACAAACACTCCTCCTACCACTCCCATGCCCCACCCCTTCATGCACAAGCTGGCAAACGAAAAATAAAAAGATGAGAGGGCATTGATTTTTTCCCCTTTACTGGCTCTGAGCCAGTCAGGGGGGCAACGCTCCTCCACCACTGCGGAGGAGCTGCCACTGCCGTCACATGGTGCAGGGATGTTTACACAAAAACAACCTCTTGTCTAACCTATATACTTTAAGTCAGGCAGCAACTCTGCTATTTCCTAGATGCACAAAACAGAAACATTTAAAGTAGATAATGTCTTAATTTCCATAAAAGGTACCTTTTTATTAGTATGAATTCATTCATTATCTTTTTTTAGAAAGCATGTTTGTTGTATTTTTCTGTTTTTACCGGTATAAAAACTTATTTTTGGTGTACATGACAAAACAATCAATTATTGTCATCCATGTGTACATTTTTCATAAGATATAAAAATACCAAGTGATTAGAGCACCCCACATGAAAATAGCCCTGTTATAGAACATAAGTAAAGTCTCTGAGCCAGTCAGGGGGGCAAAGCTCCTCCACCACTGCAGAGGAGCTGCCACTGCCATCACATGGTGCAGGGATGTTTACAAACATCTATATTCCAATGGAAGCTTGTGCTGCAGGCCTTTTCCACCCCGCCACAATCTTCCATTGGAAAATGGATGTTTTTGACCGCCCTATGGGTGGTTGCATCCTAATACTGCGGGCAGAACACCCGACCTAAGGTCCGCCTGACATTGTAATGAGGCCCATAATTGTATTATTCCATTTTATACATTTATTCCCTCTCCTTGTAGTGCTCTCTGAATGGCGTCCCCACCTTGCTGGATGTCTCACTAGGGGTGGACAAGCATGTCTTCATTTTTCCGTTTCATAATTGCCCCTGAGTGGCAGTGCCACTACCTGCATCCAGCATTGTTTCATTGTTACATAACAAGAAAGCTGTTGAGCTCTTCTTTTCTTTCACATTGCTCAGCAGCTGTTGCAAGCAAAAGCCTCAAGTAAAACTCACTGTTATGCAGCTAGCCTAGAACTCGATACTTTTTGGCATTTACCTGTACCTTTTTTAAAAAGCCCATTAAAATCACACTCCATTATTCACTTGCCTAGGGGCACTAACACAGATGTAATTGTTAAATGTGTCAATTTACAGAACTGTCCTAACTATCTACTGAACTATCCCTAAAAAACTGACATATGTCCTTAAAATATATACTTTTTCATGCTCCAATGGGTTTCACTTTGGCAGGTCAGACAGTGTCTAATGTCAATAATAATAGGTAACTTAGACAAGTCTGCAGTTTCCAAAACTGCCAGATTTGGAAACAAGCAGTGCAGTGAAACCTTCAGCCAATGATGGGTGCCACATTCTTCACGTAGAAAACATGGCATCACAGAGGAGGACAAGTATGCTCTTGATGACTCCTTGTTTTCTTTTACTTTGCTTACTCTGGCTCTTGCATAGTCCATGTAGCAGGTCGTCTGACTGCTACTGAAGGCACCATTGTGCTACTCAAAAGGATCACATTTTGCTATGGCTTCAAAAAATCCAGAGTATAAACGTTTCTCATCTCTTCGCCCTCAGCAAAGGGCACACATTGAATAGCAGCTCTCCGAAAAACAAAGGACAGTCATTGAGAAGCAAGAACTGAAATTGGCTCTCAGGGTGTACAAACAAGTAAGGCCCAGCGCTTCATTTGAGCCGGTGGTTTCCGGTGCTCAGAACAGGCCCTTAATTGTCAACACCAGGGCTTGTACCAGTCTGCCACATGGTGGCGTTGCTAAAAATTACTTTTGACTGCCGTCCAAGCCATTCTTATAGCTTTGGGCCTAGAGTAGGTTGAATCGTCTCACTAGTAATAATTTGTTGATTAGCAATTATTTTGGTACTGCTATTGGCAGTGCTGGCAAGGCAAAGGGTGGTGCAAGCTGCAGTGTCCTCCTGATAAGGGCCCTGTTACAAATTATGCACTGGTAAGGCCTTGTGTACTAACGCATTCCTCCACAGACACAGAATGGAGGAAACCCTTTGATACATCAGGCCCGAGTGCTTTCAGTATGAACCTGCACCATCTTGCTGCAAGTGTCCTCTAAACATATTTTAAACACATGTCGCACCATTCTCATAATCACAATTTTTTCAATATGTTAGCATAAAAGTGGTCAGACTTCTCACTATGAGTGGTGTTAAATCATCAGTGTATGAATTTGAATTGGAGCCTACAATTATTGAACTGGGTGCATTTTATCACATATCATAATCAACGCATCTGTATTCACCTGCCGCAAACACCACTATAATAAAGTATGGCCATTGTAAATCCATTTATTTTGTTTTCATGTGTCCCTATCGAATTATTTCAGTTCACTTCCTCAGTATTTTTTGTTTTCCTAAATAATTCATGCTAGTAGTTTTGAAGTAATCATTTTGAATAATAGTGATTTAAATTATTTATTAAAACACATAATTATTTATTTTAAAATACTATTTTTATCTTTGCAATAGGGTAATTATTTATTTTAATTTTTTGCAAACATATGCACACTACCTTCAAAGGATATGTTTGTTTACTTTTTATTATCCTTACACTGTTAAGGCAGAATGCATTTGCACAAAAAGAGAACATACAATTAAAACTTCATAGACTTACTAAAGACTTGCTATTGGCTTTGACAGTGCTTGTTTATTCTTTGTTTTGGAGTGCTGAATGCCATTTTACCGCCACTGCAAAATGCTAATCAGCAAGGTTTTAACTTGCAGTGACGAGCAAGGCTGCCAATGGACATAATGCATTACAGGAACTGCAAATTCACAAAAAATACTCCAATTATACTCTGTTCGAGAAAAATTCTCAAACAGTGTTTGCTTTAAGGGTAGTTGTCTATCGTGGTCTGGAATATGCTCTCGACCACCTAGGGAAAAAGGGGAACCATGCTAATCATGTCCCTGCTGTGTAAGGGAAAACATAAGTTCTTTTTAGTTACCCTCACACACCCTAGTGGTGTCATGCTTCATCATCGGGTCACCCGACCCCTAAAAGTCGAGGTTAGCTCAACCACAGTGTTATGTAGCTCTTAAATAGATGAAGACAGGGGGACTTAAAGATAAAAGACCTAAATCTGACCCCTGGTATCCCTTTATTCTTGGGTCAGATCGGGTTATTAAAAATTGTAAAAAACGGGTCTCTTTGGATTTTATTGGTCCTAAGACCCTAGTGTCAATGCCGACATGTTTCAGTCCACGGGGGCCATAAAGGTCCAGGACTTTCTTCAGAGCAATCGTAGAATCCCCCTCTATGTGTAGGGAATTAAAGGAAGGAGGTCCCTATCCTATTTGTCTATCAAGGGAAAAGTAGCTTCTCCTTGTTGGTGTATTGATATGTCTCTGTGTTGCCAGGCTCCATCTGTAGGGCATAAAAATTGTGAAGAGACAAGATCATAAAAATACAACGTAAATGCATAATAAATGTACAGTGCATAAACCATAACCATGCATGCTTAATTTCTATATGCATGCTCAAGGGGTGGAGTGCGTGATGCCACTCAGTACCAGTCATCCATATTGTGTCAATGACGGGCTTATTAATATAATACATTCATGAGTACATCCATTATATTCCAGTGCCTAATCGGTGTATGGAATAGCTGTAGAAGTGAATAAAATACCATTAAAAAGGGGTCTCAATTGCAGGAGGACACATTCTCATAAGGTTACTGTCATGCTTTCAACATCCATACATTCATACCATGTGCGTGTTAGTTTATCCATATGGTGCTTTTAATCACTCATTCGCTCACACATACCATGTGCACGTTAGTAAGTACATAAGCACTTTCCCAGTTTTTGGAGGGGTTCGTGCAACTCAAAGGGACCGAGGTATTGCGGTGTAATGGTCCTAAATGTGTGCCAAGAAATGAGAGGCATAGAGCACATAGTTAAAAAACAAATTGTTGCAGTCAAAAACTACCCCCTCACATAACTAGTGTGACAAAGAAGGTAGCCTTATGGCAGCAGTTGGCAGATGGAGTCACTGCATTGGGGAGGATGTCTAGACCATTACTGGCATCAAGAAAAAGTAGCAGGGTGAGAGGAGATGGGTGAAGGAGAAGTTCACTAGGATAGAGGTGGCCGGAGCTCTACCTGGTGGACAAACTGGAACCCGTCTCCAGCTCACCCTACTTGACAAGGACACCCTCTTTACCATACCCCTTTACCTGCTGCATTGGCTGCCTGTGAATGACGAGTGTATTGTGGAGCCAGGTAATAGATTAGTTCTATTTGTACATTTTGGTTTTCTCATGATCAATTGTGACTTTTGAAGGCACTCAAAGTTTGTGTTAAAACTCATGGTGAGCTTATGTGTTTCCTTTTTCTCGATCCCACTACAAGTTGCAGAATCCTGAGTACTGCAAATTCTGAGTTCCATTTTCATCTTGAGTTACACTTGTCTATCCTCTGCCGGCGTTTTGAAATATGATTTATAACTAGATCAGGGAATTTAGTTTGATTTTGTTTCCATCATAGCTGCTCTCTTAATTTTCATATATATCAATGGTTGTGTGTGTGCACAAGCATCATGTGTCGTGTTTGTATGTAAACTCCTATATTTAATTTCCATAAACAGCCAGAGTGAATCCTCCCACCGGGGCCGAAGTCCACATGCAGGAGGCCAAAGTCAAGGGCCAGGTCAATCACTACAACCTGCACAAACTGGTGCATAAATATGCTAAAAGGAAGTGTGCTCCATATTTTACCATAATATTAGACAGCCAATAGATATGTCTTTTACAGACACTTACTTGTTTCCAACATGTAAACTTAACTAGTATATGTTGTTTGAACATGTTTATTATTGAATGATAAAGGAAGTGCACCCATATACTTATAGGCCTTGTGACGTTGGTCAACACCCCCTCCCATGCAAGTGTGGGGGCATTCTGCTCCCAGGAATGATGTAACAAATGGCAAGGCACCACACAGCGGGCGGATGGTATACACTAATAAGGTCACTTACATATAACTTCACATAAGGCTAATTGTCTGGACTCATGGATGGCATGTTAGCAGTATGTGGTATGTCAAAAATCCCTATTGTCACCCACCTCTATATGCACAAATATGCTTTATAAGGTTATACCACTCCATAATATGTTGGGTAATGAGTATCTGACCCTACATTTCTATACAAAGAATAAATGATGAACCAAATCAATCAGTTTGAGGAGTGGGTCCAACTGTTTAGAAAGTATATTCAAATAACACATATTTATAATTTTTACCACGATATTTTGGACTCAAATATGGATCTGTTGCTTCATTACAGCTGCTGCCAGGAGCATGCCAGTCATCGGAAGCACAAACAGAACTACATCCTGGGTATCAGGAGACTTTCTGGCTGCAGCAATTAGACCCACTATCACCCGTACATCAGTTAAGTGTGTGGAATTGTGTAGTAAGCTATTATTTTGCATAGTGTTCACAATAAATAACTCTTTGTGAAATTACCCTGGCAGGTAATGCCTCTTTCTTTAAGCAGGTAATGGTGGAGTGTGATTTTCCCAACAACATCTGTGATGTCTATGCTGCTTTGTTCATGTTCATTTATAAGTCATTGTTGGACCTGGCCCTTTTTGGCAGGTTCACCCCGAAACTTTTTGCTTTTTCCTAACCTGTTTCTGTGACCTGGTGTTGGTGATTTTAGTCCTCTGCGCACTTTTTCACTGTGGTACAGTGTAAAGTGCGTGAGATCTCTGTGTGTGTGGTGAGTGACCTGCCCTCCCATAGGAATGAATGGGGAATATGTATGCCCATGGTAGTTCCTGATGTGTGGGGAGTGCAGGGTCGAGTTTGGGATGTGCGAACTAGTGAGATTGAATGCTGCGTAATGATGTATGCGGCATGATTGTGCCTAGTGTAGAAGTGCCATTTTTAGAAGTTTGCATATTTGTGTAATCTGTGCCTGGCGTGTGATTGGCTAGAGCTTGGCTCCAGGAGTCAGCCTGGGCCTGCTTGTGGATTGACTGTCTGGTTTGATAATGACAGGGGCTGGGGAGCCCCCAGGAAGTTGTCTGAGTCAGCCCTTGGTTGAATGACTGCATCTGCAACTAGGGAAGTGGGAGGAGATAGCACCTGGGAGTGAATAGGGCTGTGCCTGCCTGCCACAATGCTGGCTCCACCTCCCGCTGGGCGACTGCCCCTCACACTGAAAGGAAGAAGGAAGCCAGGAAGCCCAAGGGCTCCAGCAACACCCAGAACTGGTTTAGACTGGGCTCGGGGCCCACTTGCACAAAGACTTCAAATACTTTTAGGGGTATAACAGAAGGACCCCTGACAACAGAAAAGAAGATTCTACAATCAAGAGGAACCTCTGCTGGAAGAAGGACCGCTGGAGAACTGAAGGAAGATTGCCTTGCTGTGTGCTCTAAGGGCTGACCTGTTCTGCTGTCCAACTGAAGCTGAGGAGAAGAGGGACTTTGCTGTGTGCTGTGACCCTCCCTGCTTGACCTAAACAGACTTTGCTGTGTGCTGTGTCTTCAAAACCGAATCTCCAAGGGCCTGAGAAGAGCTGGCCTCCTGTTTGGTAACTCAGGGACAGAAAGGTTGCCAAAGACTACAAAGCTCTGCTGTGTGCTGCAGAGATCGTGGGCTGTTTTCATAGAGCTTCGATCATCTACCCGTGTGGAGCGCTGGCTGCTCTCTGTTCTGCTTGAGAGCGCCGCGCTGAGAATCGCCTGCCCTCCAGCTGCTGTGCCGTGATATCGACGTGCTCGTCGGCACGTGTGAGGTAGTGGTCGGGAGTCCGTAGGCATCCCCAGGACGAAGCTATCCTCTGTCAGGATTCGCGATACTCAGATCGCCCTGCTGACTCTGGGCGCGTTAAACTCATCTGCCCGCAATTCACCGCCGCGGCCCGGGGCCTGAAATTGACCAGAAGTTGTTCCAAGAGCTGCGGAGAAAAATATGAAGGGGCCGCGACCTGATTGGTCGAGCAACGAGAGGAGCCGCGCTCTGATTGGCCTTTGCCGTAGGCCTGCCCCCGAGAGCCGCGCTCCAATTCGCTGCCTTGCCACAGAAGCTGTGACGTGAGAAAGGGCCTGCCCCGGGAGCCGCTCTGCTATTGGCTGGCTCCCGGGTGAGAAAGGAGGCTCGTCGCGAAGGTCGCAACGGGATTGGTCCACGTCGTCGGGACCCCTGGGGAAGCCGCTGGGAGCCGTGTGCTGTTCGCCGAAGCCGGGGAAGAGTGACCCGACCTCGCCGAGGGAGCAACAAGAGTGATTTCTGCCCCTGGCCTGTTTATCCCTGCTCGGAGAGCCGAGCAAGCTCCCCGCCGCTCCCTGAAGTGCTGAGAGCGGGCGGAGGGCTGCCGGGACCGGCCGGGGCTTAGTACAAGTCTGCTCTGCTCGGCACGGTGGTGCCTGAATAGTCAACGGTGAGGCGCGCTCGCACCTCTTGGGCTCATTTATCCGAAGGGCTGGTTCTTAAGTTAATAACACGCTGGCATTGCTTTGGCAAATCATTTAAAGAGCTGATTTGAGCATAAATCGGTGATATTATTTTTACCACTTATTTAAAGAGACTTGAGACTATTTGACATTGATCAGTTTGATTAGAGCCTGAGAGGCTCACTGTTGTTTCCGAGTCCCCCGTGAGGGACTCCAACGTTCCGGGCATTGTGTGTTTGAGCCCCGAGAGGCTCCCGCCCATATTTGATTTACGAGCCCAGCGAGGCTCGAGGTGCCATTGTTTTAAGAGCCAGAGAGGCTCATGGGGCATATCTGTGCAAGAGCCTGTGTGGCTCCTACCTTTTGGCGCAGTTCTGTTCAAGGGCTAATGAGAGCCCATGCCATAGTTTTATTGATGTCCCAGCTGCCCAGCAATTAGTGGGCAGCTGCACTGCTTAAACCCCTGACTTTTGGGCTACAGGGCATCCTAGCCCCAACAAGGCCAGTTGGCCTAGGGACTGCCACAAGTGGTGGCTTATGTGAGTTTTGCGCAATGTGATGTGGTGCTAGGAAATGTAATGCATTTAATATGATTACGCACCTTGATCTTACACCTCTGAATGTTTTTAGGCATCACGTGTTTTTGCGCTATGGAGTTATGTTCTGGCACCGCTGAATGTTTTTATGCATCATGTGTCTTCCTTGATTTTACACCTCTGAATGTGTTGGTTGATGCATCATGTGTTTTTCCTTCCCTAGACCTCTGAATGTTGTGATGCATCATGTGTAATGTGTTCTTGCTTACACCCCTAAATGTATTTTATTCTTAGGTGGTTGTTCTTTCCAGTACAGGTGGTCCTAGTGATGTCCTGGTCCCCTGCGTGACATTCTCCTAAGGTGGTTAGGGTTGCGTAGGTGGTACTTACCTGTTACCAGTAGTTACTGGTTGTGTGCTATACTTGCTAATTTGTGCTACAGTGATTTTATATCCTATTTTCTATGATCTACAAAGTGCTATTTCTAAAAGTGTTGATTCTGACAGTGGCCCATGTGGCCCTGTCCTGTACATAATCCCTTGTGAATATTGCCCGTGCCAGTTGGCACAATGTACATGTGTGATTTCTATCTACTGTGTTTTGACAATACAGAAGTTATTTTTATATAACCTTGTGTGGAGTTCCTTTTGTAGTGTGCCTAGGATGTTGTTGCTGTTGTGTGCTGGCGCAAATGCTTTACACATTGCCTCCGAGGTTAGCCTTACTGCTCGTGCCAAGCTACCAAGGGGGTGAGCAGGGGTTATCTTGGTGTGTGACTCCCTTGCCCTGACTAGAATGGTGGTTTCTGCCTGGCTTTGGCGTCAGCCTTAGCCTACCAGAAATAGCCAGTTCTAACAGTGATGCTGAACATTATTGAAGGTATCACTTCTTTCTGAAGCTGCTGAGTTGAGGAACACATCATTAGGCCCCAACGGAGGTTTTAATTCCACTGGCAGATTCACCAAAATGTTTGTAATTCTGCACTGCTCTTGTAACGCAGAATTACTTGATTAATTGCATTCCACTGGTGGAATTGAAGTATGCAGTGGCTTCTAAAGTTTAGAAACCACTGCACACTTCTCGACACCCTTGAATACTGTGCAGTAATTAACTATTAATTACTGCGGGGCGTGGCTTGGCCGGCTGCAAGATGGCTGCTCTAAGTGGGCTCTGCCGGCCAAGCTCTTATATCCCCAATAATCCTGCTGGCATCGTCCCATTTCCCGCACCACACTGCCGATTCCTGAATCAAGGGAGCACTGCGCACCTTCCTGTGACACTTTGGTGCTTCTACGTGCCCCCCGGCCGAGATCCTCTCCTCGTGGCAGGCGCTGGGCCTCTGCTCTGGGTGTCAACCCATGCCTCCGCAGGAGCTGCTTCTGTCTGTGAGGCCACTGCAGGGCAGTGCTCATGCTTGGGACCGGACGCTGTCTTCCGCGGTGAGCCGTGCCATTGCTGGGGGGTTCGTCGGTGGGGCTGGGGGCCGTTCGCTGGTCGGCATGATCTGGCGGCGCTGTGGCCTGGCTGAGGCCTCGCGATCCTTCCTGGCCTTGCGTAGGTGTGGCGCCCCCTGTGCTGGGCTGTGGGAGCGGCGTACCCCCCTCACCTCCCCCGCTGGTGTTTCCCCCTCGGTTAGTGTCACCTGCTGCGCCCTGCCTGACCCCTGCTGAGCGGCTCTGTGAAGATCGCCTGCAGCCGCGGTCGCGCCGACCTGGGCGCTCTTTCATCTGTGCGCTGAGGCCCACCTGCCACACCCAGCACCCGTTCCGAGGCCTGCTCCCGGGGGTTCGGCGGAGAGTCCATTTCTGCCCCTCCTTCCTCCGATAACTATTGGCTCTCTCCTGCCGGAGGTTTGCCCGCCCATGGACGGGCCTTGGTAGCACCTCAGCACTTTGTTGCTGTGCTGCGTGGGTATCTCTGTTAAGTGGGGCCCCCTGAGGACTGGCTCCCCCACGGGCGGACTTCCTACGGCGACCGGGCCCGGTGGGTAGCCGCTGGGGCCCCTCCACACCTACTTCTGCCCTAGCCTTCCCGGGTGCCTGACGCTTGGCCACACAGCCCGATGGCCTGCCCCTGGGCCCTCCACTTTGCAACTGCCTGGGGCCAGCCGTGGCCCCTCTTCTGCTCGCAGCTGGGGCGCAACGCCCTCCACGATTTGCCACCCACAATTGTGCGGCTTCCTGGGACTGTGTGCTACTCCTTCTGCCAAGCGGAGCGGCCTGGTGTGTGGTGAATATGCTGACCTGGTGCCTACTGTTTGCCATACCTGCCCGAGGTGCCCCGCGCTGCGCCGTGGCCCGGTCTTGTCCCCCTCTTCTCCTTCTGGTGGCGGCTGGGTACAGAATTGTTTAGCAGCCCTCCTCATCCATCCCTGGCTGCCAGCTGGGTTCCATGCTGTGCTAGGGGGGACGCGACTGAAGGCCTGCTGGTGCTGCCTCCCTCTGGCCTCCTGGATCATACTCCCTGATGGTCCCTACTCCACTGGTCGCTGACTGCTTGTAAAACATCCTATATCACCAGCTTGCTCTCTTTCCTGGGTGCTTGGGTGCCCACCAGTATTGCACGTCGCTATGGGGAAATCAGACCCAAAGCAGCCCAAGATGGCCTTCGAACTCTGGAGATCCTCTCATCAGGACAGCGCGGGCTCGGACGGAGCCGCCTCCGCTTGGATGATTGACTCCACCTCCCCCAAACCGAGATGACGGCCTCAAGGCTATCATGCTTGAGGTCAAGTCGACCGTCACCGGCATCGCTTCCCAGCTTGACCAACTATCCGCTCGTCTGGACTCCGTGAAGGCTCGGGTATATTCCCACGACAATAGACTTCTCCATGTGGAATCCAGGGTATCTGACGCCGAGGATGCTGCCACCCAAGACAGGCATAAGTTACTCCAGATGGATAAGATCTTGGCCGCAAGTCGGGAGAAGAATGAGGATTTGGAGGCCCGCGCGGAGTAACCTTCGCATCTCGGGCCTTCCCGAGTCCACTAACATCTCCAAGATGGAAGACTTTGTCGAGCAACTGATCAAGGAAATCTTTGGGGAAGTTCTATCTCCACTCTTCATGGTGGAATGACCCCATTACTAACCCCCACCCTGCCCCTCCCCCTCCCCACGTCACCGCCCCGGCAGGTACTCCCCTACCGACCGCGGCTGTGTACATCGCTATAGCCATATTTTGCATTACAAGAATGCTTTGTTTCTTCAGCACACAGCAACTCATCTGTGCACACTCAGTGCAGCTATATATAATTAGGAGAATGACACACATGCCCTCGTGAGATTGTGTGCATTGGACATGTATGTATCACGTGAAGTAAAAAAGGCACACAATGTCAACCTTGATTTATTTCATGCAACAATTAGTTACGATAAACAACACAAACTAAAAGCATGTGTAATACAACATAGGAACAGTTCATACTATGATACCAACAAGAGACAGTAGCAAATGTAATTATTGACCATGGCATAGAAATATTATAAGGTCCTTAGTTCACTAGTCAAGTATGCAGAAGTGCATTTCATCTCAGATATGCAATTGTGATGCAAAACTACCCATTAGTGGTCTGAAACTAGAAGTCCCAGAATTCCTGTATTTATATCTACAGGAACTGGAGCAAGTCGATCAATATAAATAACTGGGCCTACCTTTCAAGGGGAATTTGAACTGGGTTATTCATTTTGATGCCATCATGCAGAAGGCCTTATTACAGGCCAGCTGTTTATCAAGTCTTAATAGCAAATTTGGGGGACTTTTTCATCTTCAATTATTAAGGGCTTATGAGGGGAAGATACCTTCACTGGGTTTATACGAAGGAGAGTTTTTTTCGCTTGACCCGACATATGAATGGGACAGATTACAAGGCATAGTCCTTAGAAGACATCTATCCCTCCCCGTGGGAACTATGGTTCAGGCCATAAGGAGAGAGTGCAATCTGGGCTCTTGGAACTTGATGGCCCCTACCGGGGCCCTGAGATATTTCAATGCTTTTGTGGAGAATGATGAAGTGTTAAAAGTCTCCAAATTATGTTGGGAAGAGATTCAATGCAGCGAAAGATCTTGGGCAAAGGCTGTAAGAAATAGATGAATTACTCTTAAGAACCTCCATTTAGATAGTGGTATAATTACATCTTGGTCCCCCTTCCCAGGCCAGCGCACGTTGAAAGAATCGGTTTCCTCAGAGTCCGAATTGAATGACCTACCTTATCTGCGCAAGAAACCATCCATCATTTTCTCAAACCCTACACTGGGCCAGGACACTGTTTTCCCTTATTTATCGCAAATACCAGACCCAGGGCTGCGAAATGAAATATTGAGGGTCAGGATGGGTTGCAATCCAATGTATTCATCCCGCCTATACTAGTCCAGGGTCCAGGATAACTGTGGTCTCTGCCCCTGCCTTCTGAAAGCCAAATGTACCCTACAGCATATGTTAATGGATTGTCTCTTTTATCTTGTAAATTGAATTAGGTTTTAAGACCTCTGTTTTTTTAAATATGGTGTCGTTAATAGGATGAAAGCTGTGGAGCTGTTGACAGAAATGCGTTATCAAGATATGGCTGTTGGAACTGCTAGGTTTTTACGTTCTGTTAAACAGGGTTTTAATGATGAACTGTAGTGGGTCGGGGTGTTGGGTAGTTAGGATGAGACATTTTTATGATCTTCATTGTCATCTGTGATTTAGAATGTTTTATGGACAACTGTCTAAATAAATAAACTTACTTACTTGCTTACTTACTTACTTCTGAAAACACCAATCCTAAAGCTCTACTGCTGCATAGACCTTATGGAAGTTGCTGCCATGACTCAAATAAAGTTAAAAGTGACAAACAGCACATGACAGGACATCTCTCTTACCACTTGTGGTGATAGACACAAACCAATATATATTGAACATGGAAACATTATTAAATGATACCAACCATTACATTCCGGTTCAAAAAGACCCAACCAAAAGAGTCCAATCCATGATTCTGTCCTTAACCACCAAGGCTCTTGACGATAACGCTATATGTGAGAAAGAATGGGAATTTCTTAATGTCTGCCAACCCAAAATGGCAGCAGTATATGGGGTCCCAAAGATACACAAAAACAGCCATGATCCACCTTATAGACCCATCGTCTCTACCATTGGATCTATCACGGAACCCCTATCTAAGTACATTGATACTATCCTAAGGCCCCACATCACCAAAACTGCATCCCACATCAAAGACACAAGAGACATTATCAACATTGTGGAATCTCTTTCATTTAACCCCAAAACACAGTGGTTAGCAACAATGGATATAGAGGCCCTATATTCAAATATTCCCCAACTAGGAGCTATTCAAGCTGTCTCATGGTTCATTGACACATATCAAATTGACTGTCCAAAACTATTCATTCTGGAGTGCCTGCAAATAGTTCTATCGGAAAATACCTTCGATTTTAATGGCTCACTCTATCGACAAACCAAAGGTGTCAGCATGGGGGCTTCATGCGCACCGACGGTAGCCAACATCTATATGGCTGAGTTCGAATCCAAGTTTATATACAATGATGTTGCCCCTTTTAGCGAGTCCATCACATCATGGGCTCGCTATATCGACGACATCTTTTTCATTTGGACTTCAGAAACAGAACCTCTATCCACGTTTGTATCATGGCTCAACTTATGTGACATAAACATGCGTTTTACTGCCACATCCAGCCAGAAACAAGTTGAGTTCTTAGATATTAACATCATCAGCAAGGACAACCATCTCAGTGTGGATCTATATGTCAAGCCAACCGCCCGCAACACACTGTTAGATTACACTAGCTACCACCCTACCATGCAGAAATCAAGTATCCCCTTTAGCCAATTCCTTCGGGTCAGAAGGAATTGCTCCTCTGTCACAGACTTTGACATAAGGGCAATTGACATGAAGCAGAAATTTATAACTCGTGGATATCCCAAACGCCTAGTGCGTGATGCATACAAAAGAGCACGCTTTTTTGACAGACAGCATCTACTGACACCTCAAATTAAGGAGCCACAATCCAGAATGGTCTTTGTGACCAGACATTCTACCATGAATGCGAAACTCCAACAGATCATTTTCTCCAACTGGCATATTCTTAATGCAACAAAACCTAAAGAAAGCCAATTGGCCAAGCCAATGTTTGCATACCGTAAAAACAAAAATCTCAAAGATTTGGTAGTAAGATCAAGAATGGAATCTAACACCAAAACGACCTCAAGGCAAAGAACTCTCACTGATCAACAACCAGTGATAGGCAATTATAAGTGCCTAAACTGTTCTGCCTGCAAATTTGCAGTAGAAAGTAAAGAACTGAATTTCAACAACAGAAACATCTGCTCCCGGACCTTAACGAACTGCAAAACCACCAACATAGTATATCTCTTACTATGCCCATGCAATCAGGGCTACGTTGGTGAAACAGCTAGGAAGATGTCTACACGTTTATCCGAGCATAGATCGGCCTTTCGCACAGGCAAACAATCAGCCCCCTTAGTAAAACATTACCAAGAGGCCAAACATAATTCGAATGATATTCGTTGGTTTATTTTAGAAAAAATCAACAATACATCTGGCACTCTTAGCACTCAGGTACGCAAATGTCGTGAAGTATACTGGATATTCACCCTGGAAACATACACCAAGGGGATGAACAACGAAATCCCATGGGACCAAGTACTCACTTATAACCATGGTTAAAACGGTATAGATACTCTCTAGAACCCCCATAATCCCAGATCATCTGCGCACTGCTTAGCATGCACTAATATTAATTGGTTGTCCTCACTGAAACAATTTGGACAACCCTAGAATAATCACCCAACACACTTATTCAGGAACCAATACGTGCTAACCACTCCAATATGTCTGCTGACTTTCAATGACACATCAAGTATTCATACTTTGAACAGCAACATTTTCCCAGTACCTCGTACACCCAAGCAGATATCCAAACAGTGACCAATCTGACTCTTTCATCTCTGGAGTCATGCATTAGAAAGCTATAGGTAAGAATATTCATTGATCTTCTACTACCTTTGAATATACATTTCACCGTTCCAAGATGGCGGCGAGTTAACCGCTACAAATAAGGACTCTCTTAAACATAGTCCTTTCTTTACCTTCATGTCATCCCAATTAACTACATGGATTGACCACTCACAGTGATCTGTCCTGTTTAAATTCAGCTGGCGCAATTGTGTCCATCCCTCCCGTGATCGCCTGCAGACGAACGCCGCCCGGACCCCACTATTGAAATACGCTAAAAAACCCACTAACAGGTAACAACCGAAATACATGCACGCACGCCCCACGCACGGGTGTCTCGACTTGCCGTGTCTGATATAGCCTATTACCAATCTGTGGCCCCATTGTCCATTTCCTCCCTTCCAGCTATATCCCGCATCCTCGGTTTGCGGAAAAGAGGACGGCAATCAAAAGCCGACACCGTGAAGCCGACAGACCCCGCTCACAACTGCGCTGACGCGCAATGAAGGTAAACATACCCAAGAATACGAATAAGCCTTAGAGTAGGGAACCATACTTTAATAAGAATAGTCTTCATCAAATGTTTTTCCCTTTCAACGCCCCCTGCAGTAAAGTTGCGAGTGCGACGACATTTTAACAACAACGGGAGGGCTACCCTCGGCGTTCCGCTCTGCAGCTCCAAGACCCCCTCAAATACACGTTGTTGGCACATTACACAGGTAATAATTAAGAAACATGCAACTGACCTCGTTTAAGTGAAAGAACATGTTAACTTTCAGGACATAGTCTAATTTGTTCATGCTCTGTCTAATTATGTAGATTGTTTTTGCAACCAGAGCTGCCAACAGACCCCTCCTTATAGAAACACGAGACCAAAGCATCAGGTACTTATGTGGTCCACAATATCGTATCTGTTTCCCCTTTGAATTTAACGTGTCACACCTAATATATATGTATATTTTGATACATAGGTCATCTTCCATCATCTATTCTATACCCACAACGTGCAGTCTCTGGCTCACCTAGAGAACTCACACAGGTACTATTATTATTCTCTATTTAGTGTTTTGCCCACAAGCTCTAACATCAATAGTAGACTTTATTAAAATCTCTAAAGCGGCAATTCTCTACTCCACAGTTTAAATAACAGAGGATATTTCCAAATGTAAAATCTAAGGTGCAGAACACACACCGACGATATATTGCACAGGTACTTCATCCTTTTCTGGCGATGTGTATATAGTACTCATTGCCTCTGAAAATGTCTGCATCTCTGCATGTTGTGTTACTCACAAATATGCCTGTTCACTAATTAAATTCACTATTGATCAACAGCTAAAATCATCAACAAAGACCATCGATCCATGTCAGCTCAATTTAATCCATCTATGTGAGAACCAATACCTATCACATGTTCAGGTATTATCTTTATCCATTCCCTTCCCCATTTTTACCCTGTACCCTGCTCTCACCATTTTCTGTTAAATCTCACGGGCCTTTCCCCCTATAGTGTTTCATCCTTACCCCTCACAAGTTATGATAACCTCTGAGAGTTCCCACGTTCAAATATGCCAATTCTAGTCTGTTAGATAAATAACATATGTGTGCCTGCTTCTGTTATCTAGCAATCGTATTAATTTAAAACTGGTTACAAAACCCATTGTACATATCTGTAAATATTAGGCCAGGTTCTTGTTGTTTGTTGTTTTCTGTTTTCTTTATGGCATTCATCATTTTTATGCCTTAACACTGTATAAATGTATCACTATAAAATGTGTATTGTATTTTCCAAAAATGTATTTATTTAGGATTACTCACGGACATTGACAAGCACTACTATTGTTTATATCTTTTTAAATATGTACAGGTCCACTTGGATATCTACATGGCTCCCTGATGAAGGCCTCCAGCCGAAACGCGCGTAGTTGTTGATATATTCAGCCATGTTTTAATGTATATATATCTCTAATATCAGCCTTGTATAGATCCCAACTCTAATTACACCATTATAAAAATTGTATAGGATCAGACAATAGTAGTCTATATATGTAGACAACAAGTCACATATTTAATGAAGGCATGCACATAATAATTATGTATATTCAACTGTGCTTTTTTACTAAAATGAAAATTTAATAAAATAATTTTGTATCATGGTTCCTGTCTCACTATAGTCTGTGCTGTCACTAGTCCGTTTATGTCCATGGTCTTCAAACACTAGTTCCTAATTTCTTTCCTTCAAACATTGTACTTATCCCGTATTAGGAACTCTAGTCGGGGATTCCCCCTTTTTCTTACAAACATCTCTCTTACCACTCACATCAAACTTCATGACACATAATGCAGTTCATGCTCTTGCCTTCAGGAAGGAGTCCCTTTTGTAAGCAGACACAATCCTGGTAATGACCCAGGAACATTTGCTCCATGGTGTAACATTTGCTCCCTGGTGTATGTGTGCCACCATTGTAAATACACTGCCACATGAGTAGCAGCACACAGAGATAGCAAGTGTGTTTCCATTCATGTACTAACGTGTGTTAAGATTCTATTCCTACAAGCAACCATGCACAGAAACTCACCATAATGCAGTCAGTTTTCTCTGGATGTATCACATATGCCCCTTGGAGTTTGACAGAGAGGGTTGTTACAACATCATCATACCACCCATTCTTCTACACTTTTGAAAAACAGTGGCTCGTGCCCGCTCATCTTTACTCATCCCTATCCTCACTAGGTCAGCGCCAGGGACTACCCCATCTCCAATGCTGACATTAAGCTCCACTAGATAACACCAGTATGTACTATGTGACTTTTTGGTCATTAGTTGTCCTTACAATGTACAGTGAGTGGAACAATAGGTAATCATCACTGCCTCTCACCCCCATCTAACAATTGTTTGTATGGGCCATTGAAAAAGGAATAATGAGCTGCACAGCATGACACCTAAAACCAATAGGAAGAGCCTATTTGTTTATTGTTGTGGCACGCAATATTCAAAAGATGACATGTCTTAGCTCTATTTGTAATCTTACCTGTTTGAACTTACTGGTAGTTTTCCATCTTGTTCACAATGCCATTCACAACTCACCAATGCACAGACTTGACACATCGTGACACCTCTAGCAGATAATGTCTCACAACCGCAGGGACCTTTCCTCTCATAGGGCAATCAAGTCCTTTACGCTGTTGCCCTGACGGATTACAAACATGTCCAAGAAAAGATTTGCACAGCATTCCTTATAACTCTTGATGACAGCTTCTGTTTTCATACATTACAAAAGGTTTACAGAGAAGTCTCACAATAGAATTTCTGGACAGAGTGTTGAATGTCCCCCATTCTTCAGTGACAACAGTCTGTGAAACCACATAAAAGCTTTAACACAATTGTAGGCTCAAGAGAAAAAAGTGACAACCAGCTGGCCAACCACCACCATACCTTGCCTTCTGTTTGGGATAACCAGTTTCCTGGATACAGAAATTGGTGAGGGTTCAGAGGTATTTGTAAGCCTTGACGTGGTGCAATGTTTTGCAAGACATAACAGGCTACCATTATGTTGAACATTTCCGGAAAGTACAGCATCACCCCTCCTATATGGTAAAGACATTTGAATCGCGACTTTAAAAAACCAAAAGCCCCGAGTGTGGACCCTCCTCAGATGTAAAGATACTACTCGTAAGTCCTTATGTGAATACCGAAAGGCAATAAACTCAGACTTCAGGTCTCACTTTACCTTTGTGAATTGGGCCCCAAGAGAACACTTTAGTTTGACCCTTGGCGGGCTAAGTAAGGCTTGGGCCTAATGCCTGACCTTTTGCTAGACCCATGACAAATCAGAATTGACTAGCTAAAACAGAGTTCAGTCCGACATCCTAGGAAAGGCTCTTTTGTATTCCTAATTTCGTTTTTTTTAAAGGCAAAAACTACAGAACTGAGGATAGTTGAGCACATGATCTAAAAGGATGCTTTTAATGTATGTCTGCTGCCAGTCTGAGTTGCAATTCACATGTCTCACTGTACACCTGTAGTAGGATAGTAATCTTGGTGTGATGTGTTTCCTTTATTTATCTAATTTATTTATTATTTACTTCTGATGGAGCAAGGAAGGACACGTGAAAAAGAGACTTGCTCGGATGCATTCTTCTCATGTAACTACTATCCCTGTACTAAAAATAGTGCTGTGAAAATAACATGCATTTACACAACATATATTAGTAAAAACAAAGCTTGCCTATGTATTTTACTAACCAGTTACTCGAGAGTGATGCTAAGATGGCCAGTAACTGAAATTCTTTAGTGTGCATGTGTCTACTGCACTGTACTGATGTATCTGTTGCTTGGAGGGAACTTTCTGCATTTGCACAGTAGTTAACAAGATGGCCGCTTGAAACTCACATGCTTGCTGAAAAACGAATTCCAGCTATTCTACTAATGCTAATGTGGGAAGAGTGATAATAAGTAAACAGGAGTAGAGTAGAGATAGGTAGTATACAGTGAAACCATTTATTTTTGGTTTTAACATTTGTCTTTTTGACTCTTTCAATAGTGCTTGTTACAGGCCTGCAGTTGTGAACCACAGTTTATTCCCTCCTGTTTTGCTATGCATGCTTGGTGTAACCTAGCTGGAATACGCCATGTCAACTTGAAAATTGGCCAAGGCTGCAAATGGTTACATTCATGGAACCTGAACGTCAGTCCACTGAAATGTATGAGAACTACTGTTTTTCCCTCTAATATGTGACAATTACATTGTGAATGCGGGTGGGATTAAAGACTAATCTATAAAACTTAAGGGGTGGGATTTTAAACAAAGAACTGAAAGAAAATAATGGGAAATAAGCAAGGTGTGATTATCACCTCCCCTTGCATGTCCAATCAGAGTTAAGAGTTTCATTAATTTGAAACATTAATGGGTGGTACTAGCATACAGAAAGGTATAATTGAGGTAACATTAGTTAGTTAGCTAGCTAGAGACCGGGATGTTGTCAGGGAGCACAGAGAAGTCCCAGACTGAGATGCTGAAGAAGAATCGAAATACTGAACCAATTATCTTAAGCAAATTAAATTAGAAGAAGATTGCGGAAGAATCTCGAGGAGGAAGAGAGTGTCAGAAAAGGGTGCTAGAGAGGTCATCTGTCCTGTCCTGATTCCTGTCCTGAAGCCCTTGTCCGCCAGACGTTTCCTGTGGGATCCTTTCCAATTCCTAGGCCTGGGAGTTGGTTTCCACACCATACTTGGTAACTATACTATATGTGTATTCGTGATTATGTGCTTTTCTCTCTATCTTCTTCTTTTCATGCAGTGCACTGCAAAGTATAAATTAACGTATCTTGATTGATTATTTGAATCTTCCTTCCTGTGAGAGACAGAGTTTGTTCTGTGCTGTGTAAGTGGTTCACATGAATTTAATCTGAGATAAAAATGTAAAAGACATCCCCAATCTGCGATCATTTCTAATGTGTAAGTATATTAAAATCTTATGTCATTTCACCATCAACTAGTTCCAACTAATGGTCCATTGACCGGAGGAAAGAACTTTTTATCAGTGAAAGATTGGTTAGGGACTAGAGATAACTAATCTTGAGAATTATAAAAACATGACCCCAGCAGTTAATGTCAGCGTATTGTGAATGAATTTATGTGCCCAGGTGAGTATGTGGTGTTAGATTACCTGTTGCTGGTAACTCGCTGGATCACTTCCTCTCTTTGAAGTGCTGACTCACCCCCTCTTTACTGTTAGGAAACTACAGGAAATACAGTGATATTAACATAACAAGTCAGCTGCCTTCTCTTGTTTTTATCTTTGTAGTTTTCCAAGAAAGATATGTTGTCATTTTATCTATGTATATAGTGTGATATTTATATTTATTAAAATTAATGTGATTTGGGTTGCACCCCATGCACTACTTGTAACTTCTCAAGTTACATCACTAATTAAATTTTCAGAGAAGGCATTGATACCATCCCTAATGACATTTGAAATTACATCATTGATAACAACACTGTGCATGGAGAGAGCAAGTTATAGTTACTTGGTATAACTGCAACTAGTGAATTTCTGTTGATTTGTTTAAAACCTTACGTTTTAAGTATTTCCAGTAAATTTCAAAGTTGTTTTCATCTAATGTAACATATTATTACAATTACTAACACTGATTTCACCAGTGCGTAGATATAATTAGGACCTCGTTTCCATAGACAAAGCATTTTTTGTTTTGCCAATAGCTTTGGCTACATTTGATGAATCTTCACAAAATAAGCAAAACTAGAACACCAATCACTTCTGCTGTTATTTGGGATGTTTCAGGGTGATTCCTCAAGCAGAGGCTAAGAAAAAGGAGGGGGGGGCGTGGCTTAGCACCCGGAGGAGATGGCCGCGCTGGCGTGAGCGCTCCGTCACGGCTGGGGCAAACTAGCGGACCGTGCTCGCCTTCATCCCAACAGACGGAGGATTTCACAGTCGGAAGGCCTCGAGAATGCGCTGAGACCTTTTGTGAGGTCTTTTGTGGCCGCTCGAGTTACTTTCTGAACAGCGCTCTTACAGACGCGGCTTCATGACGGCCGCGACCGCCATCTTGCGTCCCTGATTACTGCGACGCTCCTCACGGATGACGAGTCTTTGGATTCAGCAGTTCTTTGCAGTGCCCGGTGCCTTCTCTTCTACTCATGGTGGGCTAATGTATTGCCTCTAAATGACTTTTCTTGCCTTGCACAGCCTCTCACTCATTTTTACAAGCTGCCTTTTCTCCTTTTCCATACTAGCGGCCATTTTGTGACTTACACTCCTCTAGCGGCACTTGGTCTTACTGTGCCTGCGCAGTTCCAACTGCTCTCTCTCACCTTTCGATGCTTCTTTTTACTGTGACTCTACCTCCTGTGCTCTTTCTATGCACCGAAGACCGAGGGGGGTTTATGAATGTGACTTTTTTTAATACGGTATCTAGACGCTTTCCATCATGGCGGCTGTCTTCTCATGTGTTGGCCTGCAACATACTGTGCTAATAACGCTTCCAGGCATTGTCTATTAGGAACTCATACTTATTTGCTGCTTCTTTCTCCCTCAGTCCTCAGCAGTCATTGTTTATGACTATGTGACTTTGCCATTCTCTGTTATGCATATGCAACTTATGACCAATCTTCCATTGTTGTGATTTAGAGACTTCTGCTGTTTACTCCTCTTCATACAGTGGATTTTGTTAATATTTTTTGCTCTTTCAGTGCTGATTATACCTCCTGGAGGCTGTGGGGGTCTTTTACGTGTGTTCCTTGAGTGTGTTACTGGCAGAGGCTGTTACCTTATGGGCAGGCTTACAACAAGTTGCGCCAACAAGACCTCAAAGCGCACTTTCATCAAGGACTCAAACGTTTTTTCAGCATTGGCCCAGTTAGAGGCTTCTCAAGAGCCTCCTGCTCATATGTCGAAGTCGATCATGGAGCCCTCTACACAGCTCTCCGGGAAGGCTACTGTTAAACGACTAAAAAAGGATGCCCCCTCACCGTCTGCTTCCGCTTCAGCCACAGCTATAGAGTTGCTATTGGAGGAAATAAGGGCACTCCGCCCTTTTATGGAAGAGACCAATGCTAAATTGCAAGTTTTGACTGACAACTGGACACAAATGGAGGCGAGAGTTACGTCAGTGGAACACAATGTCTCCTCTCTTCAAGAGTCCTCCGCCAAGGTCTCCCATATGCACTCTCAGATTTCTTCTCTCCAAAAGCAGGTCGAGGACCTTGAGAACAGAAATCGACGCAATAACCTGCGCATCTACGGCCTGGTGGAGGGATGTGAGGGGAATGACCCTATTGTTTTCTTTAAATCTTTCCTCCCTAAGCTCCTACATCTTCCAGAGGGTACTGTGCTTAACATACAGAGAGCTCACAGGCTTGGCCGAGTTCCCTTGTCTACCTCTGCCTCGACGAGACCCAGGGGCGTGATCATGTATTTCTTAGAATATAGTGACCTTTTAAAGGTCCTCTCAGCAGCTAGAGCTTCTCCACGACTTACATGGTCTGGGTCCCCCTTGTTTTTCGCACAGGACTACGCCAAAGCCACGGCCAACCGCCGTAAAGCCTTCTTGGATATGAGACCTGATCTTCGATCCATTGGTGCCAGATATGGGCTCTTTCACCCATGTCTCTTTAGGGTTACATACATCAATAGGAGGACGACTTACGAAGATCTTGTGCGACTCCAGAGCTTTTTGAATTCCTTTCGAGCTGCTAACATGGATTCTTCTGGTCCTTCCTCTTCATTCCCTCCATGACTCTTCTAACTACTGAAGTCTCTCTAATTTCGGATTCTCATGTCCTACACATGAGTTTACCAATTGCATCAGAGGCTCATATGTATTATGTAAAAGTTATTTTTTCATGTTGCTCTCGTTCTTCATAATCTCTACTGTTTACTCTCCCCTTTGCTTGTTGCTTTCGGGGATGTAATCTTCTTGAGGTTCTTGACCATTCTACTCTTTTGTTCTCCTAACGTTCTCCTCTTTTTTCCACAGATCTTATACCGCGTTTCGTGTTTCCCCAGCTGGGCGACTCGCTGGCCCTGGCCATTTTGTCTCCTCCAGTTGGCTCTACCCCCCCTCCTTACACGTTTGGTTTCTTTTCCTGGTTGTGATTCCTCGTCTCCCTTCCCTGTAAGTACGTTTCCTTTCCTCCTTGGCATGTTAGCTTATGTCTCTGACCTTCCCTCCTCTCCCCTGTTATCCTCCCTAATTGTTCTTTGCTTAAAGGTGTCACCTCTTCTTTGTCCCTTTCAATCTTTTTCTTTTCGCCTCTTTTCTCTTTTATCATCTCCTTTACTTCTCCTTTCTTCACCTCTTCTTGTTTTTCTTTGCTCTGAGGTTTTCTCTTATTGTAGTTGCTATCTTTTATCTTATTGTTTTTAATGTCAGTGCGTATTGTTTCATGGAACGTTAAAGGTCTTAACTCTCCCATTAAGAGACAAAGAATTCTTTCTCACCTTGCCAAATTGAATGTGGATTTCACTTTCCTGCAAGAAACTCATTTGTCTGAAGCGGAATCTGTTAAGCTTAAGAGAGGTTGGGTGGGAGAGGTGTGTTTTGCTCCTGGAGATGGTAAGCGCAATGGTGTCGTTATTCTAATTTGTAAATCTCTTACTTACTCCTTGTTGGCTACTGAATCTGTTTCTGAAGGTAGGTGGTTATATGTCAAGCTTTCCTTGAGGGGTGTTCCACTCTCTCTTCTAAATGCTTACGCCCCCACAGGTGGTGACCCACTTTTTTGGCGCGAGATGGCTACTCGCATCACCAATCTCATTGATGATAATTTCATTATGGCAGGGGACTGCAACCAGCCTCTTGATCCTTTTTTAGACCGCAACTCTAAAGCTTCCTTTGTTCCAAACAAACCTCATAAACTTTTTACTCAAGCAGAGTCACAGCATAAACTTATTGATGCTTGGCGTCTGTGTAATCCAACGACCAAAGAGTTTACCTTTTATTCTCCTTCTCACCATTCCCAATCACGCATTGATTACATTTTTGTATCCCATCATCTTTCCCAATCTCTTACTCATGCAGAAATTGGCCCTATTCTATTATCTGATCACACCCCAGTCTCTAATATTATTGATATCCTACCCAAGGTCTTTGGACCTAAGAGGTGGCGTTTCAATAATTCTTTGCTTTTGGATCCCAAATGTACCACCTCCTTCACCAACTTTTTTAACGAATATTTTTCCATTAATGATACCCCTTCTATTCCTACCCACACTATTTGGGATGCTTTTAAGGCCATAACTAGGGATTTCATCATCAATTACGTGGCTAAGAAATGGAAGACCGCTCGTAAGTATACTAGTGATCTTCTCCAAAAAATTAAGGGTCTGGAGGACTCCTATTATACCTCTCATTCAAAGGAAAGCTTGACAGCACTTATTGACGCCAAGTTGAAATTTAACAAAAAATCCACAGAGGACGCCTCTCTCTACCTATTGAAATCTAGTTCGAAATTTTATGGTGGGAAAAATAAAGCAGGGAAAACTTTGGCTAATTATTTGAAAATCAAACACAAAAAGTTAAACATTGAATCTGTATTTGATGACAACGCTGTTCTTAAAGATAAAGACAATGATATTCTAGATGAATTCTCCCGCTTCTACTCTACCCTTTATTCCTCTGAAACTTGTCCTACTCCCCAATCTCTCTCTGATTTTTTCTCTACTATTCACCAACCAGACCATTTCACTATTGACTTAACCTCTTTGGAATTGGACATCTCCCAGCAAGAAATACTTTCCGCCCTTAATTCTCTCAAAAAAGATAAAGCTCCAGGGCCTGATGGGTTCACTGTTGAATTTTATCTTCATTTTTCCAAATGACTATTGCCTAAATTACATTCCCTCATAGATTCTTTTGTTACCCTTGGCAGCTCTTCAGGTACCTTTTCTGATGCTCATATTTATATCATCCCCAAGGAAGGGAAAGACACTCGATATTGTAAAAATTATAGACAAATCTCCCTTGTCAACATTGATTATAAGATCTATGCTAAATCCCTTGCAGCTCGATTAGACCCCTTTTTACCTGAATTACTTGGCCCTGAGCAATCTGGATTTGTTAAGGGACGCTTTATTACTGATAACACTAAGCTTCTCTTTAATGTTTTGTCTAAATCCCCACGCTTTCAAGATTCTCTGGCGGCTATTGCCTTAGACGCAGAGAAAGCGTTTGATAGGGTAGAATGGACCTATCTTTTTTCTGCCCTTAAATGGTTTGGTTTTGGCCCCAAGTTTGTATCCTTAATTTCCTTTCTCTATTCCAACCCCAGAGCAGCAGTCTGTGCAAATGGTCTGGTCTCCTCCTTTTTTGATTTGGGTAGAGGTGTGCGACAAGGCTGTCCTTCATCCCCCTTTCTCTTTAATGTAGCTTTGTAACCCTTTCTCTCCAAACTTAGGCAAAATCCTGACATACAGGGCTTTCAGACATCACATTCTCACGTCAAACTTGCTGCCTATGCAGATGACATTCTGCTCTTTATCTCCAACCCTACTGCCTCTATTCCCGCCTTCTTTGCTGAAGTATGCGAGTATTCGCAGATTTCTGGCTACAAGCTGAACAAACACATAGGCGAAATTTTACCTCTCACGAATTATACCTTCAAACCTGATTTTGCTGCTTCTAATTTTACTTGGAGTTCCTCTCACATCAAATACATAGGCTTACATGTCACTCCCTCCATTGCAGATACGGTCTCGCTCTGTCTCAACAAATGTACCCAGAAACTCTCCGATCTCACCGCCAGATGGCATCCACTCTATCTTTCGTGGTGGGAACACCTTGATACCATTAAAATGATGTTATCCCCCATTGTTTTGTATACTATTTCTAATATTCCAGTTCCCATCCCCATGAAGTTCTTTAAGAAGATTAACACCATTCTTTCTTCTATTCTCTGGTTAGGCAAAACATCCTGTATGTCTCTCCTTAGATTAACACGTCCTAAATCAGAGGGTGGTGTCAACTTCCCTGACTTTCCAACCTACCACAAGGCCTTCCTTTTACGCCAAGCCTCCTTTTGGCTGGGGGACCCTGATGAGCCTTGTCCTTTATGGGTTACTGTAGAACGTCTCTCTCTTTCTCCCTTTACTTTTGCTGAATTTCTATCTTTTTCTCGTAAACCACAGCTATCATCCATTCCCATACACAAATTTACTGTCAAGCTACTCTCGGCCTCCTCCCCGGCCCCTCCCTCCTCCATAGATGATTTTGTATCCACTACCATTTGGCATAATAAAAGTCTCCTTATCAATAACAAACCTTTTTTATTGGAAATCTTGGAGGCAGAAGGGTTTAATCTGGGTTTCTCAACTTTTTTCTCACTCCACTTTTTTATCTTTTTCAACATTACATCACTCTTTCAATCTTCCTGCTTCCTTTGCTCGTAAATATCTTCTACTTAAAGAAGTGGTCATGTCTACTTACACCCGGATCCAGCAATCTCACAATCGTTCTCCATCTCCTAACCTCACCCCACAACTTCACTCCTTGTTAACCGCCTCTTCTAAGGCCTCTCTCATTTACACATTCCTTCGTGCCATACCTTCTCCTCGTCCGAAGTCTAGGGTAGAGGAGCAATGGGAATGTGACTTTTCTACCTCTTGGCCCATTTCTTTGTGGGATAAGTTATGGACCAAGATTTGCAAATCCTCTAGATCTGCCACTTTAACACAGACACTATTTTTCATCTATAATAGACTTCTTTTTACGCCACACATGCTTAGTAAGAAATTCTCTTCTGTCCCTGACTTCTGTTGGTCTTGCTCTGCACCCACTGCAACTCTATTCCACATGCTCTTCTCTTGCAAAATCGTTCACGATTTTTGGAAACAAATTTGGACCCAAATCAATGATATTTTTCACACTCAAATACATTTTTCTTTTATCCACAATTTTTTAGGTAGTCTTTCTCCTTGTTGGGATCATGTCACTTTTGATCTGCGAATCATTGATTTACTAATAGCGGTTGCATTCCAACAAATTACTGTTAATTGGAAGAATTTTACAAATATCTCTTTTAAAGCATGGTGGTATAATGTTTGTCACAACCATAGGTTAGTTACTGCCTTTGTTTTTCCTCTTTATATGGCAACGAAACGCACCAATTTATGGCTTCCTATAACATTATACCTTGATACTTGTGCTAAAAACTCCTTTCATTTATCACCCATTCAGCAAGAAGTCTCCAAACCTCCCTGATTGACCTTATTGTTCCTAAATATTTTACTGTTTAACAAATTTTATTATTGTTTCCTTCTTATTCTTTTATTGTATAGCCTCATTCTGTCTTCACAACCAATTTACCTTTGTTATTCATGCAGTGCTTTCCTAGAATGTTTTTGTTTCTTTTCTGTATCACCTGTGTATATTGTATTGACACCTGACGTGTATTTAACAAGGACCCCCTGATTATATGGATCTTGTAGTTCCTAGGTCAGGGAAATTAATACATTTGAAAGGCAACAACCTAGGCAACTAATTTCTAGAACACATTAATGGTGAATTAAATAAACAATTGGCTGAGGCTGACTGTAAGACTTGAGTATTTTTATTTAGCAGTTACACAGTTAATAAATCATTACTATAACACAGTCGTAAAAGTTAAAATTTCATACAGGATTATAAAACAAGAACAAATAAAGACATAAGTTAAAAATATATTTATCAGTGGTAAATCAGTGGCGAAAAAATGAGTCTCTACGCGCGTTTCGGCGGCCAGCGCCTTCTTAATTCAGAGACTCTGTCCATCACCACCCCTTGTTGTTAATTATTTTGTCCACCCTAAGCGTGGAAGGGTATGCTCAGACATGAGTCCCTTGCTCACTGCACCATCAGGATTCAAGCAAGCCGGGCCGAAGAGGCTGAAATGCCAGAAACCGGTCCCCGGTAGCTTGTTTCCTTTCCAGTGTAAGAATTGGCTTTGTAGTTTGGTTTGCCCTGTTCCCATCATGCACTGGGACAGGAACAGACTAATTTGCATACAGCCAGGTTCTGAAACTGGGATGATGCAGTGAGCTAAAAAACGGTGTTGGATCTAGCCCTGATCTCTTGACTGGGTGAGAGTTTTCTGCTTAATTCAGAGACTCTGTCCATCACCACCCCTTGTTGTTAATTATTTTGTCCACCCTAAGCGTGGAAGGGTATGCTCAGACATGAGTCCCTTGCTCACTGCACCATCAGGATTCAAGCAAGCCGGGCCGAAGAGGCTGAAATGCCAGAAACCGGTCCCCGGTAGCTTGTTTCCTTTCCAGTGTAAGAATTGGCTTTGTAGTTTGGTTTGCCCTGTTCCCATCATGCACTGGGACAGGAACAGACTAATTTGCATACAGCCAGGTTCTGAAACTGGGATGATGCAGTGAGCTAAAAAACGGTGTTGGATCTAGCCCTGATCTCTTGACTGGGTGAGAGTTTTCTGCTTAATTCAGAGACTCTGTCCATCACCACCCCTTGTTGTTAATTATTTTGTCCACCCTAAGCGTGGAAGGGTATGGTCAGACATGAGTCCCTTGCTCACTGCACCATCAGGATTCAAGCAAGCCGGGCCGAAGAGGCTGAAATGCCAGAAACCGGTCCCCGGTAGCTTGTTTCCTTTCCAGTGTAAGAATTGGCTTTGTAGTTTGGTTTGCCCTGTTCCCATCATGCACTGGGACAGGAACAGACTAATTTGCATACAGCCAGGTTCTGAAACTGGGATGATGCAGTGAGCTAAAAAACGGTGTTGGATCTAGCCCTGATCTCTTGACTGGGTGAGAGTTTTCTGCTTAATTCAGAGACTCTGTCCATCACCACCCCTTGTTGTTAATTATTTTGTCCACCCTAAGCGTGGAAGGGTATGCTCAGACATGAGTCCCTTGCTCACTGCACCATCAGGATTCAAGCAAGCCGGGCCGAAGAGGCTGAAATGCCAGAAACCGGTCCCCGGTAGCTTGTTTCCTTTCCAGTGTAAGAATTGGCTTTGTAGTTTGGTTTGCCCTGTTCCCATCATGCACTGGGACAGGAACAGACTAATTTGCATACAGCCAGGTTCTGAAACTGGGATGATGCAGTGAGCTAAAAAACGGTGTTGGATCTAGCCCTGATCTCTTGACTGGGTGAGAGTTTTCTGCTTAATTCAGAGACTCTGTCCATCACCACCCCTTGTTGTTAATTATTTTGTCCACCCTAAGCGTGGAAGGGTATGCTCAGACATGAGTCCCTTCCTCACTGCACCATCAGGATTCAAGCAAGCCGGGCCGAAGAGGCTGAAATGCCAGAAACCGGTCCCCGGTAGCTTGTTTCCTTTCCAGTGTAAGAATTGGCTTTGTAGTTTGGTTTGCCCTGTTCCCATCATGCACTGGGACAGGAACAGACTAATTTGCATACAGCCAGGTTCTGAAACTGGGATGATGCAGTGAGCTAAAAAACGGTGTTGGATCTAGCCCTGATCTCTTGACTGGGTGAGAGTTTTCTGCTTAACTCAGAGACTCTGTCCATCACCACCCCTTGTTGTTAATTATTTTGTCCACCCTAAGCGTGGAAGGGTATGCTCAGACATGAGTCCCTTGCTCACTGCACCATCAGGATTCAAGCAAGCCGGGCCGAAGAGGCTGAAATGCCAGAAACCGGTCCCCGGTAGCTTGTTTCCTTTCCAGTGTAAGAATTGGCTTTGTAGTTTGGTTTGCCCTGTTCCCATCATGCACTGGGACAGGAACAGACTAATTTGCATACAGCCAGGTTCTGAAACTGGGATGATGCAGTGAGCTAAAAAACGGTGTTGGATCTAGCCCTGATCTCTTGACTGGGTGAGAGTTTTCTGCTTAATTCAGAGACTCTGTCCATCACCACCCCTTGTTGTTAATTATTTTGTCCACCCTAAGCGTGGAAGGGTATGCTCAGACATGAGTCCCTTGCTCACTGCACCATCAGGATTCAAGCAAGCTGGGCCGAAGAGGCTGAAATGCCAGAAACCGGTCCCCGGTAGCTTGTTTCCTTTCCAGTGTAAGAATTGGCTTTGTAGTTTGGTTTGCCCTGTTCCCATCATGCACTGGGACAGGAACAGACTAATTTGCATACAGCCAGGTTCTGAAACTGGGATGATGCAGTGAGCTAAAAAACGGTGTTGGATCTAGCCCTGATCTCTTGACTGGGTGAGAGTTTTCTGCTTAATTCAGAGACTCTGTCCATCACCACCCCTTGTTGTTAATTATTTTGTCCACCCTAAGCGTGGAAGGGTATGCTCAGACATGAGTCCCTTGCTCACTGCACCATCAGGATTCAAGCAAGCCGGGCCGAAGAGGCTGAAATGCCAGAAACCGGTCCCCGGTAGCTTGTTTCCTTTCCAGTGTAAGAATTGGCTTTGTAGTTTGGTTTGCCCTGTTCCCATCATGCACTGGGACAGGAACAGACTAATTTGCATACAGCCAGGTTCTGAAACTGGGATGATACAGTGAGCTAAAAAACGGTGTTGGATCTAGCCCTGATCTCTTGACTGGGTGAGAGTTTTCTGCTTAATTCAGAGACTCTGTCCATCACCACCCCTTGTTGTTAATTCTTCATGGAGTAGCCACACAATTTCTATAAAGTGAAAATACACATAGATTATATATACATAATGACACAATTTATACGGTTAAACAAGTTTTTAATATCTTCAATTTTAATCTATAAAGCCATTTAGTCCAGTTTCTGGTTTACAGATTTATGAAACAACAGTGATTTCCATTGTTCATTTTTATTCTTGTCATTTCCTTACATGTTCTTTCTGAGTCCAAAAAGACACCTGTCTTAACTTGGAAATTTAAAAGGAGGGTACGGGGTTACATGATAGAGAATGTAGGATATATAGAGATATTTTTATGAAAAATATCTTACTTCAGTAGTTTGAAGAGCATTTGATGATGCTTCAGACAACTTGTAGCCGCTCAATTAATGAATGAGGAGATAAGCGAATGGTCTTTTGAGGGCTTATTTATGATGCTGTATTGATGAGAAAACAAATATATGACACGGAAAGTGTCTTGACTTACTTTTATACATGGCAGGAAAATAAAGCTATTTGTTTCCCTTGCTATGGGGGTGTTTTTAAAGTGTTACTTAAAGGGCTACGGCCAGCGGGAATTAACTACTTGTGTCCTCGGCAATCAGGTAAAAAATTACTAAATAATACTTGTAATTGACTTTCTCATCTGGAACAAAAAATTAATAACAGGGATAATTTTTTACCCAAGCTCCTGTAACACTGGATCCAAAAAGAGTTACATAAGAAGTAGAAAACCGTCTTGACCAGTGTCTAATAAGTGATCTTTATAGTAAGTACCACAGACATAAATACTATTATAAAAGAAAAACACCCCCATAGCAAGGGAAACAAATAGCTTTATTTTCCTGCCATGTATAAAAGTAAGTCAAGACACTTTCCGTGTCATATATTTGTTTTCTCATCAATACAGCATCATAAATAAGCCCTCAAAAGACCATTCGCTTATCTCCTCATTCATTAATTGAGCGGCTACAAGTTGTCTGAAGCATCATCAAATGCTCTTCAAACTACTGAAGTAAGATATTTTTTATAAAAATATCTCTATATATCCTACATTCTCTATCATGTAACCCCGTACCCTCCTTTTAAATTTCCAAGTTAAGACAGGTGTCTTTTTGGACTCAGAAAGAACATGTAAGGAAATGACAAGAATAAAAATGAACAATGGAAATCACTGTTGTTTCATAAATCTGTAAACCAGAAACTGGACTAAATGGCTGTATAGATTAAAATTGAAGATATTAAAAACTTGTTTAACCGTATAAATTGTGTCATCATGTATATATAATCTATGTGTATTTTCACTTTATAGAAATTGTGTGGCTACTCCATGAAGAATTTATGAAAAGAGAAATGCCGGCCCTGCGGTTTTTGATGGCTATTTTATTTTAAGCAACAAACCAAATCTTTGTTATGATTTGTATGGTCAAATTTATTTAAACCATTTACTTTTTATATAAATCTCATTAATTTATAGCCGGAATGACCGGTGCTCTTGAGGCGCTAATAAATGCTCAAACAGCACAAACTGCTCCTATTGATGTGCCAGAGAGTGAAGGGAGCACAAGTAGGAGCAGCATGGCAAGCCCCCTTGTTGTAGAGACAAGGAGGAGCAGCAGGCGACAAGGTGAGGCTACAGGCCAAATGCCCAGCGAACACAGTGAGCCACATACATCTGGCAGTGCTAAGCGTGGACGCAAATGAACAGTTAATACTCTGGGCTAGTGACCCTGGACATACAATTTTGAAAGTTAAAAGTTTGTGTTGCACATTTGTGCCTTGGATACCTGCGTAGTGACAATATTAAACTATGGTGGGTGCTTACAACACCTGTCTGTGTGTGTTTACTCACTGTGAGCATTGCAGTGAAATGCTTTCTGGTGCACTTTTGTTATTCAAAATAACGAGATCATTACAAAATTAAACTAGTTTACTTGCATTCTACATATGTCTTTGTCTCATTACTTACTCAGAAATAGTTGCGTGTGATATCCTCACGTCTGTATCTGCCATCACTTGGTGTTGACACTCCAGCAGGTTGTGTTTCAGGCACAGCAACCTCGTCGTCATGATCCTCAAAGTCTGACAACTCCATCTCTGTGCCCTTCTTCACAGCAAGTTTGTGCAACATGGCACAGGCAGCAATGATTTTACAGCAGGTGATGGGGGTATACTGCCGGGCACCTCCACTCTTATGCAGGCACCTGAACCTGCTCTTCCATATACCAAAGGTACGCTCCACAATATTTCTTGTGCTCTTGTGGGCCCTGTTATATCTCCTTTGGCTGGGGGTTGAGGGGTTGAGGTAGGGGGTGAGGATGAAGGAGCGGAGGGCATATGCACTGTCTCCTAAAATGAAATGGAAGTACATTACTCACATGCATACATGTACTTCTTTCTGCAATAGGTGTTAATGGGGTCACACACTGTGTCTTACCTAGCAGGTATCCTTCACCAAATTCTCCTGCTGTCAGCCGTGCATAGATACAGCTGTTTTGAAATATATAGGAGTCGTGGGTACTCCCAGGAAATTTTGCCACAAGGTCAGTGATGGCGCACTTGGCATTGCAAATCACCTGCACATTGATGGTGTGGGTGGACTTTCTATTCCTATATATGTATTCTGTGGCAGCAGGGGGACAAATGGGAATGTGGGTGCCATCAATGCAGCCAATGATATTGGGGAAACGCACCATCAGATAAAAGTCAGATTTTCTTTGGAGCAGTTCAGCATGGGTTGCAGGGATTGATATATAATAGTCCATCCTTTGTAACATGGCATCAATGAATTTGTTGAAAAAGCATGACAGGCTGCTCTGGGTCACCCCACCTACCGCAGCAACCACACTCTGGTAGTTCCCAGGCGCAAGCAGGTGTAGGCTGCACAGCACCTGCAAGTGGGGTGGAATAGCGTGTGCCCTTGGAGTAGTGTGCTCCAACAGTGGTTGGAGGTCCCTGATGAGGTCCAAGATGGTGTCTGGGTCCAACCTGTACCTCTGGAGTATCTCTGCCTCTGTGAGCATGAACAAGGTGATCCTCTGTCTGTAGACCTGCTCCTGTCTCTGCCATTCCCTCTCTCCTTCCTCCTGCAGCTATAGCCGTCTCGCAATGACATAGAATGCCGCCATTGTGAAAAAAGTATTGCATTTTGGGTCCTTTTTTATAGGCTGCACCTGGTTACCACCTGATTTCAATCCATGGTAAATACCGACTCTTAAATACCAAATTTCAAGCAAATTTCGGTATTTCAGAGCTTACCTACATCTCAATATTCAATTTTACCACTTCTTATTTACAGATTCGGTATTTTACCGATTCGGTAAATTTACCGATTCGCAAACCGTTGCGATTCGGTAAATTTACCGAATCGGAAATTTTCCGATTTGGAAGGTTTACCGATTCGGTAACTTTACCGATTCGCTAAATTTACCGATTCGGACGATTTTCTGTCTCCTACATCCCAAATGCTCACTACCGGTCGGAAACGGCCGAAAATCGGTATTTTCGGCCGTTACCGACTGGTATTTGGCTACCTACATCTGCCCCTAAATGTGCTAGAATTGCCATCTGCTTTGTTGATGATCTGTTCATTCAAATGGCCAAGTCTTGAGCCCTTCCTGAATTGCTGGAGTGATGAGGTGGTCTTGAGGTGCAGGGGATGGTTGTTCCAAGCTCTGGTCACCAGGTGTGGAACAGAGCATCCTCCACTATTGTCTCGTGGATTTGGGGGTGTCGATGAGGAAGAGGGAGGCACATCGTAGAATTCTGGTTGATTGTTGGAAGGTTAAGCATTTGGTGATGTATGCTGGTCCTTCGTTGTGCAGGAATTTGTGTGCATGGGTCAACATCTTGAACTGGAATATCTCCTGGATTGGGAACCAGTTTAGCTTCTTGAGGTGGGGTGTTATGTGGGTGTGTCTGGGTAGGCTGAGGATCAGTCTTGGAGCTGAATTTTGTATTGTCTTTAGTCTCTTCAGGAGGCATGCAGTGATTCTCCTAGTCCAGCCTTCTGGTGATGAGGGCCTGCAGGAGGTTGCCAGTATATTCCGGTCCGCGGCGGGGGCTAGAGTTTTTGCCAAACTTTGCACTCCAAGTGGAGGATGCGGTAGTAAAAACTCTGCAAATTCTACTGGTGGAGCAGAGTCAACTGCCCACCCCTAATGCTGGTCCTTTTGGTGTTGACTGGAAGCCACCTGAAGATCTTGTGGAGCATGCGTAGAGTATGTAAGCAAGCAAATGAAACTGGGTTCACCTGTTTCGTCATAGATAGTTTGCTGTCCAAGATGCATGCAGAGGTTGTGGGCGTGGTCTGTCAGAGGAGGGTATGGCCAAAGTTCAGTAATCCACCATGAAGCATTCCATGGCGAGATTTTGGTATAAAAGATGAGGACTTCCATCTTGTCTTAGTTGATCTTGAGACATTTATCCTTTATCCAGTCAGTGTCATTCATCATACATCTGTGGAAGTTGGCTCTGCGTTGGAGGGGTCTTCTGACAGCAAGAGAAAGAGCTGTGTGTCGTTGGAGTATGAGATGATGGTGAGTCCGGGTGATGTGATGGCGTTGTCCACGGGGGTCATGTATGTGTTGAAAATGGTGGGGCTGAGGGATGATCCCTGGGGGATGCTGAAAATGAGGTTCCTAGATGAACAGTGGTAGACAGATTCTCTGGGTTCTTCCAGTGTGGTATGCTTAAGTTGCTGACAAGTCCAAGAGGATGAGGGCTGCGGTTTTAACGCAGTCCAGGAGGACCCTGATATCATCCGTGGCTGCGATCAGGACTGTAATGGTGCAGTGATTCGCTCTGAACCATAAACCAACAGGGAGGGGAAATTTAATGAGAGTTCTATGCCAGTGTGAGTTATGAGCGCATCATCATTAAATGACCGCATCTCACCTACTTCGGGATGACAAGGGAGAACCGCGCAGCGTGCCGATGCAATGTGTGCGTACAGAACAGCATGTGTCTGTCTGCTGGGGCCTGATGTCTGTCTGCTGGGGCCTGATGACAATGAGTCAGCGGTGATCACAGCAGTTATAAGAACTTGGATCCCGCCAAAACCGGCTCAGAGTTATGTTGCAGGCATTACTAGCGGTTGTCGCCTACCGATGAGATCTGGTTTTCTCCTCTCTACAAAGGAAATGAAGGAAAGACCGGTGAATGAAAATAAAGAACAGAGTGTGAAAGAATAGAACAAATAGAAATAAAGTGTGGCATAATTGTTTGTGAACGGCAAACCTCAGTTGGACCCATTGAAAATATGGGAGTGCTCAGTGATATATTAAAGCCAAGGATTGAGCATATATTCTGTGAAGGACAGTGTCCACTGGAAGCGCACGGCACAAATGAAATATTTGTATTGGCCGTCAGGCCCGAGGCGGACGCATTGGCAATATGGGAGTGCCCCATGATTTGTGACTGCCAAGGTATAGTGGTATAGTCTGCCAACGGTTAGGAAAAATGTCTCTTGGTTGCGTGCAACGCGTGTGCAAGTACTGCAGTCATTGAAAGTGTGTAGTGTATTGCAATAGTAGTGTATACTCATTTGGACATTATGCTTTACATTTCCGTTCGTGGACAATATGATTGTATATATATAAGGGTGTGCAGTAGTGAAGCGGATCTCAAAGCGGCCCAAACAGCTAGCAAGAGTAGATTCCTTGAAAGGGGCTATGCTGAACGAGCATTAGATGGGGCTATAAAGAAATCTATGCAAAAAAAATGACAGGAATTGCTGGAAAATTATAATTGCACTACCCCTATTGATAAACCTATCAATCCAGTTACAGGTAATCAGCAACAAGCTCAACAGAATCAGTTCAGAATCATTACAGGATACAGCAGACAACACAGTGAATTATATCATATTGTCAACCATAACTGGCCGACAATTTTAAGTGATCCCATCATTGGCCCTACTCTACCCCACAAAGCGACTATCACATACAGCCGAGCTCCGTCTATGAAGGACCGTTTGGTCAACACTAACCCAGAAGTCATTGAAAAAAACACGTGGTTACAAACCAGCAGTGGTTTTTATACATGCAAAGGCTGCAAGTCCTGCACTCATGGTGTGAACACTAAAACATTTAAAGATGGTTTTAGTGATAAGGAACACAAGGTAGATAAGGTCCTAACATGTAAAACAGAATATGCCATCTATGTCCTCCAATGCCCCTGTCATTTAAGGTATGTAGGAAGCACGAAACATGCGGTGCATAAGCGCATCCTGCAACATCTTAGGGCTATAGTGAATCAGGATAACACCTATCCTGTAGTCAGGCATTTTAGGGAAGTCCATCTGAGTGACAATAAAGGACTTAAGTTTTATGTGATTGATGCAGTAGTAGCAAGCAGACGAGGAGGGGACAGAGAAGCCAAGCTCCGCAAATTAGAAGCTAAGTATATTCTTCAACTTGAGGGTGGAGGAACATGGCGGCGGTAGGCTGACGGCTGCCGCAGAGCTCCTGCACTCCGAAGCACCTAAGGCAGTATTCAGACGGTCTTTTCCCGAAAATTAGAGAGGACTGATTTCAATTTTGCGGTGAGAATGGGCGAGCACCTCTTACTTGTTAATACTTAACAAAATGTAAGAGGGGGCGGAGCTAGCCGGCGTCAATGGTGGACGCTTAAGAGCGGAGCTCCGAGCCAGCGCCGACAACTATCCGGCATAAATCCTCGCACAGTGGTGCAAACAGCGCAATAACACCAGATATCGCCGCCCCTGCCCTTCACGGATCTCCGGCTGCAGTTTGGGCGGAAAACGGGCTGCGGAAACCTCACTTTGCCCGACTGCACTGCGGACGCCGGACCAGGCCCCAATCACCGGTCTTTCCTAGCTGGCGACACCGGGCGACGTCACCCGACGTGCGGCAGCGACGAGCGTTCGCCTGGGGGTCTGACGGAGACCGGCGGAGGTTGACCCCCCAGCTGCCCCTCGCTGAGGAATCAAGCACTGGAGGTGCTACACGACCCATGAGAGCTGCGGAGGGCGGCGGGGGAGACACCGGTACAACAACAGAACCAGTTGCGATCCACGTGGCTATGGCGGAGCACCCCCGAAGGTAGGATCGGCCTGGGCGCCTGATAAACGGGCACGTCTGAGGCGAGAGGGGCTTTGGCGTGGTGGCGAGTACACACCGGAGGGCGGAGGATACTCCCCACGTGCACGGCCATCCGTTACCGTCCTGGGCCGATCCGGGGGGTCTGGAGGGTGGATTACCGAGCACACCCAAAGGGGCCTATGAATCCAAGTGGTGTCGACGATCCCTAGCAGGACACACGCACTACGTTGCCCCGTCTACTACACCCCTGAAGCCACTTGCAGCCAGAGCGGGTGCACGCACGGTGCTTCGGTCTCCAGTGGGGCCTCCGCCGGAGCAGGACACAGCCTCCCTCGTGAAGATTATTCACAATGGGCAAGGGAGACCGCACGCAGCCGAAGCTGACGTTCGATCAGCGAAAGCATAAGGACTCGGAGCAACAGGCTGCCCAATCTTCCAGCACGGCTACTGACCCGGGTCCCTCCCTGTGTGCCGAAATCAAGGAAATGCTTAACACCATGGAGAAAGGCCTTCAGGAGGGCATGTCGGCCATTGGAACCAAGATTGATGCGTTGTCCTATCGGATGGATCGGATGTCAGAAAGGGTGGACAAGCACTCGGAAAGGCTGGATATGGCAGAACGAAGACTGACAGAGGCAGAGGAGGCGCAGACTGAATGGGACACTGACCGTAAACAATTTGGTAGATTGCTTCAGGTAATCCAGGAGAAGTCGGAGGACTTGGAGGCGCGGTCCCGGCGATCCAACATTCGCGTCACGGGTGTGGCTGAGTCAACCCAAACAGGCAAGATGGAACTGTTTATTGAGAAGCTCCTGAAGACGATGCTGGGGGATGACACCTTCTCGCCAATGTTTATAGTGGAACGCGCGCACCGCACCCTCGGACCGAGGCCTCCCCCGGGCGCCAACCCTAGACCGATTATAGCGAAATTGTTAAATTACAGGGATAGGGACGCAGCCCTCAGAGTGGCCCGTGAGAAGGGCAAACTGCAGTACGAGGGAATGGACATATCGCTATACCCTGATTTCACGTCGAAAGTCCAGGAGGAGAGACGAAGATTTGTCCCGTACAAACAGCACCTTAGAGCCCTGGGCCTGGACTATGCCATGTTGTACCCAGCGAGGCTACGCGTCAACAGGCAGGGCCACTCGCATTTCTTCACTGATCCCAAAGAACTGCAAAAATCCCTGAAGGTCTGGATGAAAGAGTCCCGGGGAAGTCCAGCACCACACACGGCGGAGCGGACCAGTGACGGGGACCTAGAGGAACAAGACTGAGGAGTAGAGGGCGGAATGCAGTACACTAAGGACTTTTGTTCGCTTCAGCGCCACCGATCCCCCTCATTGGACTGAAGGGGAGGGCCTCTCGGAGTATCCTGCCACAGGCCCTAGGCTATTTCAAGCGGAACTGTGGGTGAGATCTGTATGTTTTTGATTTAGGGCCGCTGGGGAGTTGCGCTTACACACCTGGAAATCCCCTAGGCGAGTCTTGGCGCTCAACTGCACGTTATGGGAGAGGACTAAAGAAATTGAGGGCGGGGGAGTGGAGGGGTGAGACCTCACACACAAAGGTGGACTATTGCGTTTAGCGGACACTGCTGCATTTCATAAACGGGGCGCTGGCGTAGGGGCAAGCTAAAGGACACTGTTTGGTAGTCCCAGAAGGGAAGTGGTCGGCTAAAGGGTTACACAGGCTACCTCTGCCCCAGCGCTCACTGCGGTTACGGCTCGGATAGAGCTGGCATGGGGAATTGTTGCATGGGTTTCAATGGGGGTGGGAGGGAGGGCCACGGGGGCTTCGGTCATACCAGGTTGGGGTTGGTTGACTGTGGGAGGCGGGGGGAAGTGGGAGTTTGGGGTTCCGACAGGTTTGAGGGGGGGTTCTTAGAGTGCTCCACAATGTTACTACCCACTGTGATGTTTGGCAATTGCTGTTTGCGACGAGGGGCGGGGACTACATTTGCTACGCATATGCAATGTTGCTGCACTACGTATGGCTGACTCACCACATGAAGATTCACTGACTGACACAGAGACACTGAAGGCCCTGACATGGAATGTGAGGGGGTTAAACGACTATCGGAAACTCCGTAAGGTGTTACACTATCTCCGAAGGCATCACATAGACCTAGCGCTGCTGCAAGAAACTCACTTACCCAACAACAGCAGGATGCTCACGCATAGGGGCCTTCAGGGTAATTCTAATTATGCTGGCTTCACCACACATGCAAGGGGGGTGCTCACTTGGGTCAACCCAAAGTCTAAATTGTCCCTCACACTGTTGAGGGCTGACCCGGAAGGGAGGTTCGTACTCAGTAAGTGTACGGGTAAGGGCCATACTCTGCTGGTCATGAACGTGTACGGCCCGAATTACGACTCCCCGGACTTCTACGCAGCAATTGCGGGACACTGCACTGAGTGGCCCTCAGATAGACTGCTGTGGGGGGGAGACTTTAACTTTGTTTTTAGCCCGGAGCTGGATAGGTCGGCGGGGCCGCCTCGTCGTCCGGCCGCAGCGGCGCAGCAAATGCAAGCTGAAATGTTGAGACTGGGGCTGGTGGATGTCTGGAGGGATAGACACCGAGATAGAGGGGGATACACACATTACTCTGCATACCATGACATACACACCAGAATAGATTATTGGTTGTCCACTCCCCAGTTGCTGGCGCAGGTGAAGGGCTGTAAGGTGCTCCCCCGTACGCTATCGGACCACTCCCCTATATTGTTGGAGTTTAGCACTCCTAGGCGGAGGATACCCCCGTTCACGTGGCGCTTCCCACCATATTCCCTGCTGGATGACACGTTCAGGGCCGAGCTGGGGGAGGAAATAGATGTGTTCTTCGATACTAACCTAGGCACGGTAGACGACTTCGGGACGATATGGGAGACTTTTAAGGTGTATGTCAGGGGGATAGTTATGGCTAAGCACTCTAGTGTCCTGAAGGACATCAGGCGTAGGCTGACACATCTGGAGAGGCAATTGGCAGATTGCGAGCGACAACAGCTGACGGGTCAGACCCCCACAGGGGATGGGACACTCCAGGAACTCCTGAAAGAGTATCACGAGGAAGCAGACAGAGAAGTTAAGCACCTAGGAAAATATGCGGCGGCGCGCGCTTATGGTGAGGGAGATAGACCGGGCTCGCTATTAGCTAGACTAATGAAGGGCGCCAGGCGTAGGCAGGTGATTACAGAGTTACAATCAGCAGAGGGAACGCTGCTAACGGCGGAGGAGGACATTCTAGCGGAATTCAGGGGCTTTTACGAGGAGCTATACACTAACAAGCTTTCCGGGGTAGAGGATCAAATTGATAACTATTTAAGCTATATTAAAATGCCGTTTCTTGAGAACTGGCAGCGAGACTTCTTGATGTCTCCCATCCTCAGGGAGGAGATAGCGGACGCCCTGGATGGCATGAGGTCTGAGAGCGCCCCCGGGACGGATGGGTTGACTGTGACCTTCTACAAGGCATACAAAGAGAAGTTATTGCCCTACCTCTCCACCCTATTTGATGAAATTGGTGAGACTGGCGCAATGCCGCCTACTCTGAGAGAGGCCCTCATCGTTACGATATTGAAGCCGGGCAAACCACATGATCTTCCAGGCTCGTACCGCCCTCTGTCCCTTCTCAATGTGGACGCCAAGCTATATGCTAAGGTGCTGGCGACCAGGTTGGCACTCGTGGCCCCTGAACTGGTAGCCCCAGAGCAAGCGGGATTTATTCCTGCTCGGAACCTCACGTACAACATTCGCACAGTGATGGGAGCCATCCAGCACACTAAACACGACACCAAGGCTATGGCTGTCTTTCTAGACATGGAGAAGGCGTTCGATTCTGTGGAGTGGGCATTCATGCGTAGGGTGCTTGTGAAGATGGGACTAGGAGACCCCTTTCTCCAGCTCCTGAGTGCGCTTTACCACAAACCCACTGCACGAGTTAGGCTGGGCGATGCAGTTTCGGAGCCGTTTTTCATCAGCAGAGGCACGAGACAGGGATGCCCCCTCTCGCCGCTACTCTACGCTCTGGTTGCGGAGCCTCTGGCGTGCGCGATCCGGGAGTATCACTCTTACGAGGCCATCAATTACCCCACGTACAAGATTGGCATCTCCACATATGCAGACGACACTCTGCTGTATGTCAGGGATCCCGGTAACAATCTTGCGTCGGTGCTGAGGGAGGTGGTCCGTTTTGGAGCGCTCTCGGGGTTGAAAGTCAACTGGTCCAAGTCGGTGGCCTTTCCCCTGACCCCTGTTACCGAACCCTTCGAGATGGAGTATCCGCTTCAATGGTCCACGGAGCCGATACGGTATCTGGGCATTTGGATACATACGGATCCCGAAATTCTGCTGAGGGAGAATTACGGTACTGCCTATAGCAAACTCGCAGATGACGTGGAACTCTGGATTAAGCTCCCGCTGTCATTGATGGGACGAATTGCTTTGATAAAAATGGTGGTTCTGCCGAGGTTTTTGTTCCTCTTTAATAATATCCCGATTGTCCTCTCCAGAACCTTCTTTAAAACCTTAGACAAGCTTCTAGTGCGTCTGGCCTGGGCCGGGAAGCAACCTAGAGTGCAGTGGAAGGTCCTCCAGCTGCCGTATGAGCAGGGGGGGCTGGCGGCGCCTGATATGGAGCGCTATTACAGGATAGCGCAGGCCTCACACCTCCACACTTGGATTCATGGAAAACAGGACATACCGCATGTGATACTGGAGAGATTATTTGCTGACCCCACCCCGCTCCCAGCGACGATCTGCGGCCCTAGGGACCGTAGGGTGGGAATACTGGACTCCCTACTGTCTACTAACCATGCATGGCACTCCATAATGCAGAGGCAAGATAAAGAGCTGATGTACGCACCTAATATGCCGATACATTGGGCGCTATGGCTCCCCACGCTGGCGGAACCAGGCGTTCACAGGGCCCTTAGTGAACTAGGCGCACGCACTCTGGGAGACCTCTTCCAGGATGGAGTGGTTAAGACATGGGATCAACTGTCACAAGGGAGAGAGAATCTCACGTTACTACAGCGCTTTCAGTATCATAGGGTGCGTAGCGCCTTTCTAGACCTTCTGGGCCCCGATATGGCGGAACCCCCTGAGATCCCAGAACTGGTTTATGTAATCGCCACCGAGGCGCCGCAGAAAATGATATCCAAACTTCATAAGATAGGGCATGGACATACGGCGCTACAATACACGAGGGCACGCTTGGCCTGGCAAACCGACTTGGATACCCACATAGATGACGATATGTGGGCATACTGTTGTGCGGCCTCAAGGCGGATATCGCTGAACGGGCGACACCGCCTGGTCCACTTTAAATTTTTACAGCGAGTGTATTATACGCCGGAAAGGCTACACAGGTACGGCCTTCGAGATTCGCCGGGCTGCGAAAGGTGCCGCGCCCCAGTGGCTGACTTCTTACATTTAGCATGGTTGTGCCCGGGCATTCAAAGATTTTGGTCCGGGATCTTTGCGGAAATGAGCACTATTGTGGAAATGGACCTAACCATGGACCCGGCACTCGCCCTGCTAGGATACACAAAGAAGGTGCCGGTGTCAGTGAGAAAAATGGTCAGCATGGGCATGTTACTTGCCAAACGTGTAATTGCATGTTGCTGGATGAGGGGCCCCCTCCCGACATTGCAGCGTTGGGTGCATAGCATGACATTTTGCAACACACAAGCAGAGATTTATAGTGAGCTGCTGCCGCCCCGGAGTCGACCCAAAAACTTCTGGGGACTGTACCAAATTTACTTGACTTCTAGGACGGCCGAAGATGACCCGACAGAGGAGGGTGGGGAGGAGCAGGGGCGCGACCAGCACCTAGACCCGGGGTGAGGCAGTCAGGGTAGTCACTTCCACAGCAGCGCGTCTAAGTCAGGTGGGAGGAGAAGTATCCCTGGGTGAGTGGGGACCTGGGAGGGATCGCTTGCAGCCATGAAGGGTAGCACGCAACGTAAGCCACAACACCTCCGTAGCCTATACACTGTCACACTTGAGGAGCACTGATTGGGGAACTGTTGGGGAGGGGTGGGGTATTTCGGGAAGGGGGGAAGGTTGGGAGAAAAAGTTAAAATTGTTTAAAATTGTCCATGTATCAGCAACGCACGATACACTATCGAAAGTATTGGCTAGCCGGAAAGGGCCTGACCCTGGTTGGATGCTTGGTTGATATGCCGTTGGATTTATTCTGTTGCTCTTGGCCAGGATTCGCTGATGAGATACCTTGTACTACTGCCGGCCCGAGAAGGGATGTAGGCGAATGGCTGTTTACGATATGTACTTTGCTGTTTTGTGGTAAATAAATAAAAAAAAAAAAAAAAAAAACTTAACAAAATGTAAGAGAATGTTTCCCTTGTTGTTTTCTTCGTCGGTCTGGTGGTTGGCAGAAACGAACGAGCACATAGGGCGCTGGGACCCAGCGGAATGCTAGTGAGATACTACGCTACCTAAGCACAGACCGGCCAGCTGTATCGGATTCAGGGTCGAAGACTGAGGGAGGCTGCTGCAAAACGGACCGCCGAGTGCAACCTCGACGAACGGGAGCTCTGTGCAAGCCTCAGGAGCCTCTGGCTTCGCTCCAGGGAGGTGCTCTGTCGAGGAAAAGGTCCGGTAGACAGAGAAGTCTATGTCATCTTAAACAGCGGTAAGGTGGATATCGGTGGGGAAGATTGCATGGAGGCAGCTATCATTAAACCAAGAGTGATAAATTAGTAAAGTTCACCAAAACTGATAGTATAGAGGAGGGTGCAGAGGGAGTGTCTGTTTTCAACTATCCTAAACCTGAGTGTGCAATTAAAGGAAGAGTGGGGGAAGTAAGAAACCGATACCAGTTAAGATCAAAACAGGAGTTAAAGAAACAGGGTGTTTTGGACTGGGACTCTGCTGAAACTACTGAAAGAGGGGGGCCAACACCTATTACCCCTCGCAAACAAAAAAGGAAGGGGGGGTGAGAAAAGGCGGAACAGTAAAGGTTACGAAGCAACCGCTATAGACACCAAAAAATCCCCCCTCACTCAAAAGCTACTTCAAAATAATGGAACAAGCAGTAAACTCTAAGGAGAGCTTAAAAAATAACGAAGGAACTAATTTAAGTTCTAATGTAGCAGACAAAGTCCCACAGAAAGAGCTACTTTCTCTTCCATTGACTCAGACACTACCCCTCTGCAATAAATTCGCTGTATTGGAGTCAGCTACCGGTGATGGAGATGGAGAACTGGGGGCGGCAGCACAGACCACTCTTACTCCTGAGCATGAGGGTGGGCCAGGCTTAAGATTAGATGTAGGTTCAGTTGGGGATATAGACTATCCAGCCGCCACGACAAGTGAAGCTCCTGCCCTACATACTGACCCAACAATGAAATTATTTAGTCCTGTTGTGATTCCCCCCCCCTCCTGCCCTTATTGTCCATGCTGAGTCTTCCCTTCAGCCACAGCCACAGCCACAGCCACAACCAACATTTGACACATGCAGTAGGACCTTTCAACCTGACGGAGCTAATGAATTAGATGGAACTGGTATTGGAACTGAGACCGAGACTGAGAGTGATAAGCTTGGCTCTTTGTTTAAATCGCTTAGAGAGGACCTGTGGAGTAAATTTGAGATCTCCAAGAGAAATCAAAAGGGACTACATGACAGATTTGACATTCTAGAGACTAAGCTAGAGGAGATCGTAGCCAGGACTACTACATTGGAGGGCAAAGTTACTACACTCTCAGAGGCCACAAGAGGTAACTCTAAAGATATAGATGCCATCAAAGCTCAAAACCGAACACTCGCGATGGATCTGGAGAGATTGGAAACACAGACACGACGCAATAACCTTAGAATTCTTAAAATTCCAGAAGGAGCAGAGGTGGAAGATATTAAGGGGTTTGTTTGTAGGTTACTCCGGGAGGACATATTGAAGGATCGGCCAGATATCGACCTTGAAGCCGAAATTCAGCGAGTACATAGAGACCCCCTATAGACGTCACCCTGATCGTAAGGCACCGAGGAAGATTTTGGTCTACTTTCAAACTTACAGTGTAAAAGAACTAATTCTTGGGAGGTGTTTGGCACGTACCTCTCTTCACTATCATGCAAATCCTTATCAAGTTAGGTCTGACATTGGGGGTAAGACTGCTCAGAGACAATGGGAGTTGGGCTCAAGGATGCCAGAGTTACGCTCACTAGGGTCCCAGGTTCAAGTGAAATTTCCCGCATTATTGAAAATAATGTGGAATAATAAGATGTTCGCCTGCCATTTCCCAGAAGAAGTCGATGACATACTAGTAAAAATGAGAAGTAATTAATTCTTCCTTAGTAGAGGAGGAGCCCACCGAATCTCCTTTAATCAGTCTTAATGTAGTCCTGAAAAATCATTATTTCAATAATAACTGAAAGTTGAAAAAAAAAAATATTATGGCATAAAGAAAAAAAACGAAAACAACAACATTTTGCGTGTTTAAAAATTGTTTTGGGAAAAGCACTGTTGTTTATATTACACATAGAAGGTGTCTAGGGGTATGGAGGCTCCCAATGGCGTGAGTACGCCAAACAGAAGGGTTGGGTTCCTCGGGGGGCGGGTAGGGAGTTGTACCAGGTGGGAAGGGGAAAAACAAATAAAAATGTCCTCAACTGCCATAAGTTCATATATTTCCAAATTCGAACTCGACCACAGGCCACTACTGCTATTAGGTGTAGAACTACAGTCACATAATTTTAAATATGGCATTAAATAGTAAAATTCTTTCCTGGAACCTGAACGGTATCGGGAGACGAAAGAAACAGCAAAGAGTCTGTGATTTTTTGAAAAATTCTGAAGCATGTATATATCTTTTACAAGAAACACATCTGGAAGCGGAAGAGTGTAAGAAAGTATTCATGAAACTTAATTGGGTACAGGAAATCCTTTGCTCTAAGCAAACTGGTTCCACTAGAGGGGTAGCCTTAGTACTACGAGCTAACAAAGGGATCAGGATCCACGACTGGGGAACGGATCAGACTGGTCGATGGTTAGCAGCAGTTCTTTCAATTGGTAGTCTTCATTTTTTGTGTGCAGTTTATTACGGTCCCAATGAGGACAATGCATGTTTTCTCCAAAAACTGGAGCAGTACCTGATACAATACACAGTACCAGTCATATTGGGAGGTGATTTTAACCTTATATTGGACCTGCAATTAGACCGCACCTCCAAAGCTAAATATAAAAATCCCTCTCAGCTCTAAAGAACATTATGAAAGACTTTTCATTACAAGATGCCTGGAGAGTTAAGTATGGTAATCTTAGAGAGTATTCTTTTTATAGTAAAAAGTACAGTAAATTTTCCAGAATAGATTTTTTTTGTTAGATCAATCTTTTTTCTCTAATATAGACTCAATTTCACATATTCCAGTAGGACTGTCAGACCATTCAGTGATCGAACTAAAATTAACTCTTAAAACTAGTCATTCAGAATATAGGTGGACTTTGGATAGGACCATCCTATTAGATAATGAGACTAAAAATAATATCAAGGCTAGTGTGTTGGAATTTCTCTTGTTTAACGAGGGAACGACCTCAGATCAAATACTATGGGACACACTTAAGTCATATTTAAGGGGATCTTTAGTTCCCAAATGGCTTTAAATAGGAAATTTAGGAAAGAAAGAGATACTCAGGAGTTAAACTTAATAAAAACAAAGGAACTCCTATTGCAGCAGACCGTGTTAAATGATAGGAATAGTATACAGGGTCTTGAGAAGGAAATATTAGATCTACAGGCAAGATACAAAGCTCGAGCGGACAAGATAATCAGAGACAGATGGGAAGTGAGTAAGCTCCGCAATTTCGAGTACGGAGAGAAGTGCGGTTCAATGCTAGCTTGGAAGGCAAGGTCAGAACGCAGCAGAAATAACATCAGTTTTCTAACACAGCGGAACACGGGGCTGCCGTTAACAGAAGATACAGAGATAAAGGAAGAGGCGAGAGCCTATGTGGAGGAACTTTATCAGGAAAAGAATACACAAGGGCTGGAAGAGTTAGAAACCTGGTGGGCTTTGAGAGACCTTTCTCAGTTGAGTCATTCGGATAGAACTTTTTTAGCCACTGAGATCACTGAGGGAGAAGTAAGATCTCAGTTGAAAAAAATGGCTAGAAATAAGGCCCCCCGCCCTGACGGACTGCCATCAGAAGTTTATAAAGACAACCTAGAAGAATTGGTTGCTACACTACTGAGACTCTTCAATAAAATATTCTTACAGGGGGAATGTATTCCATCCTCATGGTCAGAGGCCACAATTTCCCTTATAGCTAAACCAAACAAAGACCCCAAAAAAATAGAATCTTACCGACCCATCTCCCTTTTAAATTCTGACTCAAAAATTTATTCCGGCATACTAGCATCCAGGCTGGCCAAAATCATTAAGTCCATTATCCACCCAGACCAAAGGGGGTTTATTCCTGGCCGTCAATTGAATGAACTGACATTCCAAGAAATTGGCGCAATTGATATAGCAATTGAAAAGAAGATGCCACTTACCATAGTGGCCATCGACGCTGCAAAGGCATTTGACCAAGTTAACTGGCAATTCCTATGGAAGACTATGACAAAATTCGGATTCCCAGACATATTTATTAAAGGGATTGAAACTTTATATAGGAGCCCCCGGGCTAAAGTTTTAGTTAATGGCAGCCTGTCTGAATGGCTTAACATCTCTAGGGGAACAAGTCAGGGTTGTCCCCTGTCCCCTCTTCTTTTTGATATCTATATCGAGCCCTCTGTCTGCTCTCTGAGGCAGGATCCAATGATTAAACCATTTGTAATGGGAGATATGACTCTTAAGACTGCCCTCTATGCAGATGACCTCCTCCTTTATACATCCAATCCCATTGAGGCTATCACAAGGCTATTTGAATTAGCTAAAAATTTCAGGTCAGTATCGGGATACAGCATAAATAAAGACAAAACAGATATAATGAGTTGGAACAATCCAGTCCAAATCCCAGAAGCAAAATTAAAAATTTGATATTTAGGGATTTATCTAACAAACAAGTTGGAACAAATCCCAAAAACTAGTTGGTCAATGGTTATTAAGGAAATATGGAAGCTTTTGACTAGATGGAACACTCTGCCTCTTAACATCTATGGTAGAGTTAACCTAATCAAAATGATTATATTGCCAAAGGTCTCCTTCCTTTTTAATTCTATCTCCTTAAAATTTGACAAAAAAGAAATTTCTAACCTGCAAGGGAGGATTGGTTCGTTTATATGGGCCACAAAATCCCCAAGAATAGCTTGGAAGAAATTGAGGAGGGGGTTGAAACTGGGGGGGTTGGCTCTTCCGGATTTACTTTTTTATTGCTATGCTTTTCAGTTTAAAAATTTCAGACTCTTAGCTAATAAATTGGACTCTTCATCGCATGGTAAACTCTTTCGGGCAATGACATCAGACCTAATATACGGCCCAGACTTCTTTCTCTATAAATTTGGAGATCAGAAGTTTTTTAAGAAAGTTTGTTTGAAGCTTTTACGGGCAGCCTTAGACAACTGGCAATCAATACGCAGAATTTTAGGTATCCCATATTATCATTCTCACATCCCAATATGGGATTCTCCTGGCACCCCGGAATGCTTACAGGATCAACTTGCCCTTCCATTGAAAACAGCTGGTTTTACTAATTGGGGAGAATTGAGTATCAATTCCTCTTTACTGAGTTGGGAATCCCTATCAAATCTAACAGGAGGAACTATGACCAGATTTAAATTCTATCAGTTATCTGCCTGGTGGGGAAATCAGAACTGGTCTAGTGAGGAGGAGAGCTCCATTTTCGAACCAATTAGTAGAGAGAAGGGATGGAAAGGCGAGGTTGCACTATGGTATAGGACTCTAGTGGGAACCGGGGATAACCAAGAAGCGGAAATCATTAAGCTATGGGACAATTCCACTGTACAGATCGAAGGAGATTTGTTAAAAGTATGGACAGATTCCTTTACCCTGTCTCAAAAAATTATAAAACCTTCAAATTTGCGAAGAAACCATCCTTTTACGTCATATAGGGCGTACTGGACACCTGCGAAACTTTCTAAAATAGCAACGGAAGAATACTTATGCCCAAGATGCAAATCTCCAGCAGCGGATGATGGTCATATGTTTGTGGAATGTTCATAAATAGCTACGTACTGAAGGCAGGTGTGTGGATTTCTCGAAGAAGTGTTATCAATACCAATAATCTATAGCCCTAGATTAATTTTATTTGGTCTCTCACATGACTATAACATAAAAAGCCGTATTACACAGTTTATTTTTTACGTAGTTGTTATTGCTAGGAGGGAGATTTGTAGGGAGTGGAAATCTGAAAGTCCTCCAAAATTTGCAGACTGTTTAAGAAATATTATGGCAATAAGCCGCTTGGATTTGTTGTGTGGTAGGGCAAATTCAACAAAACTCTGGTCAGTATTAAATACATGGTGTGAGAAATGATATCCATAAGTCCAATGATTATGCCAGAGGTTAATTGGTCCGATCCTCCCAAAGTGACAAGCAACATCGGAATTGGGAGTTGGATTGGAATTGACCTACCTCTGGGCAATCTCTAACGGCTCTCCACAACACAAGGGCGGAAAAGGGCGGTAGTGTTGGTGGCCTGGAGTAAGCTCATCTAGAGTTAACATCTACTGGTGGCATGTATGAGGACGAAAAAAAAAAAAAAAGTATATTCTTCAACTTGATTCTAAACATCCAGGTGGACTCAATATCACTGAGGACTTACTGAGGACTTACATACAAGTTTAATCTAATAACAAGTTACTGAAAGGATGTTTGCATTTGTAGTATAGCGATTTGGCAATTTTAATAAGTGGTTTTAAGATGATTTTAATCATTTGATAACTATTTATTGTTTTAGATCAAAAATGTTTTATTGTCTCATTGGTTCGCTATCCACAATGCAATCCTCAAGTCATTGATATGATATTCAGTCCTCCGTCAGTAAAAATATACTTTAGTAGTGAGATAGTCTCCCCTACTGAACACGTCAGGTTTAATCATAGGTGGCAGCTATGGCTAACTGACAGGATAGACTAATCTCTCTTTATTTGGCTTCCGGCATCAGATCACATGCAGTATATCTGCAGATTGCTCTAAATTAATGTGACTTCATTTTACCTTATATGTTCTGTCATTATGTTCAGTCTAATTGGCATTTCCCATGTCAACCCTATATTTATTTTCAGGTACTTATGGCTTTTTTAACTGCATGATGAGTGAGACTGGGCTCAGTCCTCAGTGCAGGTAGCCTAAGCTTTACTCTCTTTCTGAGTAATTTTAGTGATTTGTTTTAGTATCATCCATTTTGCACATTTAGCACTATTTTGCACTTTAATCACAACTTTTTATCTGATCCTTGTATGCTATGACAAGATGGGTGATCACACATCTTATACAATGCATGGGATTTATCCCAATATTTATTAGAATTATTCATTCTAGAGAATTGTCTCTCGTAGATAGTGTCAGTTTTAAGCAGTCCATCTAAGCAAGTCAACATAATGTGGACATAGCTTGGCTCCCAAGTGCGTTATCTCTAGGCTTTATATTGAAATATGGATTTATCCACGAATATAGTTAATCAATACAGGTTTTGGGATACCTAATTGTAGGAATGAAGAAAACTATGATTAGCACTTTAATATAATAATATGTTTACAACGGCGATTTTTTGCACATCGGCAGGATGGCTCCCAGGAAATATGGGAGGCTACCAGGGAGCATAAGCAGTATTATTATTATTTTTATTTTTATTTTATGTCAACTGACACTTTACCTACAAGTATAGACAACAGTATTGTTCACCATGAATTGATACAATAATAATTGTTTATTTCACAAAATGGCATTGTAGTTATATCTGGAGTAATTACTAGTCTGATTATCTAGCGAGGTTTGCACTGTATACCAAGGTATTCAAATATTTACAATGCGTTGTTTTGCACATATGGGTTATTTTGTACATTACGTCATTAACTCTGCAGAATAAAATGAGTCTATGCAATAATGCAACAAATACATGTAAATGAGTCACGAAAGATGACAAAAGATGTATTTGTTGCAATTTACAAGTTTTAAATGGAATGGAACAGCGATTACTCCTTGCTAGAGTATGTCTTCTAAGTCTAGCCCGTCATTTGTACCACATGATGTTGTTTTGTTTGCACAGTCACTTTAAATACGGTTTCTCTACAGGTTCACGTTGTCATGTGATCAAGGCTCCTCGTAGCCGAAACGTTATGGCGACTTAAGAGCACGCAATAAAATAGATTGCATCGATTTTGCTGGTCCGTGTCTGTGATTGCTGGGAAAGGAGTGAGGACACAGCTGCTGCAGCTGTTTCACAGATTGTTTTATAGATATATGCAGCATTTCCTGGTATCGAGTGATCGATAGCTCCGGTGAACGCCTGGATTCGCACAGCACCAGTGGGGAGACTTTGGTATTTTCCCGACTCGGGATTCCAGTCCGCATTGACTGCCCCTGCCCATTGGACTTACTGTGTGCTAATGCGGGCTGTAGCAGTCACGAGGGGACGAAGGAAAACGGCCGTGGACAGTGTCCGGCTCTATGGCTGCGCGCCTACCACCACCTACCTGTCTCCAGCACGAACCTACCGTTTACTCACTCCCCCACGCCATCCACCCGGACTGAGCCGCCACAGTGCTTTCTGGGACTTGTGGTTCCACATGCGACACGAACTACAAAGGGTGTGACGACCACATTAGGGGGAGGAGATCCAGGTGCTGGGAGGTATTTTACACAGGTTGGATTCATTTGGGGGAGGACATGCCACAGTGATTGGGCGCTGAGGAAGGCTTATTGAGCCGAAATGCATCCGCCGCCACTGGGAACCGGTCAATAAAGCGAGCTGTTTACCCTGAACTCCCCTTGGCCTCCGAGTTCTTCTGTTGAGGATCTTTGCAGTCATGTATCCTGCGCCTGCCTGCGACGCAGTACGGATGGCCCTGCTACACCAAAGCGTCCCGGAGCAAGGCTGGCACCATGTTGCTTGCAACATTTCCTGGTATCGAGTGATCGATAGCTCCGGTGACCGCCTGGATTCATTTAGCACCAGTGGGGAGACTTTAGTATTTTACCGACTCGGGATTCCAGTCCGCATTGACTGCCCCTGCCCATTGGACTTACTGTGTGCTAATGCGGGCTGTAGCAGTCACGAGGGGACGAAGGAAAACGGCCGTGGACAGTGTCCGGCTCTATGGCTGCGCGCCTACCACCACCTACCTGTCTCCAGCACGAACCTACCGTTTACTCACTCCACCACGCCATCCACCCGGACTGAGCCGCCACAGTGCTTTCTGGGACTTGTGGTTCCATATGCGACACGAACTACAAAGGGTGTGACGACCACATTAGGGGGAGGAGATCCAGGTGCTGGGAGGTATTTTACACAGGTTGGATTCATTTGGGGGAGGACATGCCACAGTGATTGGGCGCTGAGGAAGGCTTATCGAGCCGAAATGCATCCGCCGCCACTGGGAACCGGTCAATAAAGCGAGCTGTTTACCCTGAACTCCCCTTGGCCTCCGAGTTCTTCTGTTGAGGATCTTTGCAGACTTATATATATATATATATATATATATATATATATATATATATATATATATATATATATATATATATATATATATATTCTAGTAGAATGTTCAACACCTTTGCCGATGTTACCCCTTTTATCATAACGAGTTTCAGTTATTTGACAGGAGAGCTACTGGACTTGGGATGACAACTACATTACGTTAGCGCATATTGGTACTTAAAATGTAGTCAGATAGATTGTAGTACATATTTGTAATCCCGAAACAACTGATGTTATGTGATACAGAACAGAAAATAAGGTCACGGTGACATACTGGGTGCAGGTGTCTCGCAATTATGATAATAACTAAACATTGGAGGCTGCTCATTATGCATACTAGAGTCAGATAAACTGTCAAATAATGTCAAGCACTTGATGGCAAAAGGAACACCTTATATCATACAGAGTCATAGTATTACCTTGTATAAACTATTTACATATTTACATACACATTAATATAGCTTGGAATGCATGAGAGTTAGAGGGCCCAATGGTGAGGAACCCATTATCCTTCTCATATTCAGTGGCAGTGTATTTATTGGTTCTAGTTCATTAGTGTGGTCACAAAACCCCGCCATTCCCCTGTGGAGTTTAGCCCATGAACTATGGAATTCGTCCTCTTTATCCAACGGCATTCTAGTCGTTGTAGAATCTGTGTAAGATCTCCACCTCTTCCTGGGATAATGGCTTTATCAAAAGCCTGCCATCTAATGTCGTCTGCAGTGTGGTTCTTTTCAGAGAAGTGGGTGATCATTGGAGCATTGACCACAGAGCGCCTTATGCGACTGCAATGTTGCCCAATTTTTGCCTTGATTGGTTGTTGGGTTTGTCCAATATATGGCAGATCACAGGGACACCATATACAATACACCAATCAATCAATCAATCAATCAAGACATTTGTAAAGTGCACTAATCACCTGTGAAGGTCTCAAGGCGCTGAGGGGGGGTGGTGCTATTGCTCGAATAACCAGGTCTTGAGTAGCCTCCTGAAGGTTAGCAGGTCCTGGGTCTGTCATAGGAGCAGGGGGTAGGTGTTCCAGGTCTTGGCAGCGAGGTGGTAGAAAGATCTGCCGCCGGTAGTCGCTCTTCGGACGCGAGGGACGGTGGCGAGGGCGAGGTCGGCTGAGCGGAGCTGGCGGTTCGGGGTGTAGAAGGTGAGTCGTCTGTTGAGGTAAGCTGGACCGGTGTTGTGGAGTGCCTTGTGTGCGTGGGTAAGGAGCTTGAAGGTTATCCTTTTGTTGACGGGGAGCCAGTGTAGATCTCTCAGAAGGGGAGTGGTGTGGCGGGGTACGTCGAAGATCAGGCGTGCCGAGGCGTTCTGTATACGTTGTAGTCGTTTCAGGAGTTTGGCCAGGGCTCCAGCTTAGAGGGCGTTTCCGTAGTCCAGCCTGCTACTGACGAGGGCTTCATCTTGTTTCGGTGGGGATCCATCTGTAGATCTTGCAGAGCATGCGGAGGGTGTTGAAGCAGGAGGATGAGACGGCGTTGACTTGTTTGGTCATGGAGAGTGTTGAGTTGAGGATGACCCCAGGTTGCGTGTGTGGTCGGTAGGTGTCGGGCAGCTCCCAGAGCGGTCAGCCACCAGGAGTCGTCCCAGGCTGAGGGGTTGAAGCCGAGGATGAGGACCTCTGAGTTCAGCTTCAGTCGGTTATTCTTCATCCATTCGGCGACGGACTTCATTCATTCGTGGAGGTTGGATTTGGCAGTGAGAGGGTCCTTGGAGAGGGAGAGGATCAGTTGGGTGACGTCGGCATAGGAGATCATTTTGAGGTTGTGCAGTCGGGTGACGTATGGACGAGCGGGGCCATGTAGATGTTGAACAGTGTCGGGCTGAGAGAAGATCCTTGGGGTATGCCGCAGATGATCTCAGAGGCTTTGGATCAGAATGAAGGAGGTGGACGCTCTGGGTTCTGCCGGAGAGGAAGGAGGTTGTCCATTCCAGAGCCTTGTCTCGGATCCCTGCGTTGTGGAGGCGTGTGCGTAGGGTGCAGTGGCAGACTGTATCAAAGGTGGCTGAGAGGTCCAAGAGGATGAGGGCCGCGGTTTCGCCGTTGTCCAGCAGGGTCCTGATGTCATTGGTGGCGGCGATGAGGGAAGTTTTGGTGCTGTGATTACTGCGGTACCCTGACTGGGATGGCTCCAGGATGTTGTTCTCTTCGAGGTAGCGGGTCAGTTGTCTGTTGACTATCTTCTCAATGACTTTCGGGAGCAAGGAGATAGGCCGGAAGTTTGTGAGGTCTCTCGGGTCTGCCTTGGGTTTCTTGAGCAGGGCGTTGATCTCAGTGTGCTTCAAGCTCTCTGGGAAGGTCGCGGTGTTGAGGGAGATGTTGATGACTTTGCAAAGAAGGGATGCGATGGTGGCGCGGGCTTTGTTGACATTACGTGTGTTACAGTTTGCAAAGAATTCCAATGTATGTTTTATATTTGTTTGTTCAAATGTTTTGCTGCTAGTTGTAGACACATGAGACACAATTGCTACACTTAAAGTGTCCTTTTACCTCTGGAAGGCCCCAGGTTGATTGCAATGAGCCTGTAGGGCGCACAGTACTTTCTGTGGATGAGCATATCAAATGGGCTTTCACATTCTTGCCACGTTTGAAAGCAAAAATGCTTTTTATAATATCCCAGTTTTTTTTAGCAGAAAACCGGATGGGTCACATCAGTAGGCGACAACCACTAGTAATGCCTGCAACATAACTCTGAGCCGGTTTTGGCGAGATCCAAATTCTAATAACCGTTGTGATCACAGCAGGCTCATTGTCATCAGGCCCCGGCAGACAGACAGACACTGTTCTGTACGCACGCGTTGTATCAGCGCGCTGCGCAGTTCTCCCTTCACATCATGAAATAATTGAGATGCGGTTGTTTAATGATGATGCGCTCATAACTCACACTGGCAGAGAACTCTCACTACATTTCCCCTCCCTGTTGGTTAGCAGGAATCGCCATCCTACTGACTAATTAAATAAGTTGTGGGCTCCATTTGTTAGATACAGGACAGAGAGGCTCCACCTCCTGCATTATCCAGATGTTTTGAATAATAGGTAAGAACCATTTCCCTTCGCAGTGATTCACACAGGCCTCAAACTGGTATGGACTTTTTCACAAGCACATCCTCCTGTTATTTTATAGGAATCACTACCTAAGCGACTGACCAAATAACTAACCCACAATCCACAGGACGGAGTGGCTGCACCTCCTATGTTTATACTTACCTTTTCATTTGGGTAAGTTCTATTTACTAATCACTTATTGATTGTCACCTAAATATACGGCTGCAAAATGGAATGCCTCAAAGTAGAATTAACAGACATCCCCTCTTCCCACAGAGACCACAATAGGATGTTTGTTGTGCGCCCAGAATTGAGCTCTACTATGTTAATTCATCGTGCTGTGTTACACATTGTTTTGCCAGCCCTCCCCTACCCTCACATTGGGGTAAGCTTCTCTGTATTTACATTCCATGCATTATGTTTGTTACTGAATTCACGGGTTCCTCTCTAATGTACAACAATTTCCTTCTCACATGTATAGCACCCGGCTGGGTCCCAGCTGAGTATCCTTTTCTTCTTTCTCTCACTTGCCTGTGGCACACATCCACCATGTGGCTGCGCAATCAACCTATCAGGTACTACTTAATCCTTTGCAATCCAGTTCAAGCATTGCTGCTTATATAACGGCCACACACTGATAGTATCCCTTTCTTTTTAGATGTCCCAACATTTCTAGGTCCTGAAGAGACCCTACATTGCACAGAGGGTCGAAACGTTGTTGACAAATAATGAAAGCAAACCATTAACCTAGCGCTTATCATTGTATAAGAAACGCAGTGTATAGTCCGTAGAATTTGAAATGGTTGACTTTACAAAAAATTGGAAACCATACTGTTAGACCTGGCACCATTGGCCTGGGTCTCTCTTCCATTTGTTTCTGCTGCCTCATGTATTTTTGCTGGTGTTAGATGCTGTGGGCACTGTGTCACTGTTATCCAGTGCCAGCGTGCAAGTGCTCCCTATTGTAAATTGATGTATTAATCAGTGGTTCCATGTTTGGCTATTTGGTTTACTTGTCAGACCCTAGTCTAGTGCACTGAGTGTGCCCAGGGCGTGTAAATCCAAATGCTGATGGTGGGCTTGCAGCACTGGTTGTGCCACCCACAGAAGCAGCCTTGTAAAATGTGTCTAAGGTCTGCCATTGCAGCGCCTGTGTGCAGTCTGGTACTGTCATGCTGACTGGGCAAGGGCACCCACTTGCCAGTCCCTAAACCTTCCCTTTTCTTCATATCAGTCACCCCTGTGGTAGGCCCAATGGCAGGGTGCATTGTAAGTATAAGGTAGGACAAGCCCTGATGTGTGTGGCATGTCCTAATAGTGAATTACAGCCATTTTCGTTTTTCACTATTTACAAGGCTACCTGTTCTCCATAGGCCAGAATGGGCTGTTAGAGTTATTACATTTTATAATCCTAACTGTGTCAGAGAACATGGTGGAAATCCGAGTTTGGTATGCCTGAACTCAGAATAATAAATTACATCTTTTAGTGAAGTTGGTTTTAATATTCTGTGTTTGCAAATACCACTTGTAGAAAGTAGATATTTACTTGTCTAACCATTCAAACCTGCCTCTGCTAGGTTGTGTGTTCCTATGTCTGGTTTTTGTGAGTGGCAGGGCTGGGGAATTCCAGGTGACAGGCTGAGTCAACCGGTGGTGAATTGAGAGAGCTGCATCTAGATGGGAGGGAGGAGTTACACCTGAACCTTGAATAGGGCTGTGCCTGCCTTCCACAATGCTGGCTCCACCCCCTGGAGAGCGGCTTGATGTCTCTGCCCTGCACACTGAAAGAAGAGAAGGAGTCCTGTAAAGAAAGTGCTTCTGGACTGTACTTGCCTTCCACAATGCTGGCTCCACCTCTTGTGAGGCGTCTGATGTACCTGCCCTGCACTGTGAAAGGAAAGGAGAAGTCTGGTAAACAGAGTGCTTCAGAACTGGTTTGCACTGGGCAACGGCCCCTCTCCCCTCAGAGAACAAAATATTTGGGGGTATAAATATTGGGACCCTGATCCCATGAAATTAGATCACTTTGGACTACAAGAAGAAACTTTTACTGAGGAGAGGAACTTGAAGAAACTGAGGGGAGACTATTCCCAAGCTGAAGTGCTCCTTGGGGGATTGGCCTGCAGTGGTTGCCTTACTGCCAAAGGAAGGAGAAAGGAACTTTGTGTACTTTGCTTTCAACTTGTGAAGGATCTTCAAGGGCTTGGAAAAGAGCTTGCCCCCTGCTGAAGTCTCAGGGACAACAGGCTTCACCCTCCAGCTCCCCAGAGTTCTTGTGGAAGTGCCTGCTGCTGTTTTGGGCCTTCTGAGGAACTGCATGTCGCAAGGAGCTGGAAGCGCGACTCAACGAGAAGAAGCGTGTCGCCATCACTATGCCTGCCGTCGCAACTCCGCAGGAGGGTGTCACCGCTGGAACTGTCGCACTGCACCGCATCGGAGAGAAGCGTGCTGTAACAAAGAGGAAGCGTGTCACCGTCGCAGTGCCTGCCGTCGCAACGCCCAAGGAGGGTGTCGCCGCTGGAACTATCGCATTGCACCGCATCGAACAAGAGCTCCTCGCATCCCTGAGAAGCGCGCCGCTATCGGAGCTGCTGCCGTCGCAGCTTGGATGTAGCTGCTGTAGTTGTCGCATCGAGCGGAAGCTTCACACATCGTGGGAGAAGAGCGTCCCCTCTGGAGCTGTTGTCGTCGCATCGTAATGTTGTCGCCTCTGCAGTCCACGCATCGAACCGAGAGCTTCTCGCATCCCTGAGAAGCGTGCCGCATCTGGAAGATCTTCACGTCTTTATTTCTTTGTATCTGAACGTTGCCACATTTCCCAGCGCTGCGACATTGCTTGTCGTGGAAGCGCAACGCAACTTAAGGTACATTGACGCAGAGTGTCGCATCTCAGAACTGAACTGAACTAAGCTTAAATCTACTATCTTAAAGTAATCTTAGTGTGTATTTTTGTCGTTTATAGTCTTGTGGTAACTCTATATAAAGTATACTTATTTTTTTATATAAAACCTGTGTGGTGTCCATTTGTAGTGTTGTCACTGGGTTACTGAAGTGTTACAAGTGTGGCGACCTGGGTCATAAGGCGAATGATACCAGGTGCCGCAATTTGGTAAACAAGCACCCACTGGTGCTCCACCCCGGCAGATGGCTAGTGTAGCCTTGGGGGAGGAGATTTATGTCCAAGGTGGGTGGGGTACCGCACAGATGACCTTAGCCTCTTTAGGAGACAGTGAGATGGTCTCAGAGGCTCATCTGCCTAGGAACACTAAGAAATATGGGCAGCGAGTGACCGTCAATGGCCAAAAGGTGGAGGCTCTTAGAGATACTGGAGCCAGTGTAATGTAATGTAATGTAATGTAAACTGGTATTTGTACCGCACAGCTATCACTCCATGGAGCATCTTGGCGCATATACTGATCAGGATATTCAAAATACCGGTCAGATTACTTTCACTGGTCCTGTTAAGATGGTTATACTAGAGCTCTGGCACAGGTGTCAGGGAGATTGAAAATCCAGGTCTTTAATGCCTTACGGAACTCAGATTCTCGTTCCATGGCACGGAGATGTAGGGGTAATTTGCATTTGAGGACCTCAAGGTCCGCAAGGGATTGTATCGGGAGAACATCCTTTGTATGTACTTTGGCCCTTGAGCATGGAAAGCTCTAAAGGTAATAAGCAGGACCTTGAAAAGGACCCGTTTAATCACCGGTAGCCAGTGCAAAGTATTTAGCGCGTCTGACGCCGAAGGTTTCTTAGGCCATTTCAGCACCAGCCTAGCAGCAGCATGTTACACCATCTGCAGCCTGTGGGTGACCACCTTAGTGGTTCCCGCATACAGGCTGTTGCAGTAGTCGAGTCTCGACGTTACGATAGCGACCGCTACCATTTTCCTTGCTGCCAAAGGCAGTAGGTCGAAGAATTTCCTTAGTCCTTTGATGACATTAAAGCATGTACCTGCTACTGATAGTGCCTGCTGTTTAAATGACAGAGCAGTGTCAAATTTGATACCTAGGTTACGTTCCGTATTGGTTGTATGCAGCGGTACCTCTGCGTTTTCCGGCCACCATAAATTGGGGACAAAATTGTTTTGGAGGCCCATTAACATGATTTCTGTTTTGCCCGTGTTACATTTCAGATGGTTTTTTCCCATCCAATCAAATGTGGCCGTCAGGCAACATTTGAGATTTTCTTCCCAGTCCTTGGTATCTTTGTCAAGGACTAGGATAAGCTGTGTATAGTCTGCGTACGCTACAACGTCTATGCTATAAGATGATATTAGCCTAATCAGAGGGGTGGTATAAATATTGAAAACTGTCGGGCTTAGACTGGATCCTTGCGGGACTCCAGTCCTAAGTGGTTTTTCCTTTGAGCAGCAATCTCCTAGGGTGACTACTTGCCTCCTGTCACTTAGGAAGTTCTTAACCCAATCCAATACCATTCCTGTTATGCCAGATGTTGCTAGCCGGTCGATCAAGATGGTATGCGAGACCGTTTCAAAGGCTGCTGACAAATCTAAAAGAATCAGGACAGCCTTCTTACCCTGATCCAGAGCCATTTGGATGGTATCGGTAGTAAACAGGAGAGCTGACTCTGTGGAGTGTTGAGCTCTGAAACCTGATTGATTTGGATGCCAGGCTTGGCTGTCTTCATGAAATTTAGTGATTTGTTTATTTACGAAAGATTCCGGCATTTTGCATAACACCAGGAGCAGCGAAATCGGTCAAAGATTAGACAGCGTGGTGGGGTTTGCAAGTTGTTTTTTCTGCAATGGTTTGACAGCTGCCAATTACCATTCTAGGGGAATACTTGCCGTGGACAATGACATATTTACGATAGTATTAATTACAGGATTAACCGTATCTGCAAGTTTATGCAAAAGCAGAGGGGGGCAAGGGTCAAACGGTGACCCTGATTTGGTCACCAAAATGGCCTGGCGGGTTTCCTCCAAGTTGATTGGTCGGAAAGTCACCAGCGTATCAGAAAGCGTGCTCACCGTGCTTCTTTCTTCCCCTAAATCTTTATCGGGGATGACAAAGTCCTTGATAAGGCCCTGTACTTTTTGTTCAAAAAAGTCTGCAATTGTGTTACAGAAGTTTTCGGATCAAGGAATTTCCTGCAATAATATTTTGGGGTTGTTAAAGTCCTTTACTATCTTAAAAATAGATTTGTGTTTAATATTCGCTGCTTCTATTGCTTTCGTATAGAAGTTGACTTTGGCCTTTTTAATAAGTGCTTGATATAGACATCTCGCTAGTTTGTAGTTACCACGTTCCTCCTCCTGGTATTCTTTCCGCCACCTACGTTCAGCCATGCATACCTCTCTTTGTTTCTCTTTTAGCGGCTGATCAAACCATGGGGCGGATATTCTTTTATGATATGGTCTATTTTTCACAGTGGCAGGCCCAGCTTTATCCTTAAGGGTAGCCATTCACTCCCCAAAGCAGTTATTATCGGTGTCCAAATTTCCTGTCATTAACGGTTTACAGTCGTTGGCCATCGAGAGCAGGTCTGAATGGTCTGCGATGGCTTTCCAGCCTACGTTTCTGGCCTGCGTATTTTTTCCTAACTTTTTTGCTCTTCTCACCCCCTCCTAATGGAAGGTTAAATGGGACCAGTGCATGATCCGACCATGTCTGGATCAAAGGAGGGTTGACATTAAGTGTACTAAGATTGGAGCAGATGCAGTCTAATATGTGTCCTGCTCTATGGGTAGTATTCAAGGTAAGTATGGATAAACCTAATACCTCCATCGTGTCTTTAAACGAGATTACTGCCGGATCCGTAGAGGAATCCAAGTGGAGGTTGATATCCCCAAGTAACGTGAAATTAGAGAATCTTAATGCCAGGTTACTGAGTACCTCCCCTATACTTTCAAGAAATTATTTATTCGGGCCTGGTGGACGGTAGACTAGGGCCCCTGCCAATGTGAAGGTGTCTTAATGCGGAAGCCAATACATTCCGCTCCTTTGATGTCTTGAAGTTCATCTATTGAGCAACTCAGGGTGTCCCTATAGATGATTGCTAAGCCTCCACCCCGTTGATGTGTGACAGCTGTCAGGTGTCACCTGGTGTCTCAAGAGCAGATTGTCCCTCATGCATTTTGCCGAGTTGTTAACGCCGACAACACAGAGAGTCATTGTCCAATGGCTCAGGTTCCCTTTGAGTGTGGGGGGGTCTCTGGTACTCTTCAGGTAGCTGTGAGGCCCGCCATGCCTGTTGACTGTTTGTTGGGAAATGTTTTGGAGAGCTCCCCGGGGAAAAGGTGGGGAAAACAACTCACTAGAAGATGGTTGGACTGCCTGACTCGGCGTGCGTGACCACCCAGTCAATGTCAGCCAGTAGGGGTTCTCAAGAGGACCTGGATTCTGAGAGGGAGGCTCAGGAACCTGCAGAAGAGAGAAGTGGCGAGGGACGCGGGAAACCCGCCCAAGAAGTTCCCAAGGCCCAGGAGGAGGTAGACCCTGAAGGGGATGCCCTGGAGCCTACCGGGGAGCAAGTAGCTGAACTGGGGGACCTGTCTGAGCTGACCCATTGGCAGCAAGAAGGAGGCACCTCCAGGGAGGAAGTTTGCAAGGAACAGAGAGAGCGCCCTTCTCTTGTGGGCTTGCGGCGACAGGCTGATAGCCAGGCAGCAGGTGATCAGTCAGGGTTACACTTGATTTACTGGGAGAATGGCCTCCTCTATAGTGAGCCTAAGGTTTCTGAACCTGGGTCAGCCCGTGTGCTGGTGGTACCCCAGAAGTTCCGAGCCTTCCTACTGGGGCTGGCTCATGATGTGCCGTTAGCAGGACATTTGGGACAGGACAAGATCTTTGAAAGGCTTGTCAATCACTTTAATTGGCCCTAAATGCGCAAGAGTTCTGATACTCATTGCAGGACTTGTCAAACTTGCCAGGCAAGTGGAAAGAGTGGGAGGAAGCACAAGGCTCCTCTCCAGCCATTCCCTGTGGTCAGTACCCCCTTTGAGCGGGTGAGGATTGACATTGTGGGGCCACTGGACCCCAAGACAGCCATGGGCAACAGGTTCATCCTGGTCTTGGTAGACCATGCCACCCCGTACCCGGAAGCCATACCTCTGAGGACAGTGACGGCCCCCATGGTGGGACAGGGACTGATGGGAATTTTCTCACAAGTGGGATTCCCTCGCGAGGTAGTGTCTGACCGGAGGACCAACTTTATTTCCAAGAATATGAAGTCCCTGTGGCAGGAGTGCGATGTAATCTACAAGTTCACCACTCCTTACCACCCCCAAGGAAATGGGCTGGTTGAAAGGTTCAACCGGACCCTGAAAGGCATGATAATGGGTCTTGAGGAACCCATGAGGCGTAAGTGGGACGTCCTATTACCGCGCCTACTGTTTGCATACCGTGAGGTGCCACAGAAATCTCTAGGGCTCAGTCCCTTTGAGCTTCTCAATAGACACCCAGTCAGAGGACCTCTGAGTTTGGTTAAAGAAGGCTGGGAGCAATCTCCCAGGAAACCTCCCCAGGATGTATATAGCTACATGCTGGCCTTCAGGAACCAGACTAGGCGTTTCAGGAAACTCGCTGAAGCGAATCTGGAAGCCAGTCAAGAGGAGATGAGGCGCTGGTATGACAAAAATGTCACTCCGGTAGAGCTTCAACCTGGCCAGAAAGTGTGGGTCATGGCCCCAGTGGAGCCCTGCGCGCTCCAAGTTAAGTGGACTGCACCATTTGAGGTTGTGGAGCGCAAGAGTCCACTTACCTACTTGGTTGACTTGCGGTCTCCTAGGAACCCCTTGAGGGTCCTATATGTCAACCGCCTTAAGCCCCACTTAGAGAGGTCTGAAGTGGGCATGCTCTTGGCAACAGATGCTGGGATGGAGGAGGAGACTGAGCCTCTTCCTGACCTCCTGTCATCCTCAGAGCAAGATGGGTCAGTGGATGGTGTTAACCTCTCTTCCACCCTGACCCATGAGCAACAGAATGACTGCCGCCAGTTGCTGGGACAGTTTTCTAATCTGTTCTCCCTGGTTCCTGGTGTCACAGATTGGTGCGTCCATGATGTGGACACAGGAGACAGCTTACCTGTGAAGCACAAGTCGTACAGGGTAACTGACAGGGTAAGGGCTTGCATCAAAGAGGAAGTCTCAAAGATGCTTGCGCTAGGGGTGATTGAGTCCTCTAGGAGTCCTTGGACCAGCCCAGAGGTCTTGGTCCCAAAGGCTGCAGCACCGGGAGCCACACCCGACCTCTGGTTCTGTTTGGACTACAGAGGGCTCAATTCAGTCACGAAGACTGACGCGCACCCCATCTCCAGAGCAGATGAGCTCATAGATCGGCTAGGGGCTGCACGGTACCTCAGCACCTTTGACTTAAGATCTGGTTACTGGCAGATCACTTTGACTGATGGGGCAAAGGAGAGGTCAGCATTCTCCACCCCAGATGGGCATTTCCAATTTAGTGTTATGCCCTTTGGGATGAAGAATGCCCCTGCCACCTTTCAGAGGTTGGTCAACCAGGTGTTGGTTGGACTGGGTGAGATCAGTGCCGCCGACCTGGATGACATAGCAGTATTCAGTGCCAGTTGGGAGGAACTTCTGCGCCACCTCTGGGAAGTGTTGATGGCACTGCGGAAGGCAGGCCTCACGATCAAGGCGAGTAAGTGCCAGATCGGGCAGGGTTCCGTGGTATACTTGGGACACCAAGTTGGGAGCGGCCTGGTGGCACCCCTACAACCCAAGATTGAAACCATCCTGGCTTGGGAGCCACCCAAAACCCAGACAGAGGTGGGAGCCTTCTTAGGTCTCACAGGGTATTACAGGAGGTTTGTCAAGGACTATGGCAACATTGTTGCACCCTTGACAGAGCTGACTTCCAGGAAGCAGCCCAAGAAGGTGATCTGGACTCACACATGTCAGAAAGCTTTTGAAGCCTTGAAAGCTGCCATGTGCACGGCGCCCGTGCTCCTGGCACCCAACTTCTCAAGAGAGTTTATCATCCAAACAGATGCTTCAGAGCATGGTGTGGGGGCTGTTCTGTCACAGATGAAGGAGTGCCTCGATCAACCTGTAGCCTTTATCAGTAGAAGGTTACTTCCATGGGAACAGAGGTGGAGTGCTATTGAGCGTGAGGCATTTGCTGTGGTCTGGGCACGGAAGAAGCTGAGACCATGACTGTTTGGGACTCACTTCCGGGTTCAGACAGACCATAGACCCCTCAGATGGTTGATGCAGAATCCAAAGCTGTTGAGGTGGTCTTTTTCCCTACAGGGTATGGACTTTATGGTGGAACACCGCCCTGGTACAGAACATGCCAACGCTGATGGTCTCTCCAGATTTTTCTGCCTTAGTAAAGAGTTAGGGTAGTTCTCCCCACTTTTCAGCTGGAAGGGACACGTGTTAGACCTGACACCATTGGCGTGGGTCTCCTTTCCATTTTTGCTGTTGCCTCATGTATTTTTGCTGGTGTTAGATGATTTGGGCACTGTGCCACTGCTATCTAGTGCAACCGTGCAAGTGCTCCCTATTGTAAATTGATGTATTAATAAATGGTTCCATGTTTGGCTATTTGGTTTACTTGTCAGACCCTAGCCTAGTGCACTGAGTGTGCCCAGGGCATGTAAATCCAAATGCTGATGGTGGGCTTGCAGCACTGGTTGTGCCACCCACGGAAGCAGCCTTGTAAAATGTGTCTAAGGTCTGCCATTGCAGAGCCTGCGTGCAGTCTGGTACTGTCATGCTGACTGGGCAAGTGCACCCACTTACCAGTCCCTAAACCTTCCATTTCTTTATATCAGTCACCCCTATGGTTGGCCCAAGGGCAGGGTGCATTGTAAGTATAAGGTAGGACAAGCCCTGATGTGTGTGGCATGTCCTAATAGTGAATTACAGCCATTTTCGTTTTTCACTATTGCAAGGCTACCTGTTCTCCACAGGCCGGAATGGGCTGTCAAGTTATTACATTTTATAATCCTAACTGTCTCAGAGAACATGGTAGAAATCCGAGTTTAGTATGCCTGAACTCAGAATAATAAAATACATCTTTTAGTAAAGTTGGTTTTAATATTCTGTGTTTGCAAATACCACTTGCAGAAAGTTGGTATTTGCTTGTCTAACCATTCAAACCTGCCTCTGCTAGGTTGTGTATTCCTATGTCTGTTTGTTGTGAGTGACAGGGCTGGGGAATTCCAGGAGACAGGCTGAGTCACCCGGTGGTGAATAGAGAGATCTGCATCTAGATGGGAGGGAGGAGTTGCACCTGAACCTTGAATAGGGCTGTGCCTGCCTTCCACAATGCTGGCTCCACCCCCTGGGGAGCAACTGCTGTCTCTGCCCTGCACACTGAAAGAAGAGAAGGAGTACTGTGAACAAAGTGCTCCTGGACTGTACTTGCCTTCCACAATGCTGGATCCACCTCCTGTGGGGCGTCTGATGTGCCTGCCCTGCACTGTGAAAGGAAAGGAGAAGTCTGGTAAACAGAGTGCTTCAGAACTGGTTTGGACTGGGCAAAGGCCCCTCTCCCCTCAGAGAAAAAAGGATTTGGGGGTATAAATATTTACTGAGGAGAGGAACCTGAAGAAACTGAGGAGAGACTATTCCCAAGCTGAAGTGCTGCTTGGGGGATTGGCCTGCAGTGGTTGCCTTCCTGCCAAAGGAAGGAAAAAGGAATTTTGTGTACTTTGCTTTCAACTTGTAAAGCTCTCCAAGGGCTTGGAAAAGAGCTTGCCTCCTGCTGAAGTCTCAGGGACAACAGACTTCACCCCCTAGCTCTCCAGAGTTCTTGTGGAAGTGCCTGCTGCTGTTTTGGGCCTTCAGAGGAACTGCGTGTCGCAAGGAGCTGGAAGCGCGACTCAACGAGAAGAAGCATGTCGCCGTCGCTGTGCCAGCCATCGCAACTCAGAAGGAGGGTGTCGCCGCTGGAACTGTCGCACTGCACCACATCGGAGAGAAGCGTGCCGCAACGAAGAGGAAGCGTGTCGCTGTCACTGTGCCTGCCGTCGCAACTCCGAAGGAGGGTGTTGCTGCTGGAACTGTCGCATTGCACCGCATCGACCAAGAGCACCTCTCATCCCCAAGAAGCACGCCGCCATCGGAGCTGCTGCCGTCGCATCTTGGGTGTTGCCGCTGTAGTTGTCGCATCGAGCGGAAGCTTCACGCATCGTGGGAGAAAAGCGTCGCCGCTGGAACTGTTGTCGTCGCACCGTAAGGGTGTCGCCGCTGCAGTCCATGCATCGAACCGAGAGCCTCTCGCATCCCTGAGAAGCGTCCCCCATCTGAAAGATCTTCACTTCTTTATTTCTTTGTATCTGAACTTTACCGCATTTCCCATCGCTGCGGCATTGCTTGTCGTGGAAGCGCAACGCAACTTAAGGTACATTGACGCAGAGTGTCGCATCTCAGAACTGAACTGAACTAAGCTTAAAACTACCATCTTAAAGTAATCTTAGTGTGTATTTTTGTCGTTTATGGTCTTGTGGTAACTCTATATAAAGTCTACTTTTTTTCTATAAAACCTGTGTGATGTCCATCTGTAGTGTTGTCACTGGGTTACTGTATGTGGTCACAGCTGCTTAACTTACAACGCCTCTGAAGTAAAGCCCTTCTGCTTGTGCCAAGCTACCCAGGGGGTGAGCAGGGGTTATTTTAGGAGTGTAATCCCCTTATCCTGACTAGAGGAGAGGGTCCCTATTTGTCACAAGTACCTACCTGTGCCAACTAGAGACCCCCAAATCTAACACATACACATATGTCACAAACATGTTACGATTGTTTTAGGTTCCATTTTCACTGGGGACACTATGCACTATTGTTCTACTACTACCTGTATGTATTTTGATTAACCTTTTTAAAAACATAAAAATGTATTGTAAAAAACGGACACACAGGTGTATGTGGTCCCTTCTCCTTTGTACATCACCCTAACCCTCCCTATTGCGACTGTGCATAACCATATCAGTATAGTTTATGAGATTATTCCACAGGAACCATTCTTTTTGCTAATTTTTTATTTAAATGCCACAGTGCTGGGATAGTTTTAACCACTTCACTGCGGCGGCTATTCCGCCGCAGTGCTAACGAATTTTCGCGGCCGCGCGGCGGCCGCATGCTCGTGACGGAGCCGCTCAGTCACGAGCCTCGGTTGAGCTGTGCTCGTGACGGAGCGGTTCCGTCACGGCCCGCCCCGCTCAATAGAACGCTCGGCGCAGGCGCGGAATTCGTGCCGCGCATGAGCGTTCTATCGAGCTGGGCGGGCCATGACGGAACCGCTCTGTCACCAGCACAGCTCAACCGACGCTGGTGACGGAGCGGTTCCGTCACCAGCACCGAAGGGGTTAACACGATCCTCGGTGTGCACAGCCTGGGTTATGGCCGATGTCCTTAGGCCGCTTCAACACTATGTATAGTATGCATATGGGCTGGCAGGGTTTACTATCAACATACCTAACTCAAGGCACGTTGCACCCCGGGGTCTCACCTGTGAGTTTTGAAGATGCCAGCAGCCTGCCGCGATGACTCCTCCTGCACAGGCCAGGCTGCGGGCAGATGCCATGGTCCAGGATGCGGCAACTCATGCAGGCTGTCTGCTAAACATGAAGTAGCACCAATCCTGCGGCAGCCGCACTCTGGATCGTTTCACGGGTGGCCATAGACACATTAGGGCCGCCCGTGTTGGTACAATAATGCACAATGCCCACTGCCAAATGTAAAATGACTGTCAATTTGCACACTCCGACCGCAGGCACGTAGTCGGTCTCAGTCGGTCGGACATTGGGCACTTGTAAATCATGCAGACACTGATTCGCTCGCTTTGTCACGTCAGGTCAGTGAAGCTGAATGCAGCACCAGCCCACTACGGGTGAAGTTGTTACATTGTAGCCCCTAAAGCCAGCCCAAAGCTAGCTGAGCCAACAACCAGGTCTTTGCAAGCAGGGCTGACGGCACCCTGCCAGCTTTCTGTAAGTCATTCTAATTACAAGCTGTCACTGGGCTTGACATCGGAGGAGGCTTTATAAATGTGTGACTTCGCATTTCAGTTCAGTGATGCGGACCACCACACTGAAAAAGTCTAACGCCTGATGCGTGATACTTGGCAGGGCTGACTACAATTTTTACTTCAATGGAGCACACAGAATAACAGTGCTCATCAGCATAGAATTACAGAAAAGGTAGTAAAAACATTGATAAGATAAAGATTTTAAAGACAGTATCATGCCAGTTACTTAAGTTGATTTTTTATAACAGCTGCTAACTATCCCTGCTTAGGGAAACATAAAAAGGCTCCTACCACCGTTTTCAGTCTTCCAGTTCTAAAAACCAAGACATGAGCCAAATTTACCAAAATCTACCGGGCTGGTGGAGAAAAACCAGGACTGCCTGGCAAATCTGTGATGTATAGTCAACCTATTGACAGAGCGGTGTAGACTAGGTGCCTTTTTGAAAGTATTCAAGTTAATTGCAGCGCTGTATATAGATAAGACGTGCGCTGACATTGTAGTGTGCTAGATCTATTAATACAATTTAAAAGCACATTTTGAAGCAGAGTCACTGAGGCACTACCTCCTGCACTCTGTGTTGCTCTTTCATTTGTATGCTTCCATGCTCCATGTTGCTTTCCTCTCTGTGTGTTTCTCCATCTGCAAAACACTCCTGCTCTCCGTAATGCTGTCTGTCCCTATTGTGCTTTGCTCTGCAATCCCAATTGCTGCATGCTGCTTTCTCCCTCCTGTGTGTCTCCTACCTTTAAATGCTCCCTCCCCAGTGCCCCTCTTGCTCTCTTCTTTGTGTGCTTTTCTTCCTCCTGTGGAAAAATAGTCCTGCGCTCCTTGTCGCTCTCTCACTAAGAGGATATTAGGCAATCGCTCATTCCAAAGGCTGCCAGTTCCCCAGGTGGTACAGACAATGGCCAACTCAAATTTCCCCCAAACAAAGTGGAGCTGTGCAGCTGAGTGTTCCCAGCAACAGCGTTGCTGGAAATGAGCAGACAGCTAAGTTGTTTTTGGGTTCTGCACCCAGGAGGTGGGTGGAATGTTTGATGGGTCCTTCCATTCTAACTCAAACCAAGTGCGGGGGCTAGGGGAGGCCCCAGTGGAACCAGGGCCTTTCACTCACTGGGCACCCCCAAGCGATAGGCCACCACTTCCCGCGCAGCAGTGGGGTCCCTCTCCTGCAGTGCTACCTCTCACTTATTTGCTGCATGATGCCAACAGTGCTGCATCAATACCAGGGCACTAACTACCCTTTCAAACAGGTGCAAGTGTCCCAAAAGCCTGCAGCCAGGCAACGGCCCCCCACACGTCCAGAACAGAAAGAGATTAGGGTCTCAACTTCGCTGCCGCATTATAGCCATCTTACTTTCACTACAGCAACACATTTAAGCAGTATATTCTGCAATCCAGCAGCCAGTATGTTCTCTGTGCGATTTAGAAAAAAGACGGAAGTATGCCGGTGGTTAGATATGGCTACCATTTGTTTCATTGTTCCTGATTATGCCTACTGGTCTATTAGTGTCGGTAGCAGAAGAATATCAGGATGATCAAAAGTATGTTGCACAATGAGACCTCAAACTGGCAGCTTGAATATAGCACAGTTATCTACTGCAATGGCGCACATGACGTGCACTTTGCAGCTGCAGTTCCAACTTCTCCCTCACAGGCAGGTGTTGCCAAGGTGCTACAAATGTGTGATTAATGCATTTTAGTGCAGTGATGCAGACCTCCACACTAAAATGCATTAGTCTAGGCCTGATGCGTGATACTTGGCAGGGCAGTGAAAGGCATGCAAGAAATGCAGCAGGGGATAAAACGCATATAAGGAATGTTCTGTGGTTGGCTAAGGACAGGACACAACATTGCATTTTTACAGATTCCATTGTGGTGCAATCTTGAATAACACAGACACCTCTCAGGTATGTAGTATTCACATGTGACTAGTGATAGTAGGGAGAACATTGTTACATTAAAATACCTTCAATGGAGAATATGCTTTTAAACACTGAATCCTTTTTATGTTTTTTATATGTTGCAGACCTGCCTTAAGACCCTTCATGTGGTGCTATATGTGTAGAAATACACATATATACACTTTATTATGCAAATGTTTCAGTGATATTTGCACTGATAATTGGAGCTGCACCCACATGCGCGGTTGGGTTCTTGGCACACATAGCCTGGGCTGCAGTGCACAGAGACCTTATACTGCCGCATGCAGAGGAAAACAAGCATTTGCAATGCAATAGGTCTTGCATTTTTGCGAGTTTGAGTCATTGACATTGCAAATAACAACAGCTTTTATTTTTGTTTTTGTTTTCAAAACCTAAATAAAAGGTATTGTCATTTACAATGTCGATAGCTAAAATTTGCATAAATGCGAGACCTATTCCATTGCAAATGCTTGTTTTACCTGGCGTAACCCTGGCCATGGTAGAGCCACGCATATTCTTCTCTATCGACATCCATCCAGAGTACATAGTTCCCACAACACAGTGGCCTGATGAGTATCACATGCATTAGCCTTTTTCACTCCCAGTTGCAGCCACACCGCTATCCTGCTGCTGATCATAATAGCTTACAGAGGCGGGGCTGAGAGGGACAATCGAAGGTGGACAGAGGGTGGCACACAACGACCAGCTGTTATCAGCACAACACCAAACATGCGACAACATGTGATGCGTGACACCTCGACCACTCCGAGCTTTGTAGCCAACATTGCTGCATGTTGCATTCAGGGAAAATTCAGTACCTGCGCAACATCTTAGCATGCAATGTGCTGTTAATAAAAAGCTAAAAGTAGCTGAAAATGTAATACAAGACATAAGGTCAAGACGTACAACCACAAAATGAACTTGAAGAGGGTGTGCACCAGTTCTTACCACCATGGCCAGATGACTGCTTTCAGCCTTTTAAGTGATCCTCCTCTATCCTAGCGCTGTTGTAACCCTCCCGTTAGAAATACTGATATGGACACTGTGGCTACACTGCACCTCAGCCCACTCCTTCCCGTGTTCTCTGATTCACGAGCTGTGGCTACTTCTCCAGACTCTACTCGTCATTCAATCCCACTGTGCTGCTGGGACAGGGTGGGAGGTTCATGTTAGAAGCCTGCAACCGAGTCCCTCTCTTTGGCAGCCATCTTGAAGTGGAATTCTTCTACGGCCATTCAATTACTTCGGCACGATTAAGGCAATGTTTGTTCTGCAATTTCTTTTTACAGGAGAGAAATGGTCAGAGATATATTATGGAAGTCTGAAGCGAGGGCACTGGTGCCACAATGTTTATAATAGTGTAGACATTAGCGGGTCATTCATACTTTGTGGTTTGTAAATGGGAGGAGTTGTGTTTTGAACATTTTTTCCCAATGTACCAGGGTCTGTTGAGATATTTTGCCTTTTAATTGTGGATGTCCCACTCTGTCAGGGCACCGGGGTATAGGAGAGGTTGCCTATCTCCGTTTTCTCCTCACCCTGCCAGACACCTGGCTTCCGTTTGCTGCTGGCCATTCCCGATTGAGCCCTGCCCACAACCAGGCAACTGCTGCCTGACTTTTGGGGCACTACTATAAAAACAAGCATTTGCAATGTAATAGAACTCGCATTTACACAACTCCTATTGCATTTAAAACGGGAGTGAGGGCAGACAAATGGCATGAACGGAAGGAGGGGTGGTGGTGGCCCGAGAAGTCACGTACTGCGGGAGGGGACGGTGGGAGGCACGTGAAGCAAATAGTGTTGACAGTCAAGGGGCCAGTAGCCATGGAAGGACACAAATGACAACATGCCCATCAGTAGGCGGGACTAACAAACCTAAAACCAATGGGAAGGCTGCATTTAGGACATAAGTCAATACAAAAGATGAGCGGAGAGTGGGCGGAGGTTGCACGAAGCTTCCACGCTATAGTATATACTGCATGCCTCGCAAAGCGTGCAGCGCATGCGCTGCACCGCTAGGCGAGACCTAAAAATTAGAGGGAACATTGGACTCCTGGGATGTGGGAGGTGCTAGCACAAAATGAGGTGGGAGGGCATGGAGGGGGAAATAACAGCAGGAGAAATGAGGAATAAGTAGCAGAGTTAAAGAAATCACTACAGAGGCACAACAGCAAAACAATGCAGTCACAAGAACAGTGATTACAAAAGAATTGGGGGACTACGGCAGGCCCAGTTAGCAGTGAAGTATCGACAGTGCGGAGGAGCGGCACGCTGACCCAAGAGATTAGGGAGCTGCTCACAGGAGCCACACTGAAGCCTCCATAAGGAGTCGAGGGTGGTGGGAGAAGCTTGCAGGAGGTGGGAGGCTGGAAGGCATGGAGCCAGATAATAATGGCAGGAGCAGCGAGGAATAAACAAAAGGATTAAAAAAATGCAACAGTGGCAGAACAGCAGCTCCCCTGCTCACGCTGGTTTCGGACCTGGGGAACCCTTCCCCTGGGGTCCGGCAGCAAATTCAAGAGGGAGAGGTGCCTCCTTAACAAATTATAGAAAGCTACAGTGGTTCTGTCGGGGAGAATAATCACTTTAACATAAGAGGAGTGAATCCAGGCTTAATTTTGGTTTGGAAGCAGCTAGAAAAAAGATTTAAGGACTCAATTTAATCATACTCACAAATTCAACTGAAAGTTGTCATTTTCCTGCCTAAGCCAAATGCACCTTCCTGCCAGTGTCCAGTGGTACTTGACTAGGGAATGGCTCCTCTGTGGTGAGATTTGGATTGATCCTAGATAGTGGACAAAAGGCTTGGGTGTGAAAATATGTTTTTCTTTCTTGAGCAGAATGGCCTGTGGGGGGGTGATGTGCCAAACCCCTTCCCGACCTTCAAATGGTGCCTACCTTGTCACTGGTACATGTAACTCACATATAGGCCTGCCTTCCTTTGTCTTCCTCGTCAGCTTTGCCCCAGACTCAGTGTGAGTGACCACAAGGGATGGTTTGCCTACTGTCATAGCTGCACCTCTGGAAGGGCACAGGCAGCTTTGATCAATGGAAGGGGTGTTCTACCATGTTGGATTTAGCTATAGTAGAGCATTGTGGGATCGGTTACAATAAAACATATAGGAAGTGCTGCAAAAGTGGGTAGGGTCACCCATAGGAATCTTTACACCAATTGGTTAGGGAGTGGCCAAAGGTTTTACCCACCTACAGGCTGGTGCCAGGCATAAATGTGGCACCCACAGTACCCCCTTCAGAACACTTTATGTACCTGCGGAAGAACAGAAAAGGACTGGACCTGCTGTCTGTGGCCTAAGAATCTGGCATTGCTCTCCCTCTTGTATCCAGGACAAATAATTGGAGTTGAAGGATCATATGGCTGACATCCTCTTCAATCTACAAGAACACAACAAGCTTCCTGCTCTACAACCGCCCAGCTGACCAGTTCCAACTGTACCTGCCCTGGACCCTGCCTTCTGTCTCTATTGCAGTAACCCTTGACCTCCAAATGCGGTTCCTAAGGTTCTGAACCCTTGGCAGATGTGTCAAAGTGTAACTTTTCCCAAAACCTGGGAATTAGAAACATTTGGTGTCAAAGACCTCCTAAGAACAACTTGCCAAGCCAATTTGAAGTAAGTGTGATGCTGCTGGACAAAAGACTTAGGTTACCTCTGCTCCAAGTTTCTCTGCAGCAACAAATCTGATTCAGTAGGACCACACAAAGAAGATATCCAGCCTCATGGAGCCCTCCTCGTCTACAGCCTGCAGCCTTGCCGAGCTCATGAAAAGGACTAAATCCAAAGGTCGAAATTTACTCCGGGCGAAGGTACTATAGGAATCCAGCTGGCAGGTCACCTTCTCAGAGCATGAAATTCAAACTTTTCCCCCTTAGAGCTTTCCTGCAAAAGTCGATGGCTTTACTGAGACCTCATCCAGCAGCTATCAGATGACGTATAACCCTCTTTGGCTGCAGACTGCTTCCTGATCCCACTGAGGATTGTTTACTTTTATTTACATACCACCATTCACCACTGAACCCTAAAACCCCTTACTTTCCTTTATCTCAACCTATCTGAGGCCTAAACTCCACTTCACCACCCTTTACCTCTACCCACATGAACCCTAAAATCACCCTTACCTCCCTTTACCTCTACCCACCCCTTAAACCTAAATTCCTACAGTCACCCTTACCTCCCTTTACCTCTAATCACCAGCTGGCCCTAAATTAACCCTGCGTCCCTTTACCTCTACTCACACTAAACCTTAAAATTACCCTAACCTCCCCTTTACCTCTACCGATCCTTAAACCATAAATTCACCCTCACCTCCCATGATTTATTCTCACCCCTGGAGCTAAACTTATTTACTTTTACCTTTACCCACCCAACTCTACAATCACCCTCATCTCCTTTTACATTTACCCACTCCTGAATTCTAAATGTACTCTTGCCGCCCTTTACCTCTACCTCTACCCATCCCTAAACCCTAACATCACCCTTAACTCAGTTTAACTTTACCCACCCCTGAATCTTAAATGTACCCTTTACCTCCCTTTGTCTCTAACCACCCCTGAATCCTAACATCATCCTTACCTCTCTTTACTTCCACACTCCCCCGAACTCTAAATACACCCTTACCTCCCTTTACATCTGCCCACCCTAAACCCTAAAATCTCTTACCTCCCTTTAGCTCTAATCACCCCATAACTCTAAATTCATCCTTAGCTCCCTTCACCTCGTTGGATTGTTCACCCACTAATAGGGAACATAAGCTGGGTTTAGACCGTCGTGAGACAAGTTAGTTTTACCCTACTGATGATGTGTTGTTGCAATAGCCCTAAAATTACCCTTACCGATATCCATCCCTAAATCCTAAAATATATTTTTTTAAATTACATAAAACTATGCTATCTAAAACAATTACTTACCTGTGTGTTAAAGTACTGCTTGGTAAAGGTACAAATACTTACCTCCATGGTACCTACCAGAGTGGTAAAGATTGCATGGTGAAGATCCTGCATGTTAAAGACTGTGTGGTAAAAGCCGTTCCTCCCAGGTAGGGCATATTTCTGCCCCTTCTTTAAAACAATCTCTTGTCTTCACCCTAGTGGCCCTAAATGATTTGAGGGCAATTTTGGATCTTTTACGCTAACTGTAAGTTTGGTGGGACGTTCATCTATTTGACAGTTTTGCCTCTCATTCCTATGCCCTATAGTTTATCTCTTGCCTGAGACATGTGCTGCTACTTTCTACACATTTTGTTTACTTACAGGGGCTTAGAGCCCAACCACTGCTTACAAATCGATTGGCGTCATCGCCCTCCCATTAATTTGCTTCTCTTTGTTCAGTGAGTATCAGCTTCACTTACTCCTCTTATGTTTGTCCATACCCTGGAGCATGGCCCAAGTATTGGTTAACTTGCCCAGTGTGCTTCCACTGCTCATCACTTTTAGAGATACTTTTTTTCCCTTGACACGCACCCCTTCCTCCTTTTCCCACCCGCATTGTTGCTTACCCCAGCCCCCACTAGCCCTGCATTGTTGCTTGTCTGGTCTGTCCTGCCCCAGGCCCATTGTTGCTTGCCTTGTTCTCCTACCACATTCTTCCCATCCCCCTTCATTGCTTGTTTCCTCCCATCCCGCCAGATGTATACCTTTTATGTATTTGTAAGTTTCAGACATTGTACACATGCCAAGATCCTTCTTGCCTTTACAGACCACTTTAAGTAGATTGCAGCTCTTGCACCTGTTTAGGGGTGGCTGCTATAATTTTTTTTATTATTGCTTATTTTTTGTTTTGCTCGGCACCCTCAACCTATGGCCCATGTTTCCGGTCCCCAATAAATAAGATTGATGCAGAAATGTGTATTAGAATTTCAGACAAGTTGCTGTAACCATTTGTTCCTGAAAATGTGTTTTTGTTGTTAAGGCAGAAAATAATCCGATACTGAAAAAATGAATCACTGTCTAGGGAGGAAAGGGAGTTAGTGAAACCCACAGTGAGACGTTTTGTCATTTAGAGCATAGGTAGCCAGCTGCACCAAATATAACATATATAAATAGGCCTAATCACCTGTTTGTCTTAGTTAGATTTATGCATAATTGGTTCCCTGGCTACTGGCCTTCCCGATAGGGTTTTTTAAAGAGGGATCGTAAAGACCCTGTCCCTGCGACAACTTCTCAGATCAAAACATTCTTCATATGATATTTTTCTGTGAGTTTTACGTCTCGTTACGTAGGAAATTAATCATTCCCCTCCTAAAAGGCCTAAATTTTGGAAAAGTCAGACCAGGGCAGGTATATTTACATATGTTGGCATCACCTATGGTGTGTTTTGGGGTTGCCAGCTACATAACAGGCGCCATTAGGTGCAGGAACAGACTGATGATAGCATCAATGGGACTTTGTCTTAAAATGAATGTATTTATTTAATATCAATGTCTTTTTAACAGTATAATACGTAAACAGTAGATGTTTTCGACAACTGTAGTTTTATTATTGGATATTTAATGACATAGGACTTATTGTCTTGGATAGGATCGCGCTGCATATAATGTTTTTTTAATAAATTGTGTAGCAGTATGAGTTTTGGAAACAATAATAACTTTGTTATAACAAATTGATTGTTTTAAAAAGTTTTTGGATGTGCACTTTGATGGTTTCAATCTAACCGAATAAAGTTATACTTGACTTGACTTGACTTGAATCACTGCCCCCTGTGGCCAGAGCTGGCCGAATCATAGCACTTTTATTTTCTAATTTTCAACCGTGCTGCTGTACAACATGGCTAAATGATATTGACAAACCCAATAATTCTTGCATTAGTGAGGCTGTTGCCAATGCTTGTTCTAAATTGGTTTGTGATTTTGGTACTGCAAAAATACTTTACACATTGCCTCTAGGTAATGCCTGTATGCGATGTCCCATAGCTACTAGGGTGTTGACCACAGGTTAATTTATTGACTTTAGTGATTCCCCCTGGCAAGGATTGGGATTATTATTTGAGGTGGGTAGTCACCCTGCTCAACTAATACTCCCAAGTTCTTGGAAAGGTGCAGTTTGGCAGGAAAATACTGTGTTCACCTAGCCAACATATGACCATGCCTAACTAAATACTTGCAATGGTTAACCCTAAAAAGTCCAGGGGATACCAAATATTTTAGTACCATTCTTTTTTATATTCCTTCAAATAGAAGATGGGAAAGCTTGCAGAATGATATAAAAAGTATTGAAACATAGTGTAATAGCCATAAAATAAAGGACAACGTCAGCTTCTCTGTGACTAAACGGGACTTCTAAAGGGGACCTCTTGAAAAGCAGAAGATATAAGATGAATATGGCAAATTGTAAGCCATAATACTTAGTCCCTCCATATACAAAGGATCGTGGAAAACACAAGGGAAGGTGACGTCTGTCAGATAATACTATACTCACATAGACACCATCAAACCATGTCAAATTGTACTTCTGTAAATGTTAACACTTGAAATCTGGGGTTACCAAATATTATAGCCCTTGTCAGGCCATTATATTTCATATCCACCAAAAGAACTGGATGTGAATGCTCATGGAGTAATGTAAAAAGTGTATAAAGACCCTGTAATCACTTATGAAATATAAGGCAACTTTGACTGGTTTACAGTTAAAAATTCATCCTTGGACCTTAGGGGATACAATCTATAATAGCAATGCATCAGCCATAATATTTATTATCCCCAAACAAAAAAATATTTGAAAATATAAGAACCGATGTGAAAGCTCATGGAATACTATAAAAAGTGTGTAAAGGCAAAGTAATAGCTTATGAAATAAAATACCACTTTGACTGTCTACTGTTAAAAAGTAACCCTTGCACTGTAGGGGATACAAGATATTATAGCAATACAGGAGCTGTAATATTTGGTAACCCCAGACAATAAGAATGCTGGAAAACTCAATGAAGAGTGAACATTGACAGAAAAATATTGTATTCACCCCGTCAACATAAGACAATACCAAATTGTATCACAGTTAGTGTTAACGCTTGAATTCTGGGGGATTCCAAATATTGAAATTACATATGGACCATAATATTCTATATCCCCAGAAGGAGCTAGATATAAAAGCTTGTCCAATAATATTACAAAAAGTGTATAAAGACCCTGTAATCACTTATGAAATATAAGGAAACTTTAACTGGTTGACAGTTACAAATGCATCTTTGAACCTTAGGGGATACAATCTATAATAGCAATGCATCAGCCATAATATTTAGTATCCCCAAACAAAAAAATATTTGAAAATATAAGAACGGGAGGAGCCAGGCTGGCGACCGAGATGGCTGCATAGACACTCGGCTCCGTGAGCCTTCTCACCCAGCGCATACATCCTGGCAACTATCCTGAGCCGTCACGGCATATTTAAGTAGGCGAAGGACAACTTTCACTGACCGCTTGCTCCTGAGGCTTTTACGCGTGGCAGACCCGAGGAAATGTCCCCGACTGTTTTGCGGCCTTCACAGAGCTGAGACCGGGGTGTCGAGTCAGGAGAGTAGCCGGCCGCGACTGCGACAACAGCGGCCTCTGGTGGAGGTGAGGAGTCGGCCGGAGGGCACCGGCGATCTGTTGGGCCGATGGCGACAGTGCCGACCCAGTCCACCTAGCGGAGTGCCTTGTGGGATGTGCGGTAAAGCAGGGTCGAGGGGAGTGCACGATACTTGGCCCCCTTTCCGGTGTTGTGTCCGGGCATGACTAATGACTTCTCCCGGAATCGGCGGGCGGCTCCCAGGGAGCGGCGGAGATTTTGTTTAGCCTTCTGGTGACCCTTCGCTGAGAAGCCTGCCTTGACTTTTGGGGTCCTCGTGGTGAATCCTGTTGCGCCCTGGTGTGGGGCCCGGTCCCGAGGTGAGGTGGAGAAGGACGAGGCCGGATCAGCTAAGATGGCGGATGGCACCCTCTTACGCAGATCACATCCGGGCAGAGAAGCTGCTGTACGGGAGAGTCCTGGGGTCTGGCGACACGAGACAGAGCCCACGTCCAGAGATATACTGGCTGCGCTAACAACCCTGCATACGACCCTGATCCGGGATGCCCGGGACCTGGGAAGAAGGATGGCTGCCATTGTTGTCCCACCGTTCCACACGGGCATAGTTCGATCTCAAGGAAGCGCCGATGTGCTCGTCAGTGAGGAGTGCTCCAGCTACGCCTATGTTCGTGGAGACGCTGGAAGACCCGGTTCATGAGATCGCTTTGGACAGATCTGTTGTACATGTGAGTGACTCGTCGGGGCACATATCTAATCGGTGGCTGGGGAAACAATGACGATCTATGGCTTGGGCTGCCCCGGCGGCGGTTCAGCGCTTACCGGATGGTGTGACTCTCTTCTGGCTGGTGAGACTGTGTTCGGACTGGAGGATGTTTTTGGGGTCGATGCTGACACAGACGGATTTCCGCCATACATATTCGGCTGGGTTTTGGTGGTTGAAGTCCCATGGAGTAACAGCTCTACCCGATCCGCCCGGGCCACTTGGACCCTCCACGCTGCTCTGTATGCCGATTGATATGTGGACGTATGTTGGTACGGCTGATAGACAAGGCCAGGGGTGAAACCGTCTATGACATGGTGGAACTTATTGTCGGCTGACGGTGATTTGGGGGACACTTGGCGGGGATGTTATTGATTGTGCTATCGGTGATTAATGTTTTCCATGGCTATTCTGATCTTGCTTTTAGGATGTTTACTGCGCGTGGTGGTGGGAGGGGGGCCGGGTGGCCAGATCGATGGCCCTTCCCCACATTTTTTCCTCTTTTTCTTCTTTTTTCTCTTTTTCTATATTTCGGGTCTCTCATTTAGGGCGACAGGCACGCTGCTGGGGGGGGTAGGCCGTAGCCTTCTGCAGGGATGCAGGGTGGGGGGTAGGGGTATGGGGTTTGTTAATTTGTCCTTTCTTTGTTTCTATGGCCCTTTGTCTTTCTTTTTTTTTGGTGTCGTTGTTTTTCATGTTTCCTACAGTATGTTTCGTTTTGAGGGGTGGGGTGCAGCTTTGCTACGCAACGTGTTTGTTTTTACATTTATCCTGCTCGTATGCCTTACCCCCAATACTTCAAACGTATTTGCACTGTTTGCGGATTTCCTGCTTCATGCTTGCTATTGTGTGACCATGTATGACCGTATGGCATTGATTCTGAGTTTTTCTTTATTGTAAAATGAACCTTCTCGAATCCTGAATCTTGCACAGTACGCTTGAATACAAGTTATATCCTGGACACTTATTAGACCCCGATTTTCGGGCTGCTGTATTTTTCTGCATTGATTTGCTGTACTTACGACTTGACTAGCGGCCGACCGGGGTGGTTGTAGGCCCCTGCTTGTATTTCCTTGAAGTAACAATAAAGGTTCTAAAAAAGAATAAAAAAAATATAAGAACGGATGTGAAAGCTCATGGAATACTATAAAAAGTGTGTAAAGGCAAAGTAATAGCTTATGAAATAAAATACCACTTTGACTGTCTACTGTTAAAAAGTAACCCTTGCACTGTAGGGGATACGAGATATTATAGCAATACAGGAGCTGTAATATTTGGTAACCCCAGACAATAAGAATGCTGGAAAACTCAATGAAGAGTGAACATTGACAGAAAAATATTGCATTCACCTCGTCAACATAAGACCATACCAAATTGTAACACAGTTAGTGTTAACCCTTGAATTCTGGGGGATTCTAAATATTAGAATTAAATATGGCCCATAATATTCTGTATCCCCAGAAGGAGCTAGATATAAAAGCTTGTCCAATAATATTACAAAAAGTGTATAAAGACCCTGGAATCACTTATGAAATATAAGGAAACTTTAACTGGTTGACAGTTTCAAATGCATCTTTGAACCTTAGGGGATACAATCTATAATAGCAATGCATCAGCCATAATATTTAGTATCCCCAACAAAAACAATATTTGAAAATATAAGAACCGGATGTGAAAGCTCATGAAATACTATAAAAAGTGTGTAAAGGCAAAGTAATAGCTTATGAAATAAAATACCACTTTGACTGTCTACTGTTAAAAAGTAACCCTTGAACTGTAGGGTATACAAGATATTATAGCAATACAGGAGCTGTAATATTTGGTAACCCCAGACAATAAGAATGCTGGAAAACTCAATGAAGAGTGAACATTGACAGAAAAATATTGTATTCACCTCGTCATTATAAGACCATACCAAATTGTAACACAGTTAGTGTTAACCCTTGAGTGAACTGCCAAGCCAGGTCCTCTCTGGACCGGAAACAAGCATCCTGGGACCGGTTTCAGTGTATGTCACCCTTCATCAGTCAGGCTAGCTTGAACCAGTGGTGCAGTGAGCAAGGGACCCACATCTGGGCATAGCTATCCCACTTAGGGTGAAAAGTGTAACTGCAACAATTGATGGACGGAATGCTGAATAATTCAAACATTCTCCCCCAGTCAAGAGATCTAGGTTAAATCCATCGTTCTTTTGCCCACTACGCTACCCCAGTTTGGAGCCAGCCATATGCAAATCAGTCTTGACCCTGTGCCTCATAGGAACAATCCAGAGGAAACCGCCAAGCCAGGTCCTGCCTGGACCGGAAACAAGCATCCTGGGACCGGTTTGGGGGCAACACCCCTCATCTGCCAGGTTACCTTGAATTCAGTGGCAAAGTGAGAAAGGGACCCACATCTGGGCATACCCTGACAACTTAGGGCCAACAAAGCAAACACAAAGAGATGTGCACTGTTTGCTAAAACTTTTCAGACAGTCACAGATCTGGGTTGAATCCATCATCGTTCTTTAGCTCACTTTGGCACCCCAGTTCAGACCCAGCCATATGCAAAACAGTTTTGACCCTGTTTCTCATGGGAACAGTCCAGCCTGAACTGCCAAGGCAGATCTTCCCTGGGCTGGAAACAAGCATCCTTAGACTTGTTTCGGGTAACCCCCCTCATCAGTCAGGCTAGCACGAATCCAGTGGCTAATGGAGCTAAGGACCCATGCCTGGGCATACCTTGTCAACATAGGCGAACAAAGAAAACACAGAGAGATGGTGGATGAAGTGCTGAAACTTTTCAGACAATCACCCCAGTCATAGATCTGGGTTGAATCCATTGTTGTTCTTTAGCTCATTTCACCACCCCAGTTCAGACCCAGCCATATTGAAATCAGTCTTGACACAGTTCCTCATGGGAACACTTCAGCCTGAACTGCCAAGTCAGGGCTTCCCTGGACCAGAAACAAGCATCCTGGGACCGGTTTTGGGGTAACACCCCTCAATAGCCAGGCTTGCTAGAATCCAGTGGCAAAGTGAGCAAAGGACCCAGGTCTGGACATACCCTTCCAACTTAGGGCGAACAAAGCAAACACAAAGAGATGATGGATGGAGCAATTAAACTTTTCAGACACACACCCTCAGTTACAGATCTGTGTTGAACCCATCATCGTTCTTTGGATGTACGACGGTACGACGCATGGTTTTACCATGCGTACCGTTACAACGCGTTTTTTACAACGCAAGTCGTTACCACGACTTGCGTTGGAGGGGTGCGGACTTAGGAATTTTTTAATTTACTATTCCAACACCAGCCTACGTACAGTAGGGAAGGTGTTGGATAGTAAATGAAATTATTCCTTGTCCTGAAGCGCCCTCCAGCGCAAGTCGTGGTTACGACTTGCGATATAAAAGACGCGTTAAAAGGGTACTGCGGAGTAAAATCCGCGTGGTAAAGGATGTTCCCCTCGTTCTTTAGCTCACTTTGCCACCCCACTTCAGACCAAGCTATATGCAAATCAGTCTTGACCCTGTTCCTCTGTCTGTCTGTAGAATACAAGTCTGGGTTGGCTGACAGTTGGGCTCTTGTGCTTTCACTCTAGACATGCATACAAAGGGAGCTGAAGTGTGCCTTGCATATCCTGATGGGCCATCACCAGGATGATGGACCTTCCTGAGCTAGTTTGGTGGGAGGAGTTGTCCCTAACACCTGAATAGTGCTGTGCCTGCCCTCAACCCAAGCTGTCTCTAGCCGCCTGTAGTGTGTCTGGAGCCAGGTCAGGGAAAGGCATGGTCTTGTGCCAGGTTCTGAGCTGGGATGGTGCAGTGAGCTAAAAAACGGTGATGGATTAAAACCATGATCTCTTGACTTGGTAAGAGTTTTCTGCATCATTCAGAAACTCTGTCCATCACCACCCCCCTTTTCCAAAATCGGTTTTATCCACACTATGTGTGGGAGGGTATACTCAGACGTGAGTCCCTTGCTCATTGCACCATCAGGATTCAAGCAAACCGGGCCGAAGAAGGCTGTGATGCCAGAAACCGGTCCCCGGGAGCTTGTTTCCTTCCCAGTATAAGAATTGGCTTGGTAGTTTGGTTTGCCCTGTTCCCATCATGCACTGGGACAGGAACAGACTAATTTGCATATAGCCAGGTTCTGAGCTGGGATGGTGCAGTGAGCTAAAAAACGGTGATGGATTAAAACCATGATCTCTTGACTTGGTAAGAGTTTTCTGCATCATTCAGAAACTCTGTCCATCACCACCCCCCTTTTCCAAAATCGGTTTTATCCACACTATGTGTGGGAGGGTATACTCAGACGTGAGTCCCTTGCTCATTGCACCATCAGGATTCAAGCAAACCGGGCCGAAGAAGGCTGTGATGCCAGAAACCGGTCCCCGGGAGCTTGTTTCCTTCCCAGTATAAGAATTGGCTTGGTAGTTTGGTTTGCCCTGTTCCCATCATGCACTGGGACAGGAACAGACTAATTTGCATATAGCCAGGTTCTGAGCTGGGATGGTGCAGTGAGCTAAAAAACGGTGATGGATTAAAACCATGATCTCTTGACTTGGTAAGAGTTTTCTGCATCATTCAGAAACTCTGTCCATCACCACCCCCCTTTTCCAAAATCGGTTTTATCCACACTATGTGTGGGAGGGTATACTCAGACGTGAGTCCCTTGCTCATTGCACCATCAGGATTCAAGCAAACCGGGCCGAAGAAGGCTGTGATGCCAGAAACCGGTCCCCGGGAGCTTGTTTCCTTCCCAGTATAAGAATTGGCTTGGTAGTTTGGTTTGCCCTGTTCCCATCATGCACTGGGACAGGAACAGACTAATTTGCATATAGCCAGGTTCTGAGCTGGGATGGTGCAGTGAGCTAAAAAACGGTGATGGATTAAAACCATGATCTCTTGACTTGGTAAGAGTTTTCTGCATCATTCAGAAACTCTGTCCATCACCACCCCCCATTTCCATAATCGGTTTTATCCACACTATGTGTGGGAGGGTATACTCAGACGTGAGTCCCTTGCTCATTGCACCATCAGGATTCAAGCAAACCGGGCCGAAGAAGGCTGTGATGCCAGAAACCGGTCCCCGGGAGCTTGTTTCCTTCCCAGTATAAGAATTGGCTTGGTAGTTTGGTTTGCCCTGTTCCCATCATGCACTGGGACAGGAACAGACTAATTTGCATATAGCCAGGTTCTGAGCTGGGATGGTGCAGTGAGCTAAAAAACGGTGATGGATTAAAACCATGATCTCTTGACTTGGTAAGAGTTTTCTGCATCATTCAGAAACTCTGTCCATCACCACCCCCCTTTTCCAAAATCGGTTTTATCCACACTATGTGTGGGAGGGTATACTCAGACGTGAGTCCCTTGCTCATTGCACCATCAGGATTCAAGCAAACCGGGCCGAAGAAGGCTGTGATGCCAGAAACCGGTCCCCGGGAGCTTGTTTCCTTCCCAGTATAAGAATTGGCTTGGTAGTTTGGTTTGCCCTGTTCCCATCATGCACTGGGACAGGAACAGACTAATTTGCATATAGCCAGGTTCTGAGCTGGGATGGTGCAGTGAGCTAAAAAACGGTGATGGATTAAAACCATGATCTCTTGACTTGGTAAGAGTTTTCTGCATCATTCAGAAACTCTGTCCATCACCACCCCCCTTTTCCAAAATCGGTTTTATCCACACTATGTGTGGGAGGGTATACTCAGACGTGAGTCCCTTGCTCATTGCACCATCAGGATTCAAGCAAACCGGGCCGAAGAAGGCTGTGATGCCAGAAACCGGTCCCCGGGAGCTTGTTTCCTTCCCAGTATAAGAATTGGCTTGGTAGTTTGGTTTGCCCTGTTCCCATCATGCACTGGGACAGGAACAGACTAATTTGCATATAGCCAGGTTCTGAGCTGGGATGGTGCAGTGAGCTAAAAAACGGTGATGGATTAAAACCATGATCTCTTGACTTGGTAAGAGTTTTCTGCATCATTCAGAAACTCTGTCCATCACCACCCCCCTTTTCCAAAATCGGTTTTATCCACACTATGTGTGGGAGGGTATACTCAGACGTGAGTCCCTTGCTCATTGCACCATCAGGATTCAAGCAAACCGGGCCGAAGAAGGCTGTGATGCCAGAAACCGGTCCCCGGGAGCTTGTTTCCTTCCCAGTATAAGAATTGGCTTGGTAGTTTGGTTTGCCCTGTTCCCATCATGCACTGGGACAGGAACAGACTAATTTGCATATAGCCAGGTTCTGAGCTGGGATGGTGCAGTGAGCTAAAAAACGGTGATGGATTAAAACCATGATCTCTTGACTTGGTAAGAGCTTTCTGCATCATTCAGAAACTCTGTCCATCACCACCCCCCTTTTCCAAAATCGGTTTTATCCACACTATGTGTGGGAGGGTATACTCAGACGTGAGTCCCTTGCTCATTGCACCATCAGGATTCAAGCAAACCGGGCCGAAGAAGGCTGTGATGCCAGAAACCGGTCCCCGGGAGCTTGTTTCCTTCCCAGTATAAGAATTGGCTTGGTAGTTTGGTTTGCCCTGTTCCCATCATGCACTGGGACAGGAACAGACTAATTTGCATATAGCCAGGTTCTGAGCTGGGATGGTGCAGTGAGCTAAAAAACGGTGATGGATTAAAACCATGATCTCTTGACTTGGTAAGAGTTTTCTGCATCATTCAGAAACTCTGTCCATCACCACCCCCCTTTTCCAAAATCGGTTTTATCCACACTATGTGTGGGAGGGTATACTCAGACGTGAGTCCCTTGCTCATTGCACCATCAGGATTCAAGCAAACCGGGCCGAAGAAGGCTGTGATGCCAGAAACCGGTCCCCGGGAGCTTGTTTCCTTCCCAGTATAAGAATTGGCTTGGTAGTTTGGTTTGCCCTGTTCCCATCATGCACTGGGACAGGAACAGACTAATTTGCATATAGCCAGGTTCTGAGCTGGGATGGTGCAGTGAGCTAAAAAACGGTGATGGATTAAAACCATGATCTCTTGACTTGGTAAGAGTTTTCTGCATCATTCAGAAACTCTGTCCATCACCACCCCCCTTTTCCAAAATCGGTTTTATCCACACTATGTGTGGGAGGGTATACTCAGACGTGAGTCCCTTGCTCATTGCACCATCAGGATTCAAGCAAACCGGGCCGAAGAAGGCTGTGATGCCAGAAACCGGTCCCCGGGAGCTTGTTTCCTTCCCAGTATAAGAATTGGCTTGGTAGTTTGGTTTGCCCTGTTCCCATCATGCACTGGGACAGGAACAGACTAATTTGCATATAGCCAGGTTCTGAGCTGGGATGGTGCAGTGAGCTAAAAAACGGTGATGGATTAAAACCATGATCTCTTGACTTGGTAAGAGTTTTCTGCATCATTCAGAAACTCTGTCCATCACCACCCCCCTTTTCCAAAATCGGTTTTATCCACACTATGTGTGGGAGGGTATACTCAGACGTGAGTCCCTTGCTCATTGCACCATCAGGATTCAAGCAAACCGGGCCGAAGAAGGCTGTGATGCCAGAAACCGGTCCCCGGGAGCTTGTTTCCTTCCCAGTATAAGAATTGGCTTGGTAGTTTGGTTTGCCCTGTTCCCATCATGCACTGGGACAGGAACAGACTAATTTGCATATAGCCAGGTTCTGAGCTGGGATGGTGCAGTGAGCTAAAAAACGGTGATGGATTAAAACCATGATCTCTTGACTTGGTAAGAGTTTTCTGCATCATTCAGAAACTCTGTCCATCACCACCCCCCTTTTCCAAAATCGGTTTTATCCACACTATGTGTGGGAGGGTATACTCAGACGTGAGTCCCTTGCTCATTGCACCATCAGGATTCAAGCAAACCGGGCCGAAGAAGGCTGTGATGCCAGAAACCGGTCCCCGGGAGCTTGTTTCCTTCCCAGTATAAGAATTGGCTTGGTAGTTTGGTTTGCCCTGTTCCCATCATGCACTGGGACAGGAACAGACTAATTTGCATATAGCCAGGTTCTGAGCTGGGATGGTGCAGTGAGCTAAAAAACGGTGATGGATTAAAACCATGATCTCTTGACTTGGTAAGAGTTTTCTGCATCATTCAGAAACTCTGTCCATCACCACCCCCCTTTTCCAAAATCGGTTTTATCCACACTATGTGTGGGAGGGTATACTCAGACGTGAGTCCCTTGCTCATTGCACCATCAGGATTCAAGCAAACCGGGCCGAAGAAGGCTGTGATGCCAGAAACCGGTCCCCGGGAGCTTGTTTCCTTCCCAGTATAAGAATTGGCTTGGTAGTTTGGTTTGCCCTGTTCCCATCATGCACTGGGACAGGAACAGACTAATTTGCATATAGCCAGGTTCTGAGCTGGGATGGTGCAGTGAGCTAAAAAACGGTGATGGATTAAAACCATGATCTCTTGACTTGGTAAGAGTTTTCTGCATCATTCAGAAACTCTGTCCATCACCACCCCCCTTTTCCAAAATCGGTTTTATCCACACTATGTGTGGGAGGGTATACTCAGACGTGAGTCCCTTGCTCATTGCACCATCAGGATTCAAGCAAACCGGGCCGAAGAAGGCTGTGATGCCAGAAACCGGTCCCCGGGAGCTTGTTTCCTTCCCAGTATAAGAATTGGCTTGGTAGTTTGGTTTGCCCTGTTCCCATCATGCACTGGGACAGGAACAGACTAATTTGCATATAGCCAGGTTCTGAGCTGGGATGGTGCAGTGAGCTAAAAAACGGTGATGGATTAAAACCATGATCTCTTGACTTGGTAAGAGTTTTCTGCATCATTCAGAAACTCTGTCCATCACCACCCCCCTTTTCCAAAATCGGTTTTATCCACACTATGTGTGGGAGGGTATACTCAGACGTGAGTCCCTTGCTCATTGCACCATCAGGATTCAAGCAAACCGGGCCGAAGAAGGCTGTGATGCCAGAAACCGGTCCCCGGGAGCTTGTTTCCTTCCCAGTATAAGAATTGGCTTGGTAGTTTGGTTTGCCCTGTTCCCATCATGCACTGGGACAGGAACAGACTAATTTGCATATAGCCAGGTTCTGAGCTGGGATGGTGCAGTGAGCTAAAAAACGGTGATGGATTAAAACCATGATCTCTTGACTTGGTAAGAGTTTTCTGCATCATTCAGAAACTCTGTCCATCACCACCCCCCTTTTCCAAAATCGGTTTTATCCACACTATGTGTGGGAGGGTATACTCAGACGTGAGTCCCTTGCTCATTGCACCATCAGGATTCAAGCAAACCGGGCCGAAGAAGGCTGTGATGCCAGAAACCGGTCCCCGGGAGCTTGTTTCCTTCCCAGTATAAGAATTGGCTTGGTAGTTTGGTTTGCCCTGTTCCCATCATGCACTGGGACAGGAACAGACTAATTTGCATATAGCCAGGTTCTGAGCTGGGATGGTGCAGTGAGCTAAAAAACGGTGATGGATTAAAACCATGATCTCTTGACTTGGTAAGAGTTTTCTGCATCATTCAGAAACTCTGTCCATCACCACCCCCCTTTTCCAAAATCGGTTTTATCCACACTATGTGTGGGAGGGTATACTCAGACGTGAGTCCCTTGCTCATTGCACCATCAGGATTCAAGCAAACCGGGCCGAAGAAGGCTGTGATGCCAGAAACCGGTCCCCGGGAGCTTGTTTCCTTCCCAGTATAAGAATTGGCTTGGTAGTTTGGTTTGCCCTGTTCCCATCATGCACTGGGACAGGAACAGACTAATTTGCATATAGCCAGGTTCTGAGCTGGGATGGTGCAGTGAGCTAAAAAACGGTGATGGATTAAAACCATGATCTCTTGACTTGGTAAGAGTTTTCTGCATCATTCAGAAACTCTGTCCATCACCACCCCCCTTTTCCAAAATCGGTTTTATCCACACTATGTGTGGGAGGGTATACTCAGACGTGAGTCCCTTGCTCATTGCACCATCAGGATTCAAGCAAACCGGGCCGAAGAAGGCTGTGATGCCAGAAACCGGTCCCCGGGAGCTTGTTTCCTTCCCAGTATAAGAATTGGCTTGGTAGTTTGGTTTGCCCTGTTCCCATCATGCACTGGGACAGGAACAGACTAATTTGCATATAGCCAGGTTCTGAGCTGGGATGGTGCAGTGAGCTAAAAAACGGTGATGGATTAAAACCATGATCTCTTGACTTGGTAAGAGTTTTCTGCATCATTCAGAAACTCTGTCCATCACCACCCCCCTTTTCCAAAAATGGTCTTGTGCACTGCAAAGAATTTCCTTTGAAGTTTACCTTCAGAAAGGGGTATAACTATGGAACCTCTGACAACCCAAAATCAGAACACTTGTGGACTGAAGACATTTTGCCAGGAAGAATTACTGGATGCTGTAGGAGGGACTGTCGCTCTGCATGCTGCTTTGCTGGCCTGCTGCCCGCTGTTTCTGTGCTGGAAGTGAAAGGACTGGACTTTGCTTTCTACATCCTGCTTCCTGGGTTCTGCGAGGGCTTGTGTGTGCTTGCCTCCTGCTAAGAAGTCTAACGGGCATCAAAGACTTCACCCTCCAGTGCCTGGGCTCTTCTACTGAGAGTCTTGACTTACCAAGTGGTGCCAAATACAGGTCCTGGGCCCTTGGAATTGTAACATTTAATCTTAGAGAGAAAATGCACTCATCGACTCCCAGAGGTTGTTTTCTTGATGCATCATCGCACACGATCGATGCATCACTTTTGCTTGCCCTAAAGTGTGGTTCCCGCTAGAAACATTGACCACAGCTTTCAGCACAGGTCCCAGTTCGCTGTCGGAGTGCAGCAGAAAAATGACCACAGCGTGAGTCCAGAGCACTGTGTCACCGACGTCCATGGCACCTGCTCTCACTCCTACACAGTGCCTGCCTCGTAGCTGTGAAATCCACACAGCGCATGCATCGCCACTGCCACCTAGATGCTACATATCTGGATTTTCAATGCATCGTCCCTTGATGCAGACTCTTCATTTACACTGCACCGCAGTAAGGAACGAAGGTGGCGTGTCTAGAAACCGATGCATCACCTCCCTTACGAGAAAGGAACCAACACATCACCTCCCCTGCCCGTAAGGAACCGATGCATCACCTCCCCTGCCTACCAGTAAGGAATCAATGCATCACATCCCCTGTGTAGTAAGGAACCGATGCATCACTTTGCTTTCACAGTGCCTCACCTTCCCAGTGCCTTGCATCGTCCTTGATTTTTGACGCATCTTAGGTACTTTGGCCCACATGCATCAAGCTTTTTTGCATTCGGAAACGGTGCGAATCGCAAAATTCGGCCGTTTGCGAATGCAAAAACCTTTTTTGGGATGCATAATTTTTTTTTTTTTATTCGCAATTTAAGAAATCGCAAATTTTGCGATTTCTTAAATGCAATGCATGGTTTTTTTAAATTGCGAATATGCAATTAGGAAGGGGAAAATTACCAGGAAGTAAACCTTCCTGGTAATTTGCAAAAAGTTTCAAAAATGCACAAAAGTGCATTTTTGAAACTTATATTTTACACACACACAATCCCTTGGGACATGTGTGTGAGTAAAAAGTACTTACGTGACATTTCAGGGGTGCAGGGGGGGTCCTTTTGACCCCGCTGCACCCATGAAATTGCATTCTCATTTTGCGATTACTTAATTGCGAATTCGCAAAATGAGAATGCCTTCCCATTGATTCCTATGGGCCTCTAGGCCCATAGGAATCAATGTAAAGCGATTCCTTAATTGCGATTCGCAATTAAGGAATCGCAAATAAGGACAATTAAGAAATCGCAAAAAGTTTTGCGATTTCTTGATGCATAGGAATTTGCAATTCCTAATTTGCGATTCCTTAATTTTTGCAATTTAGGAATAGCAAATTCCTACAATGATGCATGTGGCCCTTTGTGCTTAAACTAATGCATCCATTGCTTTCTAGGGACTAAACTTACTTAACCTTTTAAACGAGATATTTTTATTTTTTCTCATTTTGGTCTTGTTTTATTCAGATAAATATCTGATATTTTTCTAAACTGGTGTGGACTCCTGTTGTAGTGTTTTCACTGTGTTACTGTGTGTGTATGTATAAATACTTTATACATTGACTCTGAGATATGCCTGAATGCTGTGCCAAGCTATCAGGGGGGTGAACAGGGGTTATCTTAGCTGTGTGACTTCCTTAGCCTGACTAGAGTGAGGATCCCTACTTGCACAGGGTGTAAACCCCTATCAAATAGAGACCCCATTTCTAACACCTTTCGACGAGGCTCACTCACTGTCGTCCAACTAGAACGCTCTGCTTCTTCGAGGCCCTGCTGGTCCATGCACCAAGAGACAAGCAAAAAAAGTGGATAGACTCATATTTTTCTAAATATGCAGCACAGGAGTGGAACCTCCTATCACCATATTTGTGTGCAACGAGGCATGAAAACTGTTTGAGGCAATCACTTAAAACCTGGTAATTCAAGTGAATTTTTCATTGAGAATGGATATTGTACTATGGTGGGGTGAAGGGAATCCTTTAGCAGTGGGACACTCTTGGAGTAGCCACGCACTCTACAAACTTTTGATTGATTGTAAACTGAAAAGTGAAGTCCATTATCTCTCATAATTTACAAGATTAAGCTCGTAATTGCTTTGGTTGTTTATGTTTGACATTCTCGAACAATAAAAAGCTGGTAGGTGACAAGAAAATTATGTAAAATTCTCAGTATTCATTTTTAACAATCATATCTCTGTTTTCTTTAATATTTATTGAAAAAGTAAACATTAGTGTGCTTGCTGTATTAGGCTCATATCTTCATAGGAAAAATTCAGAACTGTATAGTTTGTGCTTTCTTTTAAGTGGCATCTGGACAAAAAGTTTAAAGCAGACTGGTAAAATGGCAAATTTTTCTCAATTTTACTATTGAACTATTATATGCAAATTAACATCAATTAGGGGTCGCCAGGCATTGCAACATTGACCCTTGGCTTGCTCTCTACGACCCCTGGCACTGCCTTTGTGTTCGCTGGCCTTAGAGGTGGCAAAATCAGTGCCAAAAAGACAGGGGCGGATTTAGCCTCCATGTTTTCAGCTCATTTGTAGGTCTCGGCCTAGCGTACACTGCACAGCAGTGTTGCGCAGCCGAGATTTATTGTTTGCAAGTATGGGGGCTTGAACCCGCCCCTCTTCTCCATTGGCTGGCTTCCTAAACAGAGGCCAGCCATTGGAGGAGAGGGGCGTCACTCCGTTCAAGCCCCGTCTTTTTGGGATTCAGAGGTGTGTTTTTTATGTTCTTTCTCTTTTCTTTTCTCTCCTCTTCCCATTGGCTCGATTTTTACCTTCCAGCCAATGGGAAGAGGAGAGAAAGAAAAACACGCCCCCGAATCCCAAAATGACGCTGCGTTTCTCTGAGGCTTTTCTGCCTCGCCTCGGAGAAACGTGGTCGTGTTAACTGATGTAAAAGTCTTATCTGATGGATTTTGGGGAAGGATCCGTGATTTTTTAAATGTATTTTGGCGTAATAAAAGAAAAGCAAAATACAAAAATATTTACTTGTTCTTGCTTTGGGTTTTGTGAAGCGCTCTGATACCTTCGGGTAAAGTTCCCCGCCCCTGCTCCAGCTGCCGCTTCCTCCCGGAGACCCGCACCTTCCTCTTAAAAGAGAAGCAAAATACAAAAATATTTACTTGTTCTTGCTTTGGGTTTTGTGAAGCGCTCTGATACCTTCGGGTAAAGTTCCCCGCCCCTGCTCCAGCTGCCGCTTCCTCCCGGAGACCCGCACCTTCATCCTAAAAGAGAAGCAAAATACAAAATTATTTACTTGTTCCACTTCGGGTTTTGTGAAGCGCTCTGATACCTTCGGGTAAAGTTCCTCGCCCCTGCTGCAGCTGCCGCTTCCTTCTGGAGACCCCGCACCTTCCTCTTTGTGGCCGGAAGTGGTCTGCTTTTTCTCTCGGGCTCAGGATGGCTGGTGCTGACGGAGACGACTCGCTTTACCCCATTGCCGTGCTGATCAATGAGCTTCGGAAGGAGGATGTTGCAGGTAAATCTTCGGGGTGAAAGAGAATGGTGGTCTGCCGAGGTTTAGGGGCATTGGTAGAGGGTATGTCTATTTTGGTGGGGAGTGTGGTACCGGGGGCATGGCCTGGCCTCACCTAGGATACCTCAGCATTTGGCCTTGGTATGAGGGAATGAATCGGGTCCGGTATCGGTGTCCATTAGCTCTGTGAAACCGTAAAAAAGAAAATTGGGTCCGTTTTTTTTGTGCCTCTGTTCCCTGCTTGTAATCCGGTTTTCGTGCCTCTGTTCCCTGCTTGTGCCTCTGTTCCCTGCTCGTGCCTCTGTTTCCTGCTTGTGATCCGTTTTTCGTGCATCTGTTCCCTGCTTGTGCCTCTGTTCCCTGCTCGTGCCTCTGTTCCCTGCTTGTGATCCGGTTTTCGTGCCTCTGTTCCCTGCTTGTGATCTGGTTTTCGTGCCTCTGTTCCCTGCTTGTGATCTGGTTTTCGTGCCTCGGTTCCCTGCTTGTGCCTCTGTTCCCTTCTTGTGCCTCTGTTCCCTGCTTGTGCCTCTGTTTCCTGTTCGTGCCTCTGTTCCCTGCTTGTGATCTGGTTTTTGTGCCTCTGTGCCCAGCTTGTGATCCGTTTTTTGTGCCTCTGTGCCCTGTTCGTGCCTCTGTTCCCTGCTTGTGCCTCTGTGCCCTGCTGTGATCCGGTGTTTGTGCCTCTGTGACCTGTTTATGATCTGGTTTCGTGCCTGTGCCCTGCTTGTGCCTCTGTTCCCTGCTTGTGCCTCTGTTCCCTGCTTATGATCCAGTTTTTGTGCCTCTGTTCCCTGCTTGTGCCTCTGTTCCCTGCTTGTGCACTGTTCCCTGCCCTGCTTGTGATCCGGTTTTTTGTGCCTCTGTGCCCTGCTTGTGATCTGTTTTTGTGCCTCTGTTCCCTGTTCGTGCCTCTGTTCCCTGTTCGTGCCCTCTGTTCCCTGCTTGTGCCTCTGTTCT